>NC_135143.1:31538589-31877178 GCF_051014445.1 Colletes latitarsis
GTCGAAAAGAGACTTCTTCTATTATACGCTATTAATTAATTTATCATCGTTTCTTTGGAAATGTACAATGATTTTATTCTGAAATAATATGCTTACATGGAAATGTTAAATATCAAATTTGTTTATCATTTTATTTTATCGTCAAGTTTCGTCACAGCCAACTCGAGTACGAGCCATACAAAGCGAGAGTCCGATTTTTCACTGGGTAGACAGAGATGCACAAATGCTGCGTACTCTTTTTATCAAACGCAAAATCAGACTCTTGCAGTTTTACTGTTTTATTAGCCGTTAGTAATACTAGTAGTACTAGTAATACCGCAAGTGGCGCTGTTAAAGCAATGACAGTAGTTTACATCATGGTGGTATTGTAACTGTCAACACCGATCAATCGAGCGAATTATGTCTCATAAGGTGATATTTCATTATAATTGAAAATATATTTTTCATTCTTTGTTCTCATGTTCTTCCTATTCTTACGTGCGTCACACATACATATAATTTATACTTTTACGAGCGATCATTATGATTTCACGAGTTTGATGTTTTAACTTCAAAGTTCGCTTTAACCATCAACCTCGAATCTATCGACTTCTTTTCAAATATCACGACGGTGACACGTCAATCTAATGACATAAATATACCGGTGATTATAAAAGTGACCAAAGTCAATAATTTTAAATAGTTTTTTTCATTCCATATTAGCGTATCGCGGTTCGATAAAACACACAATAAACCGCGAATTCAATTTTTTCAGATTTTTCTCTTGGTCCATTTTCATAATCACCGGCATAAATATGACCTGTAAATTTTTACGAAATTTCTTACGATCAAAGGAGTGGATTGCTGAAAATTTAGAGAATCGATTAAAGAAAATTTTTAATTATTTTTGTTCGTGCATTTCAGGGAGCAATTAAAAAAGTTTCGACCGCCAAAGATGCACATCAGTCAAATGTTATAACTAAATCGAAAGTTTCATCGTCTACCAAAGAATCTGAGAGTACAGAAAAATTCAACAGAAAGTCTGTTGGCTCTGAGAGAAGAGGAGAAGGTGATATACGTTCCAGATTAACACAAAATGTTGAGCCCAGCAAAAATGTTACAAAACGATCAATGGAATCATCTCGAAATAAATCTATTAGAGAGAATATGTCCACTGTATCAAAATTGAACGTACCTAGTTCCAGAACATCTGTAACATCTAAAGCATCAGCATCTGATCCTAGAAAAAATTCAAGCGGCAATAGTACAACGAAAAGCGGTAAATCGTCTACTGGAAAAATACAAAACAGTCGTTCGGAGAAGGGGGGATTGAGTACAATATTTATACCATCGTCGCTTACAAGCAAACTTGCTGCTAAATCGGTTAATAAAAATACTTACACTGCTTTAAAAGAAAAAGAGAATGGAGGAAAAGATTCAAGAATATCGGAAACAAACAACTCAAAATTGAAGTCTAGACAGCGTAAATTGTCCAGAACATTGAGTCCAAGCGAAGTGAGAATGCTACATTCTGCTAAACCCAGATCAGATTCTTTACAAAGGAATCAAAGTAAAAAAAAGCAATCGGAAACGCTTCAGATAGAAAACGAATACGATTACGAAGATGATTTTGAGGTAAAATACAGTATTGAAATAAAACAGTTACAGTCTGTTAAAGATTTAATAAAATTGAAATATTTTCTAGGATTACGAATCTGATTTTCAAGAATGCACTGATAGTGAAACGTCGGAAGTCAACGAAGAGATTAATAGCAGTCCTGTTAACTCATTATTAGACCCCATTGAATTACATACTATCAAACAGGTATGGACGTTCACTTTATTTTTCATTATCCCTGAATCGTGACAATTACAGTAACATTTTATTTTAAATAATAATTTTACCGCAGCCAAAAATCATGAACAGTACTGAGCAACAAAAAGAAGAAGAGCATATGCATGATTCTGGTCATTATGAACTTGCAGAGGCCAGGAAAAGGGCTGCAAGAATAGAATCAATTGCTAACGATCCAAAGCTAGCTTCTCTTCTCGAATTGAGACAACCAGTTAACAAAGCATATAGGTTTGTTCTAACGAAAATCAAGTTTCAAGACGATTAAATTGATTTTGCTGTATCATTTGTATTATTTCATCATTAAATAGTTGCAGAACTACAAAGCTATTATTGATCAATTAATAAAAAGAATATTAGTTTTCATATTGGCGTGCGAGACGTGGCATTCTTTCTAGTTGCAATTGACAATTGGTCAATTATCTTGGAATTACAATTAACGTTTAAAGAATTACAACTCTCCGTAAACTAAACATATCAACTCCCGTTACGGACTGTATCGTTTATTTTTCATAAATTATTTTGGTGCAGCGAGGACAGATCCGAAACTAAATCATTACCGTTGTCTACCGATGAAGGCTTCGAAGATAGTCGATCAGGCGATTTTACAAAATCACCCCCACTTTCTCAGATTTCATTCATCGACTTTCGTAAAACGAAAGAGAATGAAAACACAAAGGTAATGCGTGTGTGATACTATATCGATGGTATATTACTATCTGTAACTGTCTTATGTGCTTCTAGAAATCCAAGAAATGTTTAAGCAGGGGTGAAGAGCTTTTGGAAATGATAAAATTAGATGTCATGGAATGGTCTCTTCTAGAACGTTCACCTATACCGTATGAAGAATTTATTAGAAACTATGGGAAAGTAAATGCTCAACAGGTATAATTACCACTTAACAACAGTAACCTTTATACTTGAATCTTAATTAAATTGAAACTAATGTGTTTAATATCATAGATGTCCACTCAAACTGGTGAAGATAATATCGACGCAGAAACACAAACAGAGAAAACTATGTTTAAAAATAAGTGGACTCAATTTCCGATAACTTGTAGAAGCAATTTACGAACGAAAGAAGAATTGGACTTATTTCGAATGGTATACACAATAATCCTAATATTTAACTATTGTGGCGCTTTAATCATTTCGATCTATCGCTAAAAGTAAATGAGTCATTGAACTGCTTGTCTCAAGTGTTTCGTTTTCTATTAATATATTAACAAATATCAGTGATATTAAAATTTGTAGGATCAAATTGGTGTTGGCGATGACAACGACATAGAAACTATGAATTCTTTGCCACGATCATCTTTCGATATATTGAGATTAAGTGATTTCATAAATCGTGCTGGAAGAGTTATGTTATCATTATTGGAAGAACGAAGATCCGGTGGAAATGTTTTCAAAAACGAAGAGCAAGTGCCGTTCAGTGACGGTGTTGTGAAGCTTTCTGTAAATTCGGTAACATTCTTAGCCGGCAGAGCAGTGACAATAATTCATTATTCAGAAGTTCTAAACAAGGTGTTGGTGACTATTCATTCTCCAGCCGAAGAGGTAAGAAATTAATTATTGCGAGACTGCATCTCGAGCAATTAATTTATAATAATATCGGAAACAGGAAATTGAGACGTCTATTAAACAAGATTACATAACCGATTGTTGCATCGGTTGTGTCTGGAGTATTTCTGAACCATCGATGCCAATAAAATTATTTTATTCGACTTGTCCTATTACCGCGTGTTGTTTTCATTTAACAAATTATAATGTAGTATTCGCCGGATTACAAGATGGGTATACCTTTTACTTTATACGCTTTAAACATTTTTATATATACTTTAATGAAAATAACGAACGTTTTAATCGACAGTTCAATAAGTCTCTGGGATTTAAAAGAAGACGAAATGTGGCATCAGAAAGTGACAGATAAAGCCAACGAACTAAGTTGGACAATACGAACACCTACTTACACAACTGCTGCTAACACAGACATAAACATTTACGATTCACAAATTGTTGCAATACGTATATTATCTAAGATCGAAGGAAAGTCGTTAGAACGGTGTAACGATAAATTTGTACCCATTCAGGTGCGTTGGAATTTCTAATATTACACGTACTGTTTTATAAATTGGTGGTACTAATGCTTGAATTATTAACATTTTCCTATTAACTAACACAATAGATATGTAGCTTAAATGAAAAGGGTCGTCTTGTTATATGGAGCGTTTTACACAGCATGGGAATAAATGTCGACGATTTAGGACTGTCGTATTGGGGTAGCATAAGGCTTGTTAAGAGTCAAGAACTTCTTTTACAATCTGATAATTTTAAAAAGTAAATATTCTAGAACCTTGTGTATACCGTATAGTATAGAACATTGTCCTTATTGAAATTTTTTAACCCTTTAGAAGGATCAATGCGGCTGCATTTATCGATATGCATGTGGATTGTGTTGATAGTAATAATCTTTATATTACCACTAACAGTAGCAATATTTTGCATGCTACTTGCATTGGTAAAAAAGCTAGTCCTACCGTGTACAAAAAATTTGATACTAGTAAGTTATCAGTGACACTCGTGCAAGTTCCAAATCACGTATCATTAATTTATTGTATTTAATATTTCAGGTCCTTGTGGAAACGTAACCTGCATAGAGATGTGTCCATTCGAATATTCTTTTTTCCTGGTATGATTTTTTTCTACATAATTATTTTTCGTTTCGATCGATGTTGCAACAATTTTTCTTTTCTGTCTTCGTAGGTCGGTTGCGACGATGGAACAATTCGATTGCATTCTTTGAATACCGAAAAACCAATTTTACAGTTAAGAGACGAAGACAATATTCATACAGTGAAGTCGGTACAATGGTCAAAGTCGAAACCATTTACAATTTTCGTACTGGACAATAATTCGAGGTAAATAAAAACTAAGAGAACGGATTAATTGAAAAAATGAGCTTAATTCCATTATACATATACTGATATTTTAGAATACATATATGGGACTTAAGCAACAGTGATTTACATTCAACATACTCAGTGAGTATGCAAAAATGCGGATCCATTAATAGTATGCAACTATCGTCCTGTAAAACCGAACGTGATATGGTTCATCAATATCTGGTATGTTAAATATTCTGTATGCAAAATTTAAAAGTGTACTATATGTATATCATAATGTATATTTCAGGCCCTTGGAACAGAATCCGGAAACGTAGAAATACATAAATTGAAAACAAACTTTTATTACGCAAAAAAAGAAGATTATTTGCAGGAATTGAACACTTTTATGCGATACATCGCAATTTTATAACTGATCTAAGATCATTAATGAAAACACACACAAAGGAATTGAATTTTTTGTACTTCCAGTGATTTAATATCTATACTTTTTATGTATTGACCATACACCTATGATTTTCCAAGTAAACAGTACATATTTACTTGATATTTAGTTAAAGACAATCTTGCAAACGTAATAATAAAATTTAATATTATTATTAATACTATACTATAGAACTGTAAGTGACAAGGAAATCTTAGCAAACGTACTGACTTGCTTAGAAGTAATTTTTTGATTATAATTTTTATTAATTTCATGAACCAACACCATCAGAGCTGTATAAAGTAACTATTATTTATTGCACGTTATTTACATTCACAAATATGAATCCGTCCATGAATTGTATACAAACAATGGTTTTATAATGTAAAAAAATATTGAAATAACATGCTATTAAGAAAAAAGTTATTTTGTAATAAATTATTGTACTGTAACGTGTGCGTAGCGTACGTCCCCCCACTCTGGGAAGGGCTCCCACTCCGTTTGTTTGTAAAGAATAAAAAGGGGCATCTTCTTCCGGGAAAGATTAGAGAGAGAGTTAGAGTGGAATGAGTGGACGTAGTTGGTATGATTGATAACTAGAGAATTCGAAATTAATAACCACTGCAGCTTATTTCTGATAATGTATAACGATTAATACCTACTACTGCATGCCCCTACAAGTCTCTGCTTGCCTGTGCCTGCCTTTGCTGGCCTCTGCTCAACACTGCTGACCACCCCTGATGCTTCTGACATCGTATAACAATTACTACATGCTACTCTTCGCCCCTGCTGATCTCCGCTTGCCACTGCATGCCTCTGCTCGTCTCTGCTGACCGCTGCTGACCACCTCTGATGCTTCTGACAACATATAACGCTTACTAATTGCTACTATTCGCCCCTGGTGATCTCTGCTGGTCTCTGCTGACCACCGCTCATATTTCTGGCAACGTACAACGATTACTACGACTCCTGCCTTCCTCTGTTAACCTCTGTCAGCGTCCCCTGGCCTAAGCTGGCCTCTGCTGACCACTGCTGACCACCCCTAATGCTTCCGACAACGTATAACGATTACTACTTGTTACCGCTTGCCCCTGCTGGACTCTACTTGCCTCTGCATGCCTCTGCTGACCGCTGCAGACCACTGCTGACCACCGCTTATATTTCTGGCAACGTACAACGATTACTACTGGCTACTGCCACCCTCTGCTGACCTTTGCCAACATCTCCCGACGTCAGTTGACCATCGCTGACCATCGCTGACCAACGCTGACCACTGCTGACCGTTGTTGACAAATTGTGACACGATGTAATATAATATAATATGTTTATATGTATTAAAGTGTTGTATAATGTAAATCTATGGCAATAAATGATATAATTTCAAAGAATTCTATGTGTTTTCATCATTTTTACCCTTCTTTTTCTATCGAAATCATTCCTTTAGTTATAAGACACTACGAATCTTTTAAAATTTTCTGGAAATGACGTCATTTCTAAGAATTCCTGAGAATTTTCGGAACCCTGAAACTTTCCGGCGTCCCTGAAACTTCTCGGAATCCCTGAAATTTCCAAGAAGCTTCAGGCAGCGGCAAAAATTCCGGCCTGAATTTTTCGGCAAAAATTTTAAAAAGCCGTTACGTAATATTACGTAATATTACGTAACGTTACGTAACATTACATAATTTTTGCCGAAAAATTCCGGCCGGAGAAATTTTAAAGAGCTATTACGTAATATTACGTAATATTATATAATGTTACGTAATATTACGTAATTTTTGCCGAAAAATTCCGGCCGCGAAAAATTTTCAAGAGCTATTACGTAACGGCTCTTTAAAATTTTTGCCGAAAAATTCAGGCCGGAATTCTAACCGCTGCCTGAAACTTCTTGGAAATTTCAGGGATTCCGAGAAGTTTCAGGGACGCCGGTAAGTTTCAGGAAAACGAGAATTTTCAAGAATTCTTCGAAATGATGTCATTACCAGGAATTCGCAGAAATTCCTGGCGGCGGGAAATTTGGAAAGGGGGGTAAAAAATGATGAGAATACATAGAATTCTTTGAAATTATATCATTTATTGTCATAGATTTACATTATACAAAACTTTAATACATATAAACATATTATATTATATTACATCATGTGACAAGTTGTCAGCAACGGTCAGCAGTGGTCAGCGTTGGTCAGCGATGGTCAGCGATGGTCAACTGACGTCGGGAGATGTTGGCAAAGATCAGCAGAGGGTGGCAGTAGCCAGTAGTAATCGTTGTACGTTGCCAGAAATATAAGCGATGGTCAGCAGTGGTCAGCAGCGGTCAGCAGAGGCATGCAGAGGCAAGTAGAGTCCAGCAGGGGCAAGCAGTAACGCGTAGTAATCGTTATACGTTGTCGGAAGCATCAGGGGTGGTCAGCTGTGGTCAGCAGAGGCTAGCAGTGGCAAGCAGTGGCAAGCAGAGTCCAGCGGAGGCAGGCAGAAGTCAGTAGTAATCGTTATAGGTTGTCAGAAATATAAGCGGTGGTCAGCAGAGGCCAGCAGAGGCTGGGAGAGGCTAACAGTAACCAGTCGTAATCGTTATACGTTGTCAGAAATTCCAGGAGTGGTCAGAAGCGGTCAGCAGAGGACTGTAGGAAAATGCAAAGTACTTAAAGTATTTTGATTTTGAAAAGTTAAAATATGATAGGTGGGTGGGGGGGTACTTTGCTTATGTTAGCCTAGATAGGTCGCAAAGTAAAAATGCCTGGGCAGTCGAGATTCCAAATCGTATGCCATTGACGTGAGTTCCGATTTCAGGCAAATGTTAGCCTTTCTCTCTCAACTCCCACGAGGCGGTCCGAAATTACTTCGGGCAGCTTCGGAGAATCGAGAAAGAGGGCATGCGTCAGTTTGCCTTTGTCGACTTTCCGAAACTCTACGAGCTCATGTACGCGTGATCTGACATAGTGTGAGAGAGCAACTTCGGTGCACTTTTGGCACCTCTGAACCCCACGACTGGCATATAAAATTATTATGCAACGACGAAAGAACATCCACCATTAGACATACATCAATTTATTGAAAACAAGAACCGAAATATATACAACGATTATATTACTATAATAAATGCTTGAATTTCTTACACCACTGCAAGGGACATGTTTTAAAATTTCGTCGATAACATCGTTGTAACTTAGTATGTGTTGCATCTGATGAACGTCAGCTTGTAGATGTTGCGTTTCTCCCTGTAAAAAGGGCATTTGCATTTGTTTCTAGCGTCTCGTATTAACTCGCACGTTAAATAATAAATTTCTGTTGATCTATACTGTAACAAATTTTACGTTATATACGAACGATGTGCGATTATTGCTCCTGGATCGATCAGATTTTGGCGAGGATCGAAACAGAAACCAAACCAGAGAAAAAGAAACCTCGTCTACACGTAGATCCGGTTATAGTAGTTCATGGAGGAGCGGGAACGATTCCACGAAAGAAACGTAATCGTATGCTAATCGAGGTTACACGAATTATCTTTTTAAGAAACATTATATAAATGGAACCAAATTAATGGGATCGCGAATTAAACTGCCGATTAGGAAAAATAAGACTCTCTATGAATTTGCATAGGTTAAAAATGCGGCACTCGAGGCGTACAGCGATCTTATAAACGGTCGATCAGCAGTAGATGCGGTCGAGAAAGCAATATCTTACATGGAAAGTGAACCGTATTTCAATTGTGCGAAAGGAGGTTCTTTGGACGTTAATAACGAAGTCGTTACCGATGCCGCTATCGTTACTATAAACGATGCTGGTTTCGTGGGTGCTGTTCGTGACATAGAACATCCTATCGCACTAGGTTCGTTTCAAATACAGTGACTCGCTAGAAATCATGATGATTAATTATCAAAAGTAACGCTTAAATCGAAAAAATATCACATACTGTACAGCAAGAAAAGTATTGGAGAACACAGAACACATTCTGATCGTCGAAAATGGCGCTCAGAAGTTTGCCTTGAATAATGGAATTTCAATTTTACCACCGGGCTCATTAAACGTACATGAATCCATGACATCGCACTATACGGCCGAAGAAATTTACGAATACTGCACTGATCGTGCGAGTCTATTCAACGATAAAGATTGCGACGAAAGCGAATGGAAAGACGAAGAAAGAAAAGATTGCGATTCGGAATGCGTCGTGATACGATCAGACGAAGGGGAAGCAAATCCTTATTGCGCGTCATCGATCGATTCGGCCGAATTATTGGACGAACCAGCCTTTTTGCAGGTGTTTATTTTTAAGCTTTTTCGAAATTTAAATGCCCGATCAACGTAAGTTATTAAAAATATTCACGTTTTAGGTTAGCGCGGTCGGTGCAGTCGCGTACGATCGAAAACGACGGTTAGCAAGCGGTACCTCGACGGCGGGAGAACTTGGAAAGCCTATTGGTTCTGTGAGCGCGATCGGCACGGTGATTGGCTGCGGTATCTACGCGGACAAAGATGGTTGCGTTTCCGTCTCCGGAAACGATACTAAGATTTATTCCTACGCGCCAGCACGGAAAATGATACAAAGATTGTCTGCGGATGCATCGATCGATTACTCGATTCGCGCAGAACTAGAGAACTTCGAAACGGAAACTGGGGAATCAAATATAGGCGCCGTTGCGTTGAACGCGAAAGGCGATCCTTGCGTTTCGTTTAAGTGTACGCACTTTCCTTGGGCTTTTTGTCGTCACGGTTACGTTTATTACGGAGTGACGCAAAACGAAAAGTATTGGGAAAAAGTAACTATCCTCGAGCGACCCCTAGATTGCATGTGCAACACTTCTGACGAGGATTGAAACGATTTTTTGTACACATTTTCGTATAAGCTTGATATTTCGAAAATAATTATTGCACGTAGTGGATGATTTTATATTTTTACATACCGGAAATATAACATTGTAATTCGAATCGTATGGTCCATACATGGAGAACGCTGGTACTCTGCCCTTAAAACCAACTCCAAAAAGATCATCCATATCCAGCAGCATCGTGTAAATTTCTTCGCGCCTCAAGTCCGACATGTTTTCGTGTGCTACGATCTAAAAGTAATATACAAGTCAACGCTGCTATTTGATAATTTCATGTCTTACATGCACAGAGTAAAAGAAGGCGTTAAATTTTTGCTTATTTGAAAAACATAATTTGTATTTGCGTAGGATTTATTACAATAAAAATTAGCTTAACTTTAATAAAGATATAATAGAAAATTACCGTGCTTAATGGCGTCCACGCGAGCTCGCATACGTGTCCTTGATAATCGTCTTCTTTATCGAGGCATAGTGTTCGGTAATCACGATTGGTCTCCCAAAGGAAGCGTTCAAATCCAATTTCTGAGTTTAAATTACCTACAGTAATTATAACGTTTTTTTATTTAACATTTAAAGGGTTAGATCTGGTCTAGAAATTTGAAAAAAATATGATTTTTTTCGAATAACAAACTTTGGAAAATATTGCAATTACGAAACAACTTCTTATTTTTCTGTTGTCTATAATAAATAAGTTGTAAAAAAAAATTTTAATTTAAAAGTATCTTAGTGTTTCAATATTAAAGCAAGTAACTGTATACCTAGCATTTATAGTTTAAACTGCGGCGCAATCTTAGATAACGCGAAACTCCAAAACTGTTTCAACAACGCTACTATAAAGATAAAAAAGCGACCTTGGACCGACATTATGCAAAATTTCGTTTTACCGATGCATTGTATAATAAATTTATACCGATCTTTTTCTCGATATTCTTCAAGTTGACAAAAGCCACGTCTCCAAGGCCAGAAGATAAGCAGTTGAAAGTTTTTATGTCGTCTCCGACTCTGCCTGCTATAAATTCGTTTCGCTATTTAATCAGTATTTCAATCGTCGTTTCATTCTGATTACAGCAGCACGCGTTCACCTACTCTGTTTGCACAGGGAATACAAATTATATGGAATTTCCGCGTGGTTGTCTATTGATCCAAGAACGCAGCCCTCCCTGAAAAATTTTCCAACTGCGTATGCATCCCAGTAGTCAGAATCCGAGCATTTAGAATCCGTATTCGAAATATTCCTCAAAATAGCTACAAAGACGTTCCATCCTGTAAGAAACAAATGATTTTTTATAACGAGTTAACTTCTATACAGGGTGTTCGACCACCCCTGGGAAAAATTTTAGTGGGAGATTCTAGAGGCCGAAATAAAAAGTTATTAACGCTTAAAGTTCTGCAACAAAAAATATTTTTTCCAGAACAATTAAAATTTTTTAATTTTACTTAAATTTTTTTCTCGAAACTGCGTAGGATTTCAAGGGTATGTCTATTCACCAAAAATAATTTTTTCAGAATGATTTGAAACTTTTTAATAACTTTTTAACGAAGCCTCGACTAAGAAATTGATACTCTTGATTTTCATCTTATTTTGCCCTCTAGAATCTCTCGTTAAAATTTTTCCCAGGGATGACCGAACACCTTGTATATGCAGCAAAGGGGTAATCTGTATTTTGTCAACATTGTATAGAAAATTTTGTTTGAATTTTGTTCAAGACTGCTCAGAAAGGGGTAAACTGGCGATGTGATTCTTGAACACTTATCCTCACCGACGTCTTTGTATCCAGTGAAGCATGCCTTGGCTCCCTTGAGGTCCCTTAAGCTGCGGAACTGTGAATCCTGCTTGACGACAGCCACAATTCTGTCGAACTCGTTATTCTTCTTGAATGTCGTCTGTAGGATCGGTTTCAGACGCATCCTGAAACACCACCGTAGACGCTACAGAGAACACTCTATTTTCCATAGACACTAGGATTAGTATAACGAGCACTTCGAATCTCAGCTTTGAAATGGTTCCAAGTTTTTAAGACTATGAAGATTCGAATCGTTTCATCACAATTTTGCTCACTTTCTAGCATCGAGCATTTCCTCTGGCATGGTGACGAATATGTCCGCCTGCTGGGTTTCAACCGCCTTCAAGCACAATGCTCTCGTTGGCTCCCGTATGCAGGAAATCGTCGGCTCCACGCCATAAACGAAGGAAATTGTTTTGAGCCATTGACACTTTTTGTCCTCCAGTTTTGACGAGACGCACCATCGTACGCTTCTTGATGGTCGACACGCTATTGCGGTGTTGTTCGCACCATACAAAGCAGGAACTATAATCGAACACCATTAATCTTGTACTCTAACATCGTACGAAAGGATCATCTAGGACAAAGTTACACTATTTTAATGCTAGAACTACCGACAATTATAGCATACTTATTTATACCAAAGAAATTAAAACAATAGATACGTGAAGAAACGTGTAATGCAATGGAAATAAGTGTTTATTCATACTCTTACAGAAAACTACGGTAAATTTTCAAAAATTCAGACGAGTAAATTTTTTATCAGTTTCATTAGGAATCACGAATAGGTCATTTTGACTGCTTTGGTAGTTCTAATGTTAAGAAGTACATGTAACGATAGACAAGTTTTTTTTTTCAAAGTCAACCTTATTTTTCATAAGAGGCTAGAATGATCTACGATTTACGTGACCTTTATGTGACCTTGTATCGCGAGTAATTTTTTCTTCGATGTTAAAATTAGTTGTCAATTACATTTTATCAGATAGTCCTTCGGCGTTTCCGGAGCATCGATGTTCACCGACATTGGGTGATAGTTCTCCAACAAAGTACGCAAGACCCAGCCAGACTTCTCTGCCTCGAACGAACCCATTATCCGTTGAACGTTTGCTGCTGTCTCTCTGGTGAAACGAAAAGTCACTTTAAAAGATAATGTATCGATAGTTGGATCTATTTTGACTATAGCGATATCTTTACTAACGATCTAGCAACGACCACCGGCCATGGTTTTGAGATCCACACGCAGGGTCTGTCGAATTTCATGGGCCTCGTTGTACCATCGGGGCAAAGGAAATTGTAATCGTCTTTGTCGATTTTTTCTTCCTACGTACACTATCTTATTAATTTTCCGTTCACGTTACGCTGGTCAAAGTGATTAAAAGATCGCATTTCTCCAGCGCCGTAACGACAGAAATAAATTGTAAACGATTTTAATAATCTGTTGAATTTTAAATATTAATGAGATTTCGAAAAATTTTGTATTACAACTTTATAAACGAAAAAGTTTCAAATTTAAATGTCTTTAAACAGGGCTTTAGAAGACTTTAGAAGACAGGGCTTCTTCCGAATAACTATTCAATTTGATGCATGGAACTGGAAAAGGGTTGAAAGAAACACCCTTTCCAACTCCATATTTATAGTATACAGGGTGTTCGGCCACCCCTGCGAAAAACTTTAATGGAGGATTCTGGAGGCCAAAATAAGACGAAAATCAAGAATACCAATTTCTTGATGGTGGCTTCGTTAAGAAGTTATTAACGTTTAAAGTTCCGCCAGTTCTGAATTTTTTTTCTCAAAAGTGAGTAGGGATTTCGGGGGTATGTCTATTCACCAAAAATAATTGTAATTGATCCCCACAGCTAACAATATTTTTTTCAGAACGATTTGAAATATTTTAATTTCGTCGAAAAATTTCACACCTTCTCGAATTTTTTTCTAGAAAGTGAGTAGGATTTCGGGGGTATGTCTATTCACCAAAAATGATTGTAATCGACCCCTGCAAACAAAAATAATTTTTCCAGAACGATTTGAAATTTTTGAATTTAATTGTCGATAACTTTTTAACGAAGCCTGAATCAACAAATTGGTATTCTTGATTTTCGTCTTATTTTGGCCTCTAGAGCCCCCCATTAAAATTTTTCCCCGGGGGTGGCCGAACACCCTGTATACAATGAACTCGATGGACCAATTGATATACCATACGACGATCAGACGGTTTTCTAATCATATGTAGAGCAACGATAACCGTTACTTGATTACTCGTACCTTGAAGTGCTCGAGAGCATCGTCCAATCGTACCCATGCAATGTCACCTGCATTATCAGTAAGGCACAATAAAACTCCTTCGCGTCCGTGATACTTATCATTCGAGTTACAGTTAACGGGATCGTCGCACGCGGCGCAAAGATTTTTGTACGTCAATTCTACGAGAAAAAAGTATTCATCGGTTTCTAACGGGAATGTGATCGCATTTTATTCGGTTGGTATGTTATCTTAAACAGAGTACGTACTCAATGAACCGTCCAATTTGGTATCTATCGACCAAGGACCAGCGATACACGCCGACTTGAAGAATTTCGACGTTTCCTTCGCTTTGTTCTCCTGCATCGTCTTCTCCGGATCGCACTCTCTAGGCATTATCCATTTCTCGAAATACTGTAACGGAGGTAAGGTAGAAAGGATCTCGTATGGTATGTCCGATTTGAACGTATTCAATTATTTCTCTAACGAACGTTTCTCAAACTGTGATTAATTGAGCTCTTGGAAGAAAAAAAAGAGGTGTATTCTAACGATTATCTCTGTTCTTACGATCAAGCCTGTACTTTTCGTCGAAACGTAAAAAGCGACTAGACAAAATTTCACACGGATTGAATAAAAATAGTAAAAATTATGATGAAATCGTTAGTCCAGATTTTGAATGTGCGTAGGTATCTGCAATATTAACATATAGAATTTGGTGGGGCTATCTAACGTCAAGGATGAGAACTATATCGCTATAAATTTTATATTCAAGAATTTATTTATCTTATCTGTTATCTACATTTTCAACAGAGCACTATCACATCACGTGTAGTATCTCATCCGAATTAGCCTTATGATAGCACCGGCTCGGTTTATGCGATAGACAACAGAGTTGGACAAATTTTATTCGCGTATAACGAATAAAAATATTTAATCCATTTGTAAACTGACTTTTGTAAAGATCTGTCGGTGGATTCCAATTTACGAATGAATTTACCAATAAAATATAAATTAGTGTTTACGAACGCACGTAATACTTTTATTCGTAAATAAAATTTGCCCGACTCTGGTAAACGATCATGAAAATATTAACCGTAGAGAAAACCTTGGTCCACTCGTCAGTCGTATCGTGCCCAGGGTGACAGAACCTTTTGTCCTTAATGTCCCATATGGTTTTCACGTTTTTGTTGGTTAAAACCACCATCTCGAAACGTTGCTTTTCTAAACGTTGATTTTCGTATTCAAAGAACTTGTCGAGCATAAATTCTGGACAATCCCTTTCGCGGTACGATTCATTTTGTAATTACCGTTTGGATATAGTCTTAGTTCGGTGGTGACTAGAATGTCGAACTCTCTGTACGCGGTTGCAACGATCAGATCCTCTGGTTCCAAAACAGTAAAATCAGCAAGGCCCATGGCCAACTGCCGCAGGCAATTGGACCTGAGTGAACGTAATTTGGGACTTCCCGTTAAAAAGATGGCGAAAGTTTTACGACGGATGCTTAAAAAACCGTTAGAATGAATGCTTGTAAAATATTACGAAACCACGTTGTTGTTTCCGCAAAGAAGCTTTATAATTAATGGTTGAATAGTTTTAATTAAACGAATACAAATATAGCGATCTATTTGAAGTATATTCAGGCCTGTTAAATAGTACACCTTTGTTATCTTTTTGTTGACTATAGTATCACTCGTAATTGTTGACAACCTGCGTGACATTTAAGGGCTCGAGTATCTTGGCTCTTTACAAGATCGCTATACTTGCTTCACGCGACTATACACGACACATCGATATTCCTATTAATTTGTTATACTCGCCTATCGGTTGTCACAACACATTTTATTGGATTCGACATGGAAGACAATTGCGGGCAGAGAGAACGGATGTCTTTTGCCGTGTGCACGCTCTCGACGACGCATAGTTTCACTGAAAGTTTCGTTTTCTCCATTCGTCATGGTTAAAATATAAAGCGTTTTGAGGAAAAGTACTATTTTTAGAATTGAACCCGTACACTGCTTGACAGAGAAAGAAAATGGTAGGATAATAAGAGGAAGCGAGATGGATACAGTACGTCGAGACGCTATGATTTCTTTTCTTTATCCTCTTTCCTTCTTTGCTGGATCAGGTTTCATTGAGACACGGGCATTGAGCGAAAAATATGGGAGAAAGAAGGTGGAGGGATTGGAGACGAATCGTGGAAAATTAACTGTGTAGAAATAGTAGTCGAAGACTATATGTAGATATACTTTTATCGTTGGTAAAGATTTCTTACTCACGTTCAGAAGTTTCTCTACAGTCTTTACATTTATCAGCGTTAGCACGTTGGCAGATGAACACAAGAAAGATAAGTGAAAGAAACAATCGAACGTACATTTTCGATATCCATCCAATCAGCATGATCTTCAGGAATATATACATATTAAGCTTTTAATCACCGTTTGTTTTCACAATTAAAAGTTTACACGTGACTCTTTTATCACTCGATCATACTTGACGATTTAAATGCTAGATCGATAACGATACAATCGACACTTGCACTGAAACGCGATTACGGTCGATAAAACTTTAATAAATTCTGATTCAACACTATTTCTATTAACTTGCAAAAATATTTCCACGGCTATTTACATCCAAATGCAAAAGTGTCAAAAGACACCTTTCGATTGAAATAGGTATGTATAAAATCACAGTAGAGTTAAGGATCATCCTTCTAGATCACAATCGTTCGAAGCAACGAAATGATATGTAACGATTAACTTTAGTCGGTAGAAGTTGTTCCAACCACTTTCGTCTAACCTTGAAAATTCTTCGCAACACGACGACACTCAAAGAAAAATACACGTGTAACGAAAAGCTGCGAGTTACAGCGCCGCCAACAAACGTTTAAGTCCAACAATTATCTGGTTTGCTTTGTCGATGTATCTCCGTATACGATCAATTTGCTGGCTGATCTCCGGCACGGTTCCGTGTTTAGAATACAAGATAGAGAATCAGAAGCGAACGAACGAATTATGAGAAATAGATTGACCGACTCGGCGACATCGAGCGTTTTTAATTCAATAGTATGACGCCACACGCGAATTCACCAAAAGATGGAAGGGGTCTTACACGCATTCGTTCGACGCATCTCCATCAGACGCAGCTATGCAGCGACGTAATTAAATCCTGCCTAAAGTTCCATACAATACAAAATATTACAATTGTATTTGCAATAGTATAGCAATATACCTGCAGTAATAAGGTAAGATAAATTCTTATCTAGAGTAATAAATAAAAGACTGTTTATCTGTTACTCATTGTACAAAGATAAAAGTGTAACTGTTCCATCGAGAAAATGTCAAGAATAGATTCCTATATGTTGGTTTTATTGCTACTATTCGAATACAATTTGGCTAGATTGTTCGTTGGAAACAATGGGGTCTCGACACTTATTACACCCAACGTTCAGGGCTTCGAGAACGCCATTTATGATTCATGTCTTTATTGATGCAATAATCTATAAGGACATTTATCTATTTGTAGATTTGTATATGTTATCCCCACGTTTTACTTTATATTTTCCGTGTGTTTTCCCGATGAGTCAGCACTGTCGTAAAACGATTTAAATGCAAAATACCCGTTTTATAATTTCCAGTGTTTCCACCATCTGATCACTATATCTCAACAAACTTAATCCGCACTCCAAGAATTTTTTTTATTATTGACTAACAACTTCAGGGCAATTTTGCAGTGTCATTTCTGAAAATTGCAAGTGTTCCAGCTTGTCACAAAAATTTATAAATACTTATAATTTTAATCTCATTCGTTTTTTCGATAAAGTTGTTTAGTGGCAACTTTTAACATTGATTTTGATTTCCTGTTAACTGAAATAGAAGTAAATATCAGGTATAATAAACATTCCGTCTATTTGATAAATATTTTCCGTGAACTTTTAAATCATAATCTATTGAACATTCAAGTAAATTGGATACATATAATATTGAAATACTCTTTTAGAGTATCCGAAATACTTTTATAATAATCGGTTCCTCGTAACTTGACTGTATAATTTCTTTGTTTTGTGAAACATAGGCTTCCTGCGATAGAGATAATTGTAAACAGCATTAACGGGGGCGTTGTAATATCTGTTGATAATGATTAATGCAGTTTGTTCGCTCTAATCATCATCGATAACTATGCATCAAAACCATATTTTATATTAAAATATGTACATACATATACGTTACCTTTTTAGCACTATACCTTATACTATTCTAATCTAACCTAAATATGTGTAGCATCGCACTCGTTCCGAGATGAAAAATAGCCAAACTTAACCGAATTTCTCGGAAACTATTAATTACTCGAAATTAAAATTTTATATTCAAAATCCGTACTTCTCCCCTCCCCCTTTGGTAAATTTTATATCGATCGGCCATCAGGGCCTTTCGAAACTACACATACGGATATGCATATGTATGTATATTTAAATTTGTTAAAAATCGGATTTTAATATAATTACCAACAAGATAGGTTTCAATAGATACAATCAATGTTCGTAAATCTAGTGTTTATTGTTGTTTCTTGATGTAGTTTACAAACTTATTTCTATCATCTGACATGGAAGGTGTTGAGTATGGGCATACATTATCAGACAATGGCCGTCGTGGTTGATATCGCTGTACCACTGTGGTACTACCGCGTTATGTTAACCTCGTCTGATACAGTAGATTAACTACTTTCGCATGAAATGCGTTAAAACAAATCAATGTTACGAGCAGACGAAGATTACATGTTATAGCAACTGTCGGATAATCGTATACCAGTATACAGAAGATGTCTGTTGCTTCGGTAGTTCTCAACAGAACAAGAGGCAACAATTGTCACAGTAATAATCTCACAAGCCGAGATTAATTTTCATCAAATCCAATGTGAATTTTCTATATCAAAAAACTTCCAATATATTTTCGGTAAATAGATTGCACACTTTTAATACAAATTTTGTGAATTCTATTTTTAAGCTATATCTGTTTCTATGATATTGTATTTTCTGTCTGTTGAATCAGAGTCAACATCTTTATATTTTATTGGATCACCTTGGAATCATAAAAAAGATGAAGTTAAATTACAAACAGTTGCCTATAAAGGCACATTACTTTTTCTTCATGGCAGGTAAATATAATTATACGATAATATTTTGCATCAACACAGATACGATGCCTACACATCATTTCTTGTTCCAGCAATGGGTCCAATTCTTCCATTTTTACAAGTTTATGGTAAACAACTCGGAGTATCCATATTAGTTATGGGCAGCGTTACAGCCATTTTACCCATTTTATTTTTAATTGCAAAGCCAGCCTTTGGTTTTCTTGTTGATTATTTTGATTCCTGGAGAAAAGCCATTTTCATGGTATTACTAGCGACTACGAGTGCTTGTTTTGTTTGCATGTATTTTTTACCAGCAATACTGGGACCAGTCTTACCAGACCATGCATTCGTTAATGTATCTTGCGTATCGTTACCACATTGCTTGTCAGAAGTAAGCTTTTACGACCGTTGAAAGTTTCTCATTTATATAAAGTCAAACATTCATGATATCTTATGAGCACAAATTCTTGACTTTCTTAAATATATATATCTATGACTCTTGATTTATTTAAGGACATTTCAAGACTAGATTCATGTACTGGAGCAAAGACAACAGTGTGTCACTGGACTTGTATTAACGATACATTTTCTACACCAATGCTATTTCAAGCAGTTGAAGGAGCAGCAAGCATTTCCTCAAATACTACGTGTTTAATGGATGTAAATGCTACATCGTATTGTTCGGAGAATATTAATTGCAACGTTACCTGTGATAATTTCAAAGAAAAGTATTGCCTATATACATCTTCTACTTTCTGGGGCTTTGTCATTTTATTGTGCCTTGGCAATATTGGTTTTAACGTATCCAACAGTATAAGCGACGCGGTTTGCTTTGATATACTAGGTATAACATAACTATATTTGTAATATAATTCTGTACTAACAAGGAACATTCACCAAATATTACTCTTGGATACATATTCTTTTCAAGGTCGATCACGCGTCGAGTCATTTTACTCAAGGGATTGATTACGGTAATTTTACGAGTATGTTACCTGTTTAGTAAAGTTTTTACCGATATTAAAATCAGGGAAGAACACTTTGTGAATATTCCTTGTCAGCGTTTGGTATTATTTATTTTCTTTATTAATTTAATGAATTTATAGGAGCAGGTGGTGAAATGGGATATGGTAGACAACGCGTTTGGGGAACGATAGGTTTTGGAATTTCTGCCCTTTTGGCTGGCTGTACAGTGGATTATTGGTCCAAAGGAAAATCCCTAAAGATTTACACACCTGCATTTTTATTTGTCTTTGTATTTTCACTCTTCGATTTACTTTGTTGCAGAAAATTAAAAGTGAGTACTTTACGCAACTTTCACTGACAATTAATCAATATTGTACTATAACTTTCTTAAATATTGTAATTGATAAAAAACATGTCTTGCAGCTACCGATTATGGGAGAGTCCACAAATATAATAAAAGACGTTTATAAGCTTTTACAATTAAAACATATAATTATATTTCTCTGCTTTGCGACACTTGCTGGCATTCTTGACAGCTTCATGATTTATTTTTTATTTTGGTAATTTGTCTCATTTCTTTAAATGCCTGCTGTTCGTTAAATATTTTTTTAACAAATAAAATACTTTGGAAAATATAAAATTTACGTTGTAGGATAACAGACACTCAGAAAGTAATCACATTTACATAGAAACAATACGTTCTCAACAGGTATTTAGAAGATCTGGCTAAAGTAACTGGCCATATGAATGAAATTAATTTAATAGAAGGTTTGACAGTTGCTGCAGAAACTTTGGGTGGCGAAGTAATATTCTTTTCGTTTTCAGGTATACTTTATATTACTCTCTATCTATATACATATGTACTTTTTACTTTTACACAATCAGAATCTTTCAATGCAGCGATACCTTCTTTTTTTAAACAGGTAAAATTTTAAAAAAACTGGGATTCGGGTATACCTTTACATTTTGTTTCGCATGTTACGCGTTACGCCTTTATTTAATTTCTTTGGCGTCAAATCCGTGGTGGGTAATTTCGATAGAATTATTTATGCAAGGACCAACTTATGCGCTTTGTTATACAACGATAGTTGCATATGCAAGCAAAGTCGCCCCAATCGGTACATCGGCCACTGTTCAGGGAATCGTAGCTGGCATGGATGACGGTTTTGGTAATTAAATTTTATAAAACAGAGCCACTACTGTCTTTAATACCCATTTATACAGGGAGTTCGGCCACCCCTGGGAAAAATTTTAATGGGAAATTCTAGAGGCCAAAATAAGACGAAAATCAAGAATACCAATTTGTTGATGGTGGCTTCGTTAAAAAGTTATTAACGTTTAAAGTTCCGCCAGTACTGAATTTTTTTCTCGAAACTGGGTAGGATTTCGGGGGTATATCTATTCATAACAAATGATTATAATCGACCCTTGCAATCGAAAATAATTTTTTTAGAACGATTACAAAAATTTTTTTTCCGCCGAAAAATTTCACCACCTACCCGAATTTTTTTCTCGAAGGAGGGTAGGATTTCGGGGATATGTGTATTCATAAAAAATGATTGTAATTGACCCCCGCAACCGAAAATAATTTTTCCAGAACGATTTAAAATTTTTTAATTTAATTGTTAATACCTTTGTAACGAAGCCTGAATCAAGAAATTGGTATTCTTGATTTTCGTCTTATTTTGGCCTCTAGAATCCCCCATTAAAATTTTTCCCAGGGGTGGCCGAACACCCTATATACAATACGGTATTGTTCTGTTTCAGGTTTTGCAATAGGTAGTCTGATAGGTGGAGTTTTATATGAAATATTTGGAGGCGTAACAACATTACGAATATTTTCGTTAACCGCCGCTATATCTGCATTCATGTACCTTCTTTTACATCTGGTGTATTTGAAACATTTAACGCCCGGTATAATAAAAATATTTCTTCAATTAGACGTAACGAATTATTCTCTAATCTCTAATCGTTTTCGATATATCTCGATCATTGACCACTTTAATTTTAATCCCTAAATATTTGATTTATTTTATTTATTTTATTTATAGACACGAAAAACAATGTGTAATGGAAACTGCCTCAAGAGGCAAACGATATGTGCGTCACTGCTAAGAACTAAATTTGTTATAAATAATGCAGTAATGATCGTCATAAAATGAATAGTTACTACATGTATATACTTTACTGTGTACCCCTATAACATAAGTGTCTCTTATAAGCGTTTTATGAACGTTCGATCCAGGCTTTCAAAACGTCTTGAAGATATTGTACTATAAGCACCACTTTCCCTTTTGGATCATTGACTAAGGTCACGCAGGACCTTTGAATTCTGAGACATAATCAAAGGGCAGTTGGCTGTTCTACGCCTAATAAAGATCTAAATAGGCCACTAAGGTGATCGTGCCAACATTATACATATATCGTCGAATTATTTCAAATATTGTGGCAATATCTTTCCTTTAATGTTATTTGAAAGTTATCGTGTAGCAGGTCGTTGAAACGAAGTTAAAAATATCTAATCTCGATTAAAAATATAACGGTGACCTTAATTTCTTATCGAATAATTTTTTACAATTATAGATTTTACAATTTTTATATTGTATAAGTTAATGTTTTACAAATGAAAATAAAAAATAATTTTTCATGAAACCCGAATCCAAAACTCTAAATCTAAATACCCTATTTGCTGTGTAAATTTTTCTTATAAAATCAAGATGTTTACGAAGAAGCATTAGGCTTTACATTATCGCATAATGAAATTGTATCATTATTTTCATATGAGTAATCGATTTATTGAACTTAAATTTAAAGAGGAAGATCGGTCGAATATCTGAACTATTTATATTTTGATAATAGGAAATTTTTTACAAAGGTTTAGCTTATTATATTTCGTCCGTAAATTTTAAACTTTGCGAAAACGAGATAGGTGATTGGAAAAGTTTTTACACGAAGTTCAACAGCTGTTGTATGCGCGGTCGTCGCATGAATTAGTTCGACAAAAATGGCAGATTCGTGGCGTTTAAACACTTTGCCAACTGAGATTTTGATATTAATTTTCGATTACTGTCATGCATTCGATTTGGTACGACTCAGTGAAGTATGCACACGATTTTACGATATCGTGCGCGAAGAAACGCTTTGGGCTAAGAAGAGCAAGCAACCGATCGTAACGAATCAAATTTCGAGAAAATTTCGTGAAAGGTTCGTTAGGTTATACTCGATCTTTTTTTTAACAAATATCGTAATTATATTATTAACAGAATCGTTAGTTACGAACGACGTATCTGCATTTGTGCATCTTATTTATTCTGAATATATCAATATGCATTAATTTACAAATCACTAAGCGTATTTTTTATTTCGATGGTTTATTTTTGTACTTTATCGTAATGCTGTAACGTCTAATGTTTAAAAAAATACTAAACCTTACAGATTTTTTTACGCGCATAGATATTCGATGCTGGCAATAAATCTGAATTCTACCATTCAATGTAAATTATTTAAATTGCACAGGTGTAACCCACTGTTATGTTTACGGAAAAAATGGCATGTTTCGCACAATTGGCAATACGGCAGATACGAAAAGAGGATTATCTTCTCGCAGAAAACGAAATTCATGCCATGGATACAATTAACCAACAACACTTTATGGTGGAGCGGTGGAAGTCAATTGTGCTGTTTCAAACGTTTCGAGTCCATGCACAAAAGCAATCAACTTTTGTTTCGAGTTCATGTCTGCAGTGACATATGCAAGTTCATTGTCAGAAACGAATGCATTGTAACTGGGCACAGGTATTAAGGATTTTTATTACTAACAATATTTAACATACACTGTCATACGGTTTGCATTAAATTTATAAATTATATTGCAGAGACGGTAGTATAAAATTCTGGACAAAATCAAGAAGCTACAAATTTATAGATTTTGATTGCAACATAAGCAGAGCACACAGTTACGACATAAATGGAATAGATAAGACTAGAGAGGCAATTATATCAGGTTCTGGGGATGGAACAGTGAAGGTAATACTCTACAAGGTCAATTTGTTGAATATTGTAGAAGATTTGCATTGAACGGTGTAATTCACGTTATAAATTATTAGTTCTTTACTAATGTAACATTAAAAAATGTCAATGTTTAGGTTTGGAGACCTCCTGTTGGCCAGAACATCTTAAATGTACCTTTAACGACTATAAACATTACCGACAGAGTGTGGTCTCTTTCTGCCGATCCAATGGGTAAAAAGTTTGCCGTGGGTTCAGCCGGAAATAATAACTGCCCCCCGCTTCACATATTTGATCTCGAATGGTGCGTTATAGTTTACGTATTAATTACGTATAAGCAAATGGTCGAAAATGCGTGCAGTATACAGATATCTTTTATATATTTTCAGAGTCATGAAAGGTCCGATAGTATAACAAAAACATTTCAGTTACAGCCAATCTGATATACTGAAATACAATTGGCAAAGGGGGGCAGGAATATTAGACATGATTTGGGATAATCCACAGATTCTGCTTACGTGCGGATATGACACTTACATTCGAAAATGGGATTTGAGGTAATTATTTCAAACGAATTGCAGGATATTAATTAAAAATTAATTTCATAGTTATTTAACAACAAGAAATTCGCTTTACAGTTATAAGTGCAATGTTAAAGTCATTGTCAGATTTTATTTTAATAATCGATATCATTTTAGAACTGGAACATGTGTATATTCATGGTCAGATCCAACGAATGCAACTATATATTGTTTATCGTCAGATTATCGGTACAGTATGATCAGTGGAACACAATACAACTCCAAAGCTGTTCTTTGGGATCAAAGATATAAAGATTACATACAAGTTAGTAGTTGAATATTTTTAAACAATATTCTTCAATAACTTGATAATTATACAGTACTGTTTATATTTCATTTTTGTTTTGCAGATCTATTTCATGGATCTATGCAGAATGACGAGTCCCGTTTACTGTTTGAGTTTCGATAGTACTCATTTATATGGAGCAATGGATCAACATTTAGTTGAATTTACATTTTCGGGATATTCGTACGAAGAGACTAATTACAAAGAAATTCTTAAATACTAATATACATTGGATTGTTTAGAATGAATAAATGTTGAAAACTGTGAAACTTTAGAACTAAAACTTGTTATATACAAAAATAAAAAGATATTCTAGGATTCCCATAAACTTAAACACTTTATAATTTGGAATCTTAAGTTATAGGTTTAAAAAGCGAGTCACACTGAAACAATTATTAACACTTTATTACGTTAATAAATATATTTTTTCCACGATTTATTTAAAACAATGACTATAAAATATAAAAAATTAAATTTGTTCGATGCACCAAGTTTTTATATTTGTTTTAACTATAAATTCGCAATAAATGATACTATTAAGAAATGTCTATTAATAACAGTTCTCGAAGTTTTTAAATAATTCAACTAAAAACTTGTAATACGTAAAAATAAATACATATATCCAACTTGAATTAATATTTCTGTACCATCGCCCTTTTTATGTTTTATCGGAAAAGAAGCAATACCGTATTTCTTATAACTTACTTCTTTTACTGTAAAGAATGTAGATACATTCATACGTTATATGTTGTAAAATCCAAACCCAAAATTAAGTATTTTGTTAAGTAAGTTTAACTCCTAGCTAATCATTTTTCTAATCATGTAATTTAGAATGCCACCGTGTTTATAATACGTTAAATCAACGTCCGTATCAAACCGTACGATTGCTTCAAATTTTTTGCCATCGTCGGTGGTAACGGTAATCTTCTGGCCTGGCTGGCAATTATCGGGAATCACTATATCATATACCTCTAGACCGGTCAACCCTAAAGATTCTGCATTTTGTCCAGGTAAGTACTGCAGCGGAATAATACCCATACCTACTAAATTTGACCTGGGAAATTATAGAAATGGTAATAAAATATCCTTAAACGTGAAATTTTCTTGAAAATTCTACGTTTCGTAGACAATAAAAGCTTCTTTTCTTCAAAAATTATTCTATAAATGAAAATTTCTTATAAATTACCCACTGTACAAAAAGTGGTTTCAATTTTTGCCTGAAACATCACTTTTTATAAAACGCGCAATTTATATCAAAGATATTGAATAAAATTATCTTTAAAATAATCCTCCGTTTAAAAATAGAAGATCATATTTACCTGTGTATTCTTTCGTAAGATTCCGCTATAATCGCTCGAATTCCTAAAAGATAAGGTCCTTTCGCAGCCCAATCTCTAGAAGATCCAGATCCGTACTCCTTGCCAACAAGAATAATTAACGGTGTCTGATCTTTCGCGTACTTTTCAGCTGCATCGAAAATGTCCATCTACAAATCAAACAATAATCATGTTAACACCTTGGTCAATTTTATTTCAAACGAAAGACACGTTTGTTCCCCGCAACGTTGTTTGGAAATAAAACATATTTTTGTAAGTTGTTGTTCCGTTTATAATAAATACATATATTACTATAAATTGGGTTTTCATTACGTTTCTTACGTACCTCCTCGTTAGTGGGAATATAAATAGTACGTGGTCCAGGTTTTCCAATGAACTTGTTTACCAGGCGAATGTTAGCGAATGTGCCACGTGCCATCACAGCGTCGTTACCTCTTCGTGACCCGTAAGAATTGAATTCTTTCGGCGTCAGTCTACGAATAAAATTTAAAAGCAAAATAATTTCAAAGAAACTTGGACGTTTACATAATTCCTAAATTGTACATTAAACGTACCCACGGCTCGCGAGGTATCGCGCTGCTGGGGAATTACGTGCAATGCTACCAGCTGGACTAATATGATCCGTCGTAACGGAATCTCCAAGATTTAGAAGAACGCGCGCTTTTCTCACTGGTTCCAATATTGGTATTTCCTAAATATAATCAAAATAATATAAATTGGCAAAGAAATATGTTATTTTAATTGAATCGATAATTATATCGCAACAATGTATCAAAGGTTAATAAATAAAAGTTTAAATAAACCTTTCGTAAATTGGTAAAGTACGGTGGACTCTTGATGTAGGTGGACGATGAATCCCACGGATATAATTTACCATCAGGCTCGACCAATTTTATCCAGCTATTGCTGCCCGTTTCTATCTTGCTATAAACTTCTTTAAACATAGCCGGGATCACAAATTTTTGTTCTACAGCTTGAATGGTTGATCTTGTAGGCCAGATGTCTTGAAGATATATCGGAGTGCCGTCTGGTCGGCGACCTAAAAATTTTCAATAGTATTATAGCTTTGCAATGATTCACACGGTTCAGGCCAAGTCATATATTTACCAAGTGGTTCCTTTTCAAAGTCTATGTCCACTGTTCCAACAATGGCGTAGGCGATTACTAATAATGGCGATGCTAAATAATTCGCTCGTGTATTAGGATGAATTCTGCCCTCGAAGTTTCGGTTGCCAGATAGGACGCCACAGCATACGAGCTCATTCTAATACAATAGAAAAGCACAACGATTTAAAGTAGAGTATGGCAAGTTGTAATTTCAAATAGCTTTCATCTACGTCTTTGCTCGTCTAAATCATTCGGGTTTTCAGGTTCTTACTTTCTCAATAGTATCGACAATAACATCAGGGAGAGGGCCGCTATTACCAATACAGGTCATACATCCATAACCGACAATGTCGAACCCTAATTTTGTCAGGTAAGGAATCACTCCGCTTTCCTCCAGGTAGTAAGTAACGACGCCAGATCCCGGGGACAGTGATGTTTTAATGTAAGGAGCGACGGTCAAACCAGCCTCGACGGCATTTTTCGCAAGCAGACCTACAATTTAAACAATGCCCGCTTAGTGTAATGTTCAACGCGGCAATAAAAATAGGTAGAAAGCGTGTAATTTCAATTGAAAATTAATATGCATCTACCAAAAACGTTTATACTCTACGGTTTCATTTACCTGCTCCAAGCATAACACTGGGGTTGCTAGTATTAGTACAGCTTGTAATTGCAGCAATAACCACCGAACCGTGCCTCAATTTGTAATCCTTGCCTTCGAATTCGAACATGGCTACGGAATCCACCTTTGCAGGGCTTAGGCCATATCCCTTGAATCCTACCTGAAAACGAAAATCCTTTATTGTTCCCTGTAATACGTTCATTCTATATTCTGAAAACAGGTTCAAAAGTTTTAATAAATTTTTACATTTATACACTAAATGTTGCCACATAAACGTCAAAGAAAGTTCTACAACAAATTATAATAAGAGCCGTTTCACAGCGAACACCTGAATATCTTCATTCACTAAAATTTTACGACCCGAGAATGTGAATGACCTTTATCCATCTAGAATTCATTATCCGACGAATGATCTGCTGAAAAAGCATTTTTACATGGTAAACTAGCAGCTCTATGTTTGTTTCACAGTCACCTTAACGAAATAATATTTTACTATCTATAGAGAATCTTAATACAAAATTATAGAAACTCTGTAAAATTTCTATAAAACAGTTCCGTATGCGCAGCTACAGTATTTAAATAAATTCTGCAAACGCGTATACATATAGAAAATAGACCACCGCTGATATCGTGTTCTGTGCGAGGTTCGAATTTTCTTTAAATTATGATACTCATTTACGAACTCGTTGGAAAGCTATTAGAGGCATTATAATTACTTCCTGGAAAGTGAATCGAAGTCGACGTCTATATGTTCAAGGGTGACCCTTGGCCTGTGAGGGATACGCATTGTTTTGTATTTTTAGACAGTCGACGTCATCGGTTGGGCCTTTCCTCGCACCGAGGGTTGCTTTCACTAATTCTATAGCCGCCGAGGACTGTTACTTCCCCTATTCTTTTCATTTCAAGAAACTGAAATGGTCTGAGGGGGCCTTTTAATGGCAGGACATTTACCGTAACAGAAACTTTAACGGCACGCAGAAAATTTATCAAGCCGTTGTAACATTATTTGCAATTACTAATTGTTCTCGAACTTTCTCAATTACTAATTGCGAATGCGAATGTACGGAATTCATAATTACAAAAGATCGACAAGAATGACGGTAACTCGATAGTCAAGACCAATAGTTGCAATACGAAGCATAGCGAATATCTGTACGTAAGAACGACGACAGTTTGCAACAAAATGTGTATAGCTTTGCAAAATGAACTTGATGTCGTCGTATCAGCAATTTTACTGAGGTTACACGCGACGTTCGTGGTTTCATCGAATACAGTGGCTCGCGTTCTTCGCGAAATTCAAGATCGATCGATCGCCGGTAACTATAAAATAAAACATTAATATTACTATATTAATTTATGAAATATTTATCTGCATACTATTTTGTATGTTTTCCATATTTAATGTACGCCATAAATTTATAAGATTCAGTCTACTTATTACTAAATTATACTATTGCGATTAGTGAAATATAAAAAATATTTCTAACTGTTATCGTGGAATACATTTTAAGTATTTATTCGTTACTTATTATGTTAATAAAGCATCCGATATATAGAAAATTTAATATAAAAATATTTATGGTATTCGAATCTTAAATATCAAGTAAGCATAAAATATTATTCTGTTATGCAGTATGCACTTAATATCAATTTTGGATACTGTTACTTTTATACTGAACAATAGTAAATAAAACGCGTGCTATACAGGGTAAGGTAGTTAAAACGGGCCACGGAAAAGTGTTTAACGTATACATATACTTAAATAAGAGGCTGACTTTAATTCAGAAATTTTCGTATGAACGTCGAGCAATTGAGAATCCAAAAAAGAACGGCGACAAAAACGTATTGAATTTCACGCCGGAGAAACGTCAGCTCTTTATGATTCACGTGGATGAGTTTTCAGCAATGTCCTTGCCGTGATAGCATAGTAACGTGATTCCGATGTTGAACATCTTTCAATAGAAATCGATCGCGGTCCCTTGTTTTTAAAATCACAGGCGCTCGCTCGTTATAGCTTTACCACGTTCGCGCGATTACCATTTTCAATTTGATTCAACGCGTAGCCAATTGCTTCAACACTGAAATATAATAATCGATCAGTCGTTTGGTTTTCCATCAGTTATCATCTATTCAAATTTCTTCTGAATAACGACGTCTCCGTACTCCGAACGAAACAATTTAAATATTCTATCTTAAGGGGATGTTTTCTGACCAAGAAGTTGGAAAATGTCGACTTTTCCTTTTTTCCATTTTTTTACAGTATATGTCTTTGAAACTATGGCAGAATTATGATTAAATTTGTGAAACAAATAATAAGTTTAAAAATTTATCTTCTAGACCATCAAAATACTCCTTTAAACAAATGGGAATATTCATTTTTCCTTATCAAGTATTTAGAAATTAAAAAATTTGAAATTATTCATTCTGATTGTTTATAGTACGAAAGCTAGGAGTGCGTAAACAGTTTTGCAAAAGAAAATTGATTGTATTAGGGAGATATTGGAAATTTGTGAAACGTTTGCCGGTTTGGCGAGGATGTACCGCTAGAAAATGGTTTGGAAGGGGGAGAAGGTACTCCGGGCACGTATAAAGGCAGCTTGACGAGCGTGAAAGTTCATCAGTGTACAATTAACAGCGCAAATGGTCAACGACGGTCGTGGTGGTTCAAGTCAGAGTGCGGTTTCCACGTTTCTGCTTTGGTATCGGTTTTTCTTACGTATTGGAAGTTGAACGCAATAGTGACAGTTAATACGTTTCATTTTCGTGAACAAAACATTTTTCTCTATCGTCGTTTTTCCAACTTGTTTGTAATTCGTCGATAATTCCAAGTTTACCAAGCAACTCTTAAGGCAGTTTTCTCCTTCGATCGAAGAATTTAACTACAAGAATTATACTACACAAGGTGTGCAGCAACAAAGGCTGCTGTTGGATGAAATCTCGTCCGGTGTGGTTGAAATAAAATAGCCTCACCGGGTAGGATTCATCCAATGTCCGCCCCTGACTCATCGATGGTTATTCAATCTCAACGCAAAACATTGGACCTCTTATTATCAGAGACGAAGTATTCGTCTAGTGCAACGCTGGCACGAAGTCGTGACTAGATCGAAATACTCGTCCCTGATGACGAGATTAATCATCCCGTGGAACTGTAATCGTCCGTCAACCTTCGGCGAATTCCGAAACGTCCCGTTTATTTTTCTTTGGTGATCTAACTGTATGGTGTATCGAAAGATCATAAAGCTAGATCAGCAAGGCAAAATGTACGGAGACATAGCCTCACGAACCACGCTGAACCATGCAAGAGAACTTCGCCAATGATAAACAAGGTAAAGCAAACTTCTTTCTGTCTTCCATGTAACCAATGGGCAAGATTCTGCTTTGAACATACACCGCAGACAACGGCTTTCAGATGAAAGATTTCGGAGGAACTCTTGCTGCGATGTGTCCACTATAAGAATTCATATCACAGCAGTAGTTACCTGGGAGTCTTTCATTTTTTGCCACCGCAACAACAAAGAACACGTCACGCTTCGATACGCACGGGAAACAACACTTTTGTTTATGTAGCTGCAAGTACTGCATGAGATGAACGTGATCCCGTTTGACGGTACTGATCGATCGTCACTGGGTTATGTTTGTCCCATACGAATACTGCCTGTTCATCGCCAATTAATCTGCACTGCAATTAGATGCTTACACCACCGACATCGGCACATTTGATTCAACAATTGACCGTCGTGGAAAATATTAATTTTTAAACAATTCTTACTTTGTTAGTAAGGCAGTTCCTGAAGTCGGTTTTCATGTCTACGACGGAAACACGATCATGAGGCCTTTTTGGACCACTGACGCTGGACACCACGGTAGACAGATCCAGAGTGAATATTTCTGAGAATATGGGATCTTGGTTCTCGTCATCATAGTTCCTCAACATCCGTACAGTGGTTAGATACTTCTCGATTCTATTAATATGGTCCTCATTTCTGCCTAGAAAATTAAGACAACTACATTCTTCGCCGTTCAAGATTAAGTGTTAAACATTTTATTTATATAGGATGCTTGTTCGGAATATATTAGAATTAAATAATTACAAAATTCGTAAACAAAATATAATAGTTATTATTTACCTGTTTGTCTCAGGTACATTAAACTCTGCTGATCGACTGGAAAGAATCCAACTGTAGCGCCATATTCAGGACACATGTTCGATATCGTAGCACGATCTGCAATACTTAGTTGAGATACACCGGGTCCAAAAAATTCTACAAACTTTCCAACTACTCCAATTTGACGCAAATTCTGCAAGTACATGAAAATGTCTGCGAATGTAGTAATTGCAACTGATGATTCCATTTGTACTGTGTGTTTTGAAAATTTATACCTTCGTGATCGTGAGAACAAGATCCGTCGAAGTAGCATACTGATTTAGGACTCCATCTAATCTATATCCTATAACTTTCGGTAATAACATCGATATTGTTTGTCCTAACATAACAGCTTCAGCTTCGATTCCTCCAACACCCCAACCAAGTACACCAAGGCCATTAATCATAGTTGTATGAGAATCTGTTCCGACTACGCTATCAGGATAGAGCAAACTATTGGTATCGAAAACAACTCTTGCCAAATATTCTAAATTAACTTGATGGACTATTCCACTTCCAGGAGGTATAATCAACATATTTTCGAACGCCTTAGCTCCCCATTTTAAAAACATGAATCGTTCCTTGTTCCTTTCAAATTCTATCTCTTCGTTTTTTTTCACAGCATCATTGCTAGAAAAGAAGATGATGTGCGTGTCAAAATACTTATCTTTCTCACTTGATAAGGCTAGTACTATCATTATTTTTAATGTCTGCGTACTATCTTTCCACCGTTTTTAATTCTAAACAAAGCACAACTGGTTTTAGACTTGGATCCTCATTACGTAACTACTTTATATTACAGTGAAAAATAACAAATTATCTTCATAATTTGATATCTGTTTCATTCTTTTATTTTTCTAGTCGAATGTAAGAATATTCGACTTCCATAGAAAAATTGATTTTGCAATCGGTTTTCAATCTAAATGACTACAATCGATCTATTGAAAATTATTTTTCCAACTATTAACTATATTTTGCATATACTTTAAAATCTATACGCTAGATCACCATACTTGGTTTTAAGATGTTACATAGAACGAAATACGTATTTAAGATTACTTATGCTCCTAATCTTCTGTGGATCTTTTTAGTCTCTTTCGAACCCGCGTCAAGTATAATTCGTACGATTTTACTCAAAGACATATTATCTATGAAGAAGATAATTTTCTCAAACATCTCTAATTGAATGTAATAAGAGTATAATTTACCTTCTAACAAAATCAACTTGTATCGAATGATCAATAACAAGATCTGATGGGCAGATAGGGTTTATCTTATCTGGATCTGCACCCAACTGTTTAACAGCATCTCTCATAGCTGCAAAATCCACTACTGCCGGCACCCCAGTAAAGTCCTATTTATAATGAAATTTAAATAGGATTTTAGAAAAAATTTATGTAATTTATTAAACGTTCAATTATAAATGATTTTAATACAAGCATACTATGCACGCATAAGATTTTTTTGTCAATTCGATAGGTGTGCAAGCCAAAAAAACATTTAACGAAATTTGACACCTACTTGCAATATTACTCTGGATGGTTTAAAAGACAGTTCTATACCCTCTTCACGAGTTTGGTTAATTTCCCAGTCTAATACTTTTTCTACGTCACATTTTGAAATTTGAAAATTATCGCAATTTCTAACGGCACTTTCAAGGAGCACTCTAACTGAGAATGGTAACCTATCTGTAAAAGATGATTAAATTTAACGATTGCATTTCTTTCATAATCAATGGCATTCTTTAATAATATCTAGACACTTACCATATTTCTTTCCAAGATTAGCAATGTCATAGTATTTATATTCTTTAGATCCAATTTTAATGGACTTCAGTAAGTGGTCATATGGATTTCCAACTGAAAATAAAATAAGTTTATTGTTTTTCATATTAAAATTATATTAAACAATATTTCCTGCAGAATAAATTAAATATTACAAAGATCCGTATTTATAGAATAACCCTTTTGGTTAAATTCGATTGGAAATTTTACAAATACAATAATTCGTTTACATAGTATATATGCGTTTTTAAGTATCATACTCTGAGAAATAATTATCTTGTTTACATTTGTATCTTTATATTGGAACACGTAAATTTGTTCCTTTATCGTTACACTTTATTATTTCTAAAGGATAAACGTGATTTAATTAGAATTATGCCACGTTTCATTTAATTAATCGCATAAATAAAATTAACGTGTTACCGAGCGGATGACGAGCCGGTGTATTGAAAATTATCGTTTAAACGTAACATTTAACATACCATTCGGAAATAAACGAATGTGCAAAAAGTATCTTTGCAATGCACTTGTCACATGTAACAGGTGTCATAATTGATAGTATCATGACTTGTGCCAAATGTCACGTTTTATTCTTACTTTATAATAAATTTTTTTTGGATTCACATAACAGAACAATTATAAATTCGATATCGCTACGCGTTGTCATTAGAAAATAATGTAAGAATACAGAGTTGAAAACGTTCATCTTTCACTATTTTCTCTAAAATTAAAACGGTATGCATAATATTATGCAAATCTAATACTATAATAGTTATAGTGATATTTTCATTGTTTTCGAAAAAACGATTATATTAAGGTACTAAATTAACGACGACACGCATTATTTTTGATAATATTTAAAACCGTTTTTAAAATAACTACGAGCAAACAATACACATCTTTACGCTTACCAGCCATGATTGTCACTGTAGCAGTCACGTCGTCCAGTTTGCTTACGATGCAACGTACGACGTGATAGAATTTATACAGGGTGGTAGGAATATATGTTTAGGAGTTTTCTTCCATGAGCGACACATTTTAAATATTCGTAACATTCGAGATAGAATTATAATAAGAGTTTAATGGAATAAAGAGTCGATAATTTATTAATTTACTGGCATAGAGTAATATTGTTACACGGTCCAGTAAAATTATAAACAAAGTTATTCTATGCGTAATTAGTGAACTGTGAAAAATAAATCAATTTTTATCCTTATTTTGTACACATTATGGAATATGACAGGAATATTTGATTTTAAAACACATTGTAAGTTTCAAATGCTGGTCACCAGTGACCACCATGGCAGTTAACGCATTATCATGTTGATATAATGTTTGTTAACGGAGAAATAATTGATCTTTATTTGAATATGTCTTCAAAGTTGTATCTTCGCAGAATTTCGAAAGAATTGAGATAAGGTGTAAAATGTTCCATTGGATATCTAAACGTTATATACAAGGTGAACGAAATAAATTGACCACCTTAAATATAGGTTTTGCAACACAGATTCAACTTTTGTAAATCACCGTTGTACAAAATAAGTTTTTCTAAAAATTATTTTCTCAAGCTTTTTTAATCAAAATAAAACGTAAAAAATTCAAGTTGTTTCTTTCAATTTCATAAGAATTAATGCGGGGATTGACTATCACTGAATCTAAAACAGCAATTTCAGTCGTACCTATCAATTTTGAATTTTCCATCGCCAATATACATTTATTTAAGGAAAATATTTTCAAGTTTTTCTTGTTGGAGGTCGTGTAAAAGCCATAGTACATATTATACATAGATCATTGAATTGACGTTGACCTGGGCTATCGGCAACGATGATAAAAATATGTCATTTTCGATGACCTTGAAATCTAATATAATACGACTGAAAAAAATTTATGGCATATCATTAGATTTGCCCTTCCGAATAGAACAACACATTGTCCTCTGACATTTCTTCCTATTACGAAATCAAAACAAGATATTCAAGGTAGACGAATTATTTCATTCGTCCTGTATATATTTTTTCTACGATAACCTTTATAATATCTCGCTGAAATACAAATTATTTTCTTTAATCGTACCTCTATGCTAACTAATGGTTTTCTACATTGCTCGTATGTAATATCATTCATGATATAAATTTACGGTTAGATTGTAACGTTGTAAATATGAAAAATCTATAAATAACGCTATGAATAGAATAACAAACAAGAAGAACATCTATCAAGCACATTGTGTAATTTTTTCTTATCGTATTACAATGCCATACTAGGCCTACTATACATATGTATATGCAAGTACAGGGTACAGCTATAAATCGTCGATTGTCGGAATTCTTTACACTTACTTCGTGTACACCCTATGCATACAATAATCAATTCGTGGATAATACTTATACCTGTTGCGACGAGTTCTGGTTTATATGCAAAAGTATACAAAGACGCGGGTTAATATTTCGTGACTAGTATGTTTGTCAAGTTGAATTGCTTTTAATAAGTACTTGATTTCTGACCAAAGTGCTTTATAAATATCAAAATTGATATCGAGACATGGAAAAGAATTTAGAAAAAACACTAGACGATGTGTAAGTTAAATACAAAGGAAATATTATTATTATGAAAGGGAAAGCGTAAAAGTCAGTATTTACATTGTTACTTGCAGTGTTAATCGTTGCAAAACGTGATACTTTCGTTAGTTGCCGTAAGGATGCTAACCTTAATCCGAACCTGGTTCGGTTCTCAATTTCGTAGAGTAACCCACGTAACTGAATTAACCAATGTATAAAGACATGATTAATCCGGTTAATTTACTTTTCTAGTAAGGTTTACTTACTTTTACAGCGAGTTATAATATTAGAATGTACACAATGTAGCAGGCTTATTTGTTAATTACTAGCCACAGTAGTTATTTTGACAGCATGCAATCCAACACATTCACGACGGACTGAACACACGTTCACTGGTGATACATTGTACATGGCACAAATTCAGGCCCATCGCGAACGCGTTAAACCTTTAATTTTGTCAAGTACATTAAGCTTTGCCATTTTCCATTGTTTATTCATTTAGGTAAACTGTTAAATGATAAAAAATTCTTGTTTTAGAAATAATACAGATGGCATTATTGGTTGCATTCTGGCAGATCATGCGGGACTATGTTTAGGAGGTATTTTTTTTTAAATCACATTTTATATATAACATAAGCATCAAATAAAACAATGAAATACAAATGTTTCAAGTAAAAGGAAACGCATCCACCGATAGTGCAGGAATAATTGCAGCTATCGCTGATCAAGTTGCAAAGTTGGAGCCCAAATCATCAACTCCTGTCATATCGCTTCAGAACGATAACAGGTAAACAAGACAAATTTTTATACTTATGTATTTGTCTATGTTTCAATGTAATTAAAACAAATTGACATCTAATGTTTAAATTATCGATCAAGGAATTTATTAAAACGATACTTAAATTAAACAATTTTTTTAAATGGAAGATTGTAATAAATTATAAATACAAAAAACAATATAAACAATTTTGTAGGATGTGCCTTATACAACGCCAAGGTCCTGTAGTAGGTGCAATTTATAAGGATGTCTCTGTGTAAAATAATGTCTGTTACTCAAACTAATAATACTGGTTATATTTAAGCTAAGTTCCATTATGTTTAGAGTTATCTTGTTAATTATACACATGTATGTATAAATATATATACATATATATTTATATATGTATGTATGTATGTGTGTGTGTATAAACTCTGAATAAATAATTTTTATATAACTTCGTTGAGATAAGGGAACTTGCATTTGGTTGATTTGAACTATAACAGTATAGAAAATACATAATTATTAAATTTCATAAGATTTACATAAGTTCTGCACTGCAGCCTCTTTGTAGATAATTCATATGTTTAATATCAATAAACCATTATGATTAACAAAGTTAAGGTCAGTCACTTTTCTTGTATCTATTTCTTCGTTCGTACCACTTATTTGTACCAAGCCTGATTAGATCATGATGTTCATAGATCCAAGATACAAGTACAACTATAAACATTATCACTCCGATAATTAGGTGCAAGACTTTATCACCAGGGAAGAAGTAAGCCTACAAGTAAATATATAAAAATGTAAAATGTTATTGCAGAACTTTTTAATAATATATGAAAGGCAAGGGTGTGTGAGAAACCTTGCTTCGGGTTTAATCCTGAAAGTATCTTGCGATACGAGAATAGCAGGATTCCAAAAATTTTAAAATACTCGAAATATTATTCGGGATATACTGAATTTCATATGCCTGAGCACTGAAAATGTTTATAAACATTATTTCTATGCAATGTTGATCTTGAAAAAAATTCTCGAGTTGATCGTCTGGAATTTTCACACGCCCCTAGTGAAGGATAAGAAATGATTTTCTTACATGAGACACATTGGTCACTAAAGCTGCTATAAGAAGAGAAGCAGAAAACATTGGCTTTGGTACTAATCCACGTAATGGACGATACACTGTATCTTTATATCTTCTATTAATGAAAACTGTAGAATGAAAAATTCTCAAGCTCATGTTTACACAATTTCCAAGAATGAAACCGACTGGTCCGAACCAAATAGCAAACAAATACGATGCGCCTAAGAACGCGATCGATTCGTAAATCATAATTAAGTTGCTTTTATTTATAGTAGCACTGTCAGCCGTTGCATTTGTATAACATTCTGTTACTCCATTTATTCCTAATAGTAAAATGGCCAAGCAATGCGCTCGCATTAAAAGTATCGGTAGATGGGACGTTAATTTCGTACCACCATACAGCCATAACAGAGTACTAGAATAAGACTGTCCAAATACCAAAACGACTAAACCAATAGATAAAACAGCTGAACACAAATGTGCAAGTACGTTTACGCTTTCTTGAATTTTTACCTAAAACGTAGATACTTTATTAATTATTCTATGGTAAATAAATTTAGATTGAATTTATATTATTTGTAAGCTACTTACAGGATTTTGATCGTTAATTTGTTTATCCCGTTTGATCATTTGGGTAAAATAGAAATACCCACTCTCCTCTATTGGACGGAAAATAAATCTTGCTGCTAAAGAACCTAGATTATTCACAATTTCATATGTTCCCTTCGTAAATAAGAAAATAGTATTAAGTTTTAAAATGAAAAGTGTAATTAAATACTTATTCATAGATAAATACCTGCTCTGTAAATGTTAACACTGGCATTACTGTCATAATTAATCTTTCCCCCTCTGTCAAAATTTGTTTTAGAATCCCTTGTCTAAAGAAACTCCATGTAAGAATAGTCAATTTTTTATCTACGTACGGTTCCTGAAAGACAAGTAATTTGTACAGACGCATATAAAGAATATTATACAATACATACTTTGTTATCCAGGTGTCCAGGCAAAAAGTCTTTTACTGTTTGAAATGGAAATTCTCTAACAACATATTCGTCGCTGTTGTCTTTCAATGACATTCTTCGCTTTAACTTACACTTATTCATTCTTTTAATATAATAATGAAAATATCCATAGTGACTAGTAGTATGAAATATTGCTGCTGTCAGTTGAGCCACACCAAATGCAAATAACGCATTTTCTGGATTGTGAAGTATTAATGGTACGAATGTCAGAGTTCGAATGGCGATCATGATAGTGTCAAGTATAATCTAAAAAATATTAAACAGTAAATAGAGTATTTTCAACCAGTTCGAACAGTTTTTTGCAAAGTTCTTACTTTCAGCCTGACAAATAAAAATGCGCTTGCAACTAGTTGTACGATTAAAGATGACATTTCGATGATGCAAGATAAAGCTACTGCCCAAACTGCAAATGTATAATATGCAGGTAGTGCTTCGGATGCTGTTAAGACAAATAGCCAAATGTATCCAAATGTTAATGACATTAAAAGGCAAATAGGAACCCTGAAAAGACATTTCAAACTTGCATATCACTTTTTAGTGTAATAGATTACATATTTTACGATTGATTGATTTTGAAAACTGACGTTATCCATAACAGATTAACAACTTGGGCCCAATTATGTTCTGCTGTGTTTGTTAAACATGCTTTCATGAATGGTTCTCGAGATAAGAACAGGATCATAGATTCCAACAACAACAGTCTCACATTTATAACTCCCAAAACTGCTTGACCAACGTGTCGAACAACGAAAGCATTTAAAACGAAAGTGACACCTCGGCATAATATCTACAAACAAGGTCATTATAATCGTTTCCCGCGAACCTGCCATTTTGTAGAAATAAATTATGAAACTTATCGATAGCTAACGACGATAGATTGAAGATATAAATGACTGTAACACGATACGTATTTATAAATACAAGAAGTTCTCTTAACGAAGCTGTAAACGACAGTCTGTACCATGACATAATTACGATAGTTTTAACAGTTGTTAGGTTGATAAAATACCTGAAACATAATATTGAAGGAAGCATTTTCCAAGCTGCTTTTCAAAATGGTTTGTGACATTTTTATGGACAATCGAGCGAAAGTATAAAATCTTTCGAGATTCCCGCCCAAAGAGGTGTCAACGAAATTTCGAGGTTATGTGAACACTTTAATAATACCTAAAACATCAATTAAATCATTTTTCGGAAATTTCTTTCGCGCTCCCGACCGACCAGAATACAGCAAATATAAAAGCCAAGAATTTCCTCATACTGAATCTAACGGCTTTCATGACGTAATTGCGTCGTGATTCCCTATGTATATATATATATATATATATTATATCATATCTAGTAATTTTTTGTCACGCATCTTTGTCTATTCCTGTATTCCCGCTAGTGAGAAATTGCTCTAAAAAACAAAAGCTTTTCCTAACCCCGAAGACAGTACAGTTCATCGAAATACGTAGGATTAGGTTAGGTCTTGCTAGCAGACTACAAGACTAGAATCAAGAGTTCATCGAAAGCAGACGATAATTAACTTGTGATGTTGTTACATAATAAATACATGTGCTCTTCGATGCCGCGTGGAAATTTTTTTACTGTATATAGAAAATGGTAAAATTACGAAGTAAATATTTTACTCTAATTTCCGATAATTGTGTTCAACGTTCCGTCGAAAAACTTATCATGGTTAATTGTTTGCTCACACGATATTTTAATAATTTAATAATTTAATGACAAGTTTGATACTTATTATTGTTGCGTTTCAAATTCCTGCCTCTTTGTGTGAAGATGTTAACGTGATAAAAGAATAACCAGAAATGTTGCACGAAAAGAATTCTGAGGGAAGAGCGAGCACGAGAAATGTTATTCTCACATCGCTTATCGTAAGTAAACAAACAAAAAAAGAAGAAAAAAAAAAAAGTTTAGAATTGATTAGCAATAAACGCATGCATTAATTACTAATATTACTAATTTACGCGTGTTAATTTATGAAAATTATTTAAAAACGATTTCGATTCGAAACGTACGTATGTACATAGCGATATGTTAAATGTTACAAAAATTTGAATCTAAATTATATAAATTTTTATATACATATAACCAAATCCTTAGCAAAACATTTTTTTTTATTCGTGATCTTTCCGAATTATGAAGGTCAACTTAGCTTTTAAAAAGGATACGTATAATTTTTGTTGTATATTTAGTTAGTAGAGGTAACTTTTAACCAAAATGGTCTAAATACGAATAAACTTATGTACTGATCCGATACATGCAAAATATAATTTTAAATTCACGACAGTCAGGTGGTCTCGCAGGAACCATTTGTGATGTAACATTTTTTCCATTGGATACGCTTAAAACACGCTTACAAAGCCAACATGGTTTCGTTAAATCCGGCGGTTTCAAACGGTTGTATCAGGGCTTAGTTCCCGTGATGATAGGATCTGCCCCGTCGGGTAAATTTCGATTAAGCTTATCTTTCGAAACAATGCAATCTATTTCGTATTAATAAGCGTGTTAATTACAGCTTCCATATTTTTTATAACTTATGAAGGAATGAAAGAAGTTTTTGAACCTCGTATGCCGGAACAGTATCACTCGCTTATACATATGACAGCCGCGGCGTTAGGAGAAATGGTAAAATTGTTTCGTACGCTCAGTTTTTACTAACAAACAATGTTCACGAACCCCCGCCCCTCCCTAAAAAAAAAAAAAAATTCGAAAAATTTTTCAACATCGCGTGCAAGTCGGAACTAGGAAAAACTTACGGAGAAAATATTTCAAATAATTTTAACAATTCAAAGCATGAAATAAAATATCTTATTTTGATAATTTAAACCATAAAATAAAATACTTTCCTTTTGTTTTTTAGAATTTAAAAAAGCTTTTCGTTTAGAAATAAATTAAATTCGTTTGTTTCCTTCTAAATACAGTTATTAGTGCGCAATAAATATGTACGCTCTCAGGGAAAAGTACTTTATTGTACGCTTCTAGCGAAATATATTTTAACTTTCGATTTATACACAATTTACACAAATATTTTTAGTATTTTTCACGATTTTCAAGATATTTCACGAAAAAAAATTTGCATTCTTTCAAATCAACGAAAAATGATTCTATATTGTAGCTGAACTACTTACTTGCACACAATGTTTAAAAAACATTCTATATTTTCAGGTTTGTGAGTGTCTCTTGTATCAGGATATTTTATAATGTTATATTTCATTAATACCATTGATAAGAGCCACTCGTTTTACCTTTCTACGTTCTTAAAACTTATGATTGTTGAGAGTAATTTATATAACTTAAATACTGGGTGATTTGGCTAACAGGTTGCATGTCTTATTCGGGTGCCGGTTGAAGTAGTGAAACAAAGAAAACAAGCGCTTTTACACGATGAGCACAGACTAGCGCTGAGAACTTTATACCGTGGCTATGGAAGTACTGTACTTCGAGATCTACCGTTTGGTTTAGTTCAAATGCCGCTCTGGGAATATTTTAAACTCTGTTGGAAAAGGCATGTAGAACGAGAATGCACGCCTATAGAAGGTGCCATCAGTGGATCATTGTCAGGTAAAAAAAAAAGAAAAAAAAAAGTATATTTCTAAATATCATAATGAAATATGTATTTGTGTCATTATTGATTTTTTATAGTGGCTATATCTGCGGCTATGACAACGCCCTTAGACGTTGCAAAAACTAGAATAATGTTGTCTAATACATCGGCGGATAAAGAGGAAGTAAAAATATCTATAATGTTAAAAGAAGTTTATCGAGAATGCGGTGTCAAAGGGTATATAATAGATAGATTTTTTGTTTAAAATCGTCATTTCTTTTAGTATGCAAACAATAATTGTTGACAAATGTCTACAGGCTCTTTGCGGGTTTCCTTCCAAGAGTGGGAGGTTTCTCCATCAGCGGATTTGTATTTTTTGGCATTTACGAAAAAATTAGAGAAATTTGTATAGCAGTTTTACCGCCATAACACAATAAAAAATAAATATAGAGACAAACACATTTCTTATCAAATACATAATATTGCACAGTCAAATGCATCGCGATGAATGTTGATAATAAAGCACCCATCAATAAGAATTTACAAAAAAAGGTAACGTCCCCGCAATAGAAAATAACTATATTTTATTCGTTATAATAATTTTTTGTTGTAGCTTTCAAAGGAAATCAAGATTTATGTCGCAATAAATTTTTGTCAATAACGAAAGGCATACAATTAAATATAAGGCTATTTTTAAAGATATCCGCACTTCACATTTTTATTAGTATTAGTAATCTATGCAATGTAACTTTTAATAAATTTTGTCCTCGACTTTATAAATTAAAAATGATTTTTTAAGTGGTAAATTGTAAGATTATGATACATCGAGGCAAGCCGAATTTACTGCTGTTTTTCTCTAAAGGCATGAGCTTTGTAAAAAAGTACATACAGTATTAAAAAAAATGTAAAATACGCATATTTAAAAATAACTCTCAAGGATAGAGAGACTTCCTTTACACGTATATGCAATTATGTGTTATGACTGAGTATATTTAAATATTGATCTGTATTTGCAATATTTGCTCACGTAAAGCAAGATAATGCGTCAAAAATAGAAAAAATTTGTAATATTTTTGAATACTGATTTTGTAAGTTACGTAAATTAACAACATGTTCTTTTCGTTGTTTTCGTACTTATATCGATTGTTTCTTGTATATCTGGTATATTTTTTGGGTCAGATATAAAATCTTGCCCAATTTCGTCAAACAATGTAACTATGAAAATTAATAATAAATATGTAAAATGTTATATTATCGATGCACGTTTAATATATATCCTTACCAACATTTTCCCCAGTTTTACTAGATGTTATGAAAACCTTAGCTTGTATGCTAGCTGCATATGCTTTTACAACATCTATATCAGGAGATGCAACTGCATCTTGCTCTAAGAGATCCTTTTTTGTACCACAAAGGTATATTTTACACTCCTCTTCAATATTTCTAAGCTCTCTTATCCAGAATTTTGCCCTGTGAAATGTATGTAATTGTGTAATGTCATAACACACTATGGCAGCACTCGCTTTACGGTAATATATTCTAGTCATTGCATCATATCTACAAAAATAAAACACTAATTTGTCAGTAAGAAATATTATATTTAAATTTCAGTGTTTTGCACAATTATTCGGAATTCTTTATTTAGAAATATTGAACGATTATGATTACAAAAATGAAATACATTTAGGTTTATTATGAACGCTTACTTTTCATGGCCTGCTGTGTCCCATATTCCCATAATGAACTTATTCCCATCATGTTGTATTTGCTTAGCTGTAAATGCAGCACCTATAGTCTAAGGAAAGTGGAACTGAGTTAATTTGTTGTACGACGCATCTCCTAGATGATTCTCAGTGTAAATCTTAATAACTTTATTTTAGAATATTCCATCCATGCCACAAAGGACTAAGAGAAACAAGACAGCCTAAATTAGTATCAATATCAATCAAGTGAATCAAATTCTTTGCAATTCTCACAAAATTTAAAGAATATTGATATCTTTCATATCCCCTATAAAAACTTGATACAAATTCGTACCATATTACTAGTTTACTACAGAACAAATATAATCGATGCATTATCGTGTATATTAAAAATACCGAAATGTATGCAGTTTTGATCCGTAATAAGTAACTCGTTAACCCCTCTTCTTTGTTTCAAGTCGGCCGCAGAGTGCGAAACGCGGGAAATGAAAGTTACAAATTTTTACGATTCAATTAGCAGTGACGTCTTAGTAAAAGGATAGATTATACATCGTTTAGTGTCAGAATAAGAGAACATGTCATATTCTATCCTTTTTCGAAAAATAACGTCGCTACTCGATCGACCATGTTATGGTTTGTTACTTACTCGAGTCTTTCACTTGCTCTCAGTGTTCTCTCTCGTCCTGTTTGAAAACAAAATCAAGCCGAATAGTATACCTGATCCGTAACAGCCAACTGACCAATCTCGAGCGAATTGCTTATTTTGGAACAAAACTGTAATTTTCCGTGTACTAGATTGTTTTTGTTTGTACACTTACATTTCGATAAAGATTTTCGATAAACCTATCATTTATGAAACGTTCGACAAGGCTTGTTTTTCCGACAGTAGTATGACCCAATAAAACTACTTTGAAATCGACTCGCCTCATGCTTAAATATTATCAAATCGTCAAAAATACAAGAGTATTAGAATAAAATAAATACGATTCTCTCCTGCAATATTTAGGTTAGAATAATCTCCGCAGATTTTCTACTATGCTGGATACGCACGGTGCGTCTAGCTTTAGGAATAAATCACTGAGACACTGATTCAGCTTGAATCATTCAAGGTTTCTAACAAAGATGGCCACCAAGTCGTCAATTCGATGATTTGTAATTGTTGCATCACCGCTCTGCTCGGCGAGACGCGCAAAAAATCAAACTACTCGATACGTTTAAAATACTTCAACAAACTTTATTCGTTACTTTTCTTCAGATATTTCTTGATTGAGATTGGAAAGCATTCTCTAGTGCAGGACGACAGCTCGTATAGACTCAGAGAGACGGGCAAGCGGGGCCCTGTCTTATATACCCAGGTTCCAATCGTCCTTTGGTTCTTTCCTTTGTGCCGGTTGCCAAAGTTCTCGGCGCGTGCCACGGAACATTCTCGATCCTTCGAGCGAGGCCCTGCGCCACGCGCAGTCGATCGATTCTTGCACATCCATATGTGCGACACATACATACAACCTATCTCTAACGGTCTAAACTACATTGTATACACAAAGTAACTGTAACGGTCTACAAATGCTCGGTTTTTCAGCTGGATTTGCCGCGTTGAAAACATACAATTGTGTTGTTTATTACAAAACGCTGGTCCGTTTGAATTTCGCTACTAATTAGAATGCAGTTACATGTCTCTGCACTCGACAGTGAGTAATCGGGTTTCAATTAATTCCCGCTGCGGTGCTACGTACATCAAACCCATGTTCACGCGAATGCGTAACATAATCATCCAAAATCGCCATCTAGTGGCACAATGTCATCAACTTGATGATATCAAGGTATATAACGAGTGATGGAAGCATCAAGTATATTGTAAAATGCATTATAATGCGGTAATAATAATAAACAAACGTACATATTAACGTAATCCAGTACTAGAGTCAGCTGTGATTATGTCAATAAAAAATTCTAGATATATTGTTTGAGATCGTGGATTTTATAAAATTGAAAACGCCGGTCATTTGAATTGTACTATCACACAAGGCGGTTAGAATAAGACTATGGCAATGGCCGGCCATTAAGTACGAGGTCTCGTCGAGAGCGTCTCGATCGCCAGGCGGAAAGATCGATGCGCGCGCCTGTCAATCATGCGCAGATCCCCAAATTTGATTTGGGGTACATCGCGCTGTGAGCGGCGACCAGCTATCCTGCTTGTACACAGTGTGCCCGAGAGGTGCTGCTAATGCAATAATCGTTATAAGACTATAACTGTATTTTGATAATTACTGTAACAAATTTAAATAATGCTGACTATCGATCTATTTATTATTTCATAGAAAATAATATGTTAATAATTACGAACAGAACACTTCAATTAAAATACGCAAAGAAAAATAATTACATTCTATTCGTTTTTATGTTTTTACACTTCCTTTATACCTTACAATGGTATTAAATAAATATTCTTATCAATAAATTACAATACATTGAACTGTTTAACTGTCTCAGGAAAATATATTTGAATTTGTTACTTTGTTTTCTTTCATAAACGTGTTTTTTGTACACAGCTAACTGTGTTATAACAATGAAACTAAAAATAAGTTAACAGTTTTCATTTATGCACAGTGATGGAGTTTGCATTTTATGATAAATTCTTTCAGCTTTACTTAGCTTTTCCTTGCGCAGCAACTGCAGCTATAGCAGCCTTTACAGTTTCTTCGTCACCTAAGAATTTCATAGATACAACTGGCTTAAAATTTTCATCTAACTCGTAAACGAATGGAATACCAGTTGGTAGATTTAAACCCATGATTTGTTCATTGCTCAATTCTGTAAAAAAGAAGAAGTTGATACATAATATCTCTTTGGAAAAACTTTTCTTTTTATCAAAGTTATTACTTACGATCCAAATGCTTGACTATGCCACGTAAACTGTTTCCATGAGCAGCAATGATAATTTTCTTTCCTTCTTTCAACTGTGGAATAATAGTATTGTTCCAATAAGGTAATGTCCTTTCAATTGTTAATTTTAAAGACTCAAACTTAGGAAAGTCTTCTGGTTTGAGTTCGTTAGCATATCTTGGATCCTTCACTATCGCATCATAATATTTGTGATCTGGTTCCATAGGAGGAGGCGGTACATCAAAAGATCTTCTCCAAATTTGTACTTGCTCCTCGCCATATTTAGCAGCTGTTTCAGCTTTGTTCATTCCAGTCAAACCTCCATAATGACGTTCGTTCAAGCGCCATGTTTTATTAACAGGAATGCTTTCTTGTCCTGATTCTTTAAGAATTGATTTCAGAGTTTCTTGAGCCCTTGTTAATACTGACGTATGAGCAACATCAAAAGTTAAACTTGCATCTTTGATTGCTTTTCCAGCAGAAAGTGCCTCATTTTTTCCTAAAATTATAAATATGTTTAAGTGAGCATTATTTTTTCCACAATCTTTCAATTTAGAATTATGCCTGATGTTCATTGAAGAGTTTTATTCTCAAGAAGCATTTCAGAGAACCAACCTTGCAAGAGACAAAGATTAAAAGTTATATTTTCTTTTCTTTATACTTTATTATTGTTAGTTTTGTAATTATACTAAGTTAGATTATCGAATTACATATATACCGCTTTTTACGTATTTTTTATTTTAAGATTTTTAGAACCAATGACCATAGTTTTGAGATTAAACATTAAAAGATAAAGTTTAATCGCGAATGATTAATTATGATAAATATACTTCGCCCTGAATGATTGATTGATTACTCTCAGATAACTGGAATTATTTAACATACAGAATCGATCTTTTCCTTCAATTAATCATAATTTTTTACGCGTATGATAAAAAAATGCATTGATGTAGAATACGTACATAAATATTCGAAATAAAAGAATAAAACAGTTTCGTTCGGATCGACCTTTTGCCCTTGAAGATTGTTCTCAAGAGTTATTGTCTCAAAATTACTCACCTTTATCGGATAAATTGGCATCATACCATCCACAAAAAAGATTCAACTTATTCCATTCGCTCTCTCCATGACGTACCATAACAATTGTGTATTTCGACATTTTTGTGTCAAAAGAGCTAAAGTTACAGAAAAGTGAAACACAGTTTACGAACAGAGGCCTAAGCTCAATACCTCTGCTTCCATACACTATCATGAATCGTATTATAGGTTGAAGACTTCACAACTTGAAGTTTGATTCGTAAACCCCCACTATTTGTCACTTTCCGTTCGCGCAAGTATGTACTTTATTTAAAATTTCATACAAATGAATTCTGTCACTGATTGTGAACGTTTGCGATTCACATAATTTTTTATATAGCCACAGAAATTTTATCGTATTAAAGAGCATCATTTCGGAAAATATATTTGAATTTCCAGTATGCTTAAATTTCGGTTTTATTGCAATAATGAATATGGATGTATAATAATCATTTATTGTACAATTAGAAATTTACAAATATTGTACAAGATTATTAGATTACTCTCTGTGACGATTATTCGATTAATGAATATGATTACTATGATTACTTTCGGTAATCGTTAAAATGTAGATGATTATTGTCCAACTCTGTTCTTATCTATTCAGAAAGTGAAATATTTCGCGCCATCGTAGCAAATTAGTTAGTTTTCATTATATGTTGTATTCGATACGATACGTATGCAATAATAATATTTAAGAGCATTCGGCAACAATGCTCAAAATATAATTATTACTAACTGTATTTATTTAGTTTTTATATAATAAATAATTACGTGATTTTGATAACAGTTCTTCTATTCGATTATAAACAGGCGTAGGATAACCTCCATTAAAGTAACTAGTATCAAAGTTACTTTATTTTGTAATAATGTTAGCATTCGTTGATTCGTAACAGAATTTGTTAGTCGCTGTGTATGATGGAACTTTCGAACGATGTACAAGTTGATAATCGGTTATTATTAAATAAGGACTTTTTACAAATTTCGTGCAACTGGCAAATAAATAACAATAAACAATTTCACGATGCCTTCACCGTAGCAGCTCCGTCTCAAGAATTTGAGAAGTAATAAAAATATAGAAACAATTTTTCCAGTATTTTAACGTATATTTAAAAAAATAACAAATGTATATAAATGTTGTTCCATAAGTTCACTACTAATTTTTACTTTGACATAAATTTATTGTATATATATTCAATAGTGTATTCACTAATATTTTCTGTATAAATTTTATAAGATTAAGAAAGCAATATGACTCTCTTTACAGGACCAATTTTGACGATATTGTTTCCTTGGATACGTGTATATCTTTACAACCAATTCAATCCAACGAGCCATGTATGTTGGATATAAAATTGACTAATCGACAAAGGATATCTCGTATTGCTATAGTTTCAGAGGCATATGTGTTAGAATTTTTTAAAGAATTTGGAGAATACGAAACAACAATATTTGCAGACCTTGTAGATGAATTTGAGGATAATTCAGTTTATTTTGCAGAAGCAACAATTTTTCCATCTGCCACAGAAGCTAGTATTAAGGTATAAGAATTACATAAAATGAAGTTTTAAAAAGTTTTCAGAGAAAGTTATTCAATTTAGAATTTTCATTTTAGTTTACAAAAACAAAGAGCAAAAATTCAGTCATATGGATATATGGTATAAAGCTCTATTTAACAGAGTGCACTAATGAGTCTAAAAATTTCCTAACGGACATTTTTAATCCTGAAATAATAAAAAATTTTCTAATTAAACTTACTTTGAATAATGAAGAATGTAATGCCTCTTCCGATGTCAAATCATATTGTAAGAATGTTTTAAGTTCGTCGAAAAATAAAAGTAATAAAGAAAGTAATGAAACAGAGACGGCACAGTGTATCAGTGAAAATGCAGTATCAGATGATATTATTCATCTTAAAATTTACATTGACAATAAATTTTACGATATGGAAACAAAAGTAATGAAAAGAATTGAAGAAATGGAACAGAAGACCAATCAGAAACTTGATATCATTTTAAAACAATTAGAATCACAATTTAGCATTAAGTGATAATCACTTTATACAATTTAAATGTACAAAATACATTTGTAAATAATAAAAATATGTATTTAATGTAACTCAGTATGTACAATAAAAGGAAAACTAAAGATTTTGAAAATAATACTGTCTTTTAATACTTCGTGTTTAACAAAAGACAATTACAAAATTGAAAATTCAAAAAATTGTACTAATCGAACGCGGGTAAGTGTTTAAATCGAACAACATGTTTTCTATTAATTTTTTAAACATAAAAAAAATGCACCTTTTATTGAAACTGTTTTTTGATATCTCTCGCTATTCTGAAGATATTCCAGGAGAAAGAAGAATCTGCACTATACATATATCTATAAGGTGTGATTTCATCCTCTCAAATCACATTATAACAAATGGTTTTATTATGGAAGAATTTGCAATCACACAATACTTGAAAATTATCTGAATTTTTGGATTTGCAAATATCCTTTGCAAGTGTTTCTCGAATATCTCCAAATTAGACAATTTTCATAGACAGTAACGTGAAATTATGCATACTAAATTTAGATGACAGTTCCAATAAAGATTTTAAATTAATAATTTACAATTTATATTGCAATAAAATATTTTCAATACATTTAAATATTTACATGTAAGAATATAGCAAACTTTATACTATGTTTCATCTAATTTACCTATATTCTAATCTTATACATGTATGTAAAAAACATGGAACCGCAAAGAGCACTGTAACATACTTATGTAATAAAATTAAGTTCAAACACAATTTCATTTTAATCAGGATTACTCTTGCGGTGGATCCCACTGATGAAGTTGTTTCCTCCACAATCTTACCATACCATCCCATCCTCTTCTACTGTATTTAATATGCTTTGGTGGTGTTCTTGGATGTTCTCTTGAACGTTTTTCTCTAAAATGAATATTATTAATAAAATACACTACTTTTGAATATATTTTTAATCATTCTGTATATAAAATCTTTACTTAGGCACAGTCTCAATATATCTATCGTATCCAATGGTATTCTTTCCATAATCTATTTCCTTTTGCCTTTGTGCTAATACCTTAGGATTTGTTTCATATTCTATGCGTTTTCTACTACCATCCGAAGAATTTGTAGTAGAACTTGAATCGCTATAACGCCTGGTGCGTGATACTTTTGTATCTTCGTAATAAAAATTTTTTCCAGGCCTTTTGCGAAAACTATGTAAATCTTCTGGTTTATTTATTACATTATCTTCATATTTTATGGCATTCCCATTATTAATTTTATTTTCTCTGTACTTTTTTTCTGTAGTTTTATTGTTAACTTGTACATTTGAACTAACATCGTCGTGTTTCACATCATTATTGCTACATAAATTTGTCTCTATTGATTCTGTTTTTTCAACACTTTGAGTTTCTGCAATTTTCTTAGTGGACTCAATTATTTTACCGAGCTCATTCGAGCTCATACAAATGGCTTCATCAAGCAGAGCATCATCTTCGTCATTCAATTCTACCCATGACTTTTGCCTGTCTAGATCCATTTTATATAAATCGTAGAAAGCTATATTATAACACGATCTACGAGTAAGAACTGACATAACGTAAAATCTATATATTAATCAGTAAAAGAATTAAAATACAACGAGAAGCAAGCTTACCTAACAAAACTAACCTAAATGAATATAATAACTTTTATATTAGGACATAATAAACAATCGTTGATTATATATTTTAATGATAAATTTAAGAATTTAATAAAATATATGCTTTTTTTCTTTTAAGACGAAGAGATTTAAGAGCTTCGAGCCTACTCAAATTACACCTAATTCAAAACAAACTCGTCTCAACAGTCACAATTCCTACAAGTGTTACGAATTCTACAATGCGCGCCTTTTTTAACGATCTTATTATTTGTACACCCCATAGAATTGCGTCTGTTAAGCTTAATTTACAAATAAAAGTCATGATCGGAGCGTCTATTTTTTAATAGAACTGAGCTTAAGATGTAGAGGTTGTTATTGAGGATACAGATAAACTATGGAAATATTAGCGGTATAGCTTTTCCTCTTTTGACGATGAACTTCGTTGTGGATAGTATTTTATCGTTTTCGACCAAAATTCCTCATAGGACAATGGTTGCTGAGAAACTACACCACAAACTACACACTACGCTGTACGAGACTCTCATAATGAAGACGACAAAAAAGTACTACATCAGCGCCATTCGCGGGATATCTCAGATATAAGGCGTGACCTCACTTTCAGCAAGAGTGCACTGAGACTCAGTGACTGAGTGTATAGCCCTTGGTAGCAAAATGTCGTCGGTCGAAGCAGGTCCGAAACCACTGCGAGTGTCACCTTTGATTAAAGTTAGTACCGTTATTTGTTACAATTCTTTTTCGAATGTCAAAAAATTATATTCGTACAATATTTTGAAAGATGTTCACAAAAAAACTTGATCAAACTATTTCCTGTTATGAGTATTGATTTAAGTCGATTATATTACATAATTTTTATGGAGTTTAATGAAATGATTTTAAATTAATATTCATGAAAATAATTGTAAAAAATATTAATTCGTGTCTACTTTGTTATATTATAGGTTTAGAGATTCATTGTCTACAAAGACTTTACAAATAATTTCTAACCTTCTCGATCAATCAAACACTGTACAAATGTTACTTGAATAACATATATTGTTTACAATTTAAATGAATAAAAAATAGTGGCTTGGAAAAATGTATCAATTTTTTTATTTGTTTAGATTAATTAAGACTTTGGCTATATTGTAATAAATGTTTTATTTAGTTATTTTTAATAATTATGTTTCTTACAGTTTGCTCGATGGAGTCTTCTGGGAATGGGAATTTTATATGGACTTTACCACCAACGTAGGTTCTCTAAAATAGAAGATGCACGTCGTGAGAAAGAACTGAGAGAAAAGCCTATGAGAGATGCAAAACTTGCAGAAGAGAAAAGACTTGCACGAATAGGTAAGAGCATTATTAAAATAATTACCAATGAAACTAAATCAGCTGTAATAAATTCAATAATTCATATATTACCCAATACATACCTCTTGAAACAATACAATTATATTTATATTAATTTTAATTTTATATCATAATTATATATTTTTCTGTTTTAGCCGAAGAAAAAATGCTTCAGGATCTTATGACACCTGCTAGTAAATAAAAAATACCATTGTTTCGTTAGTCTACATTTCTTATTATTAATAAATTAATGTGTTCTTATTTACTAAATAAAAGATCGATTATATAAAGTTAAAGTTTTCAGTGATTGAGCATAACCTTTTCATTTTATACATTTTAAGCAAAATTCTGAACTTGTCCCAATGAAATATCAAACATCAATATTTTATTCTAAATTTTTTAATACTTATCTACTTTTATAAATTAGTTCAAATATTTATTGCATTCTACTACACAGTATATTTTGTATTATTTATACATTCATTGGTTATACGAATGTACAATTTGATTTAAATGTAATTAGTTTCTGTACGAAAAAAAATTCGCCCGAACAGGGACTCGAACCCTGGACCCTCAGATTAAAAGTCTGATGCTCTACCGACTGAGCTATCCGGGCGATTGAATGTTACATTCGTAATACATGTATTTATTACTACTTACGTCTATAATCAATATACACATTTACAAATCAAACTACTACTTAGTACAAACTACAATTAACTACATCATTACAATTTAAACTTGGAATATATTTAAGAAACAGTTCATATGTTAATGTTTACGTATATTAAAATTGTAATTTAAAAAAAAAAGATGAAAATCTGATAATAAAAGGTATACACAATTTTTTAATAAAAACAATTATTATATGTAATGCGTTAAAGTATCATTTTTTATTTAATTTGTTGACATTTATTAATAACAATGATTAACAACATTAATATTTTTCATTATTATTTTACATTTCGTCTCAAAACAACATATAAGTTATGGAATGTAAGAGTACTTATTGTTTTACTATATAAAATATATTACATCCATATAAAAATAAACATAGAAAATTATATAGAATTTGTTACAAATCCTTTCAAAGTAATTTCTTCTTACATACTTACATTGTTACAGGTTTGTCATACTGAAATGTATATAGAGTATTAATGTAAATATTGGAAGATATAGACAAAACTGGATTTTTATATAAATTACAATATTAGATATTTTTTAAATACATATAACGTGAAACATAAACATATCCAAGATATAAGATTTAATTAGTAGAAAACAACATTTACAACAGGTATGTATATTGTCATGAATGCACCCACAAATTCTTGTTTCCAAAAATGCAGTTTTCTCTCTTTAAGCAACGATTAATTCTGATTTGTTATTTTTGGTAATGAGTTGCACAAGGCTGCCGGTAACAGGACGATCTTGACCTTGTGACCATTTCCAGAAGAGGCTATTAAGTCAAATACAAAAGTTTATAATAGACAAAAGGAACAACATGAAACAGGGATAAAAAGACTACCCACTCTGCTACAAATTCAAGTGGAGTCCAGGTAGATGTATCAGCTTTAGGCATCCATTTTCTATTCATAGGCGTATCTAAAGTAACAGGTAAAATAGCACAGACTAAAGAATCTTTTGGTAAACCACTTTCTTTGACTGCCAAAGATTTGGTAAGCTGATGAACTGCAGCTTTGGCCATTCCATAACCAATCATGCCTATTTTGATAAAATGATATAATTTATACTCAAATAAAGACAAATAACTTATAATATTAAATAAAATTTGTTACCTGGTGTATCTACTAATGCTGCCTTGGCACCAGTTAATGATAAAAATCCACCCTCTTTTAAATGATGCGCAGCAATGCTACCAGCAATGGTTGAACTCCATACACTCTGCTTCCACATGAGTTCGCTATTTTTAATAAAATCTTTGTGGGCTGCATTTCCACCAGCCCATCCACCAGCCACACAAATTACTGCATCCACTTTATCTCCATTTAAAATGTTTGTAATTTGTTGTAAAACATTAGCTTCCTAAATAATATATAAAAACATTGATATATACAAATATATACTTTTGATTAATCTAATATAGCAATTTATAAAATTACTTGTTCAACCCAGTTGTTCTCTGATTTTACAATTACATTTGCATCAGCTTGTTCATTTGGTTTCATATCGATGCAACCAACCCACTGTAATTATACAAGTAATACACTTTTAAAAGTATGTAATTGCTGTTACCTTAAAAAATCTTAGTTATATATAACATACGATTTTATAAAAGTTTGTAATTATTTTACAGTTTAGTAGGATAGAATTTCAAGGTTTTAGATCACTAGTCAGATACATGTTACGATATATTGTGAAAGGATCTAGTTCAGTAGTTATGACCTTGACAACTTTCTTGCATAGTTTAAGATTACCGAGCAATTATTGCATTCCGTTCTTGAAAACATACATATACAATATCATTCTTTAACTATTTAAGTATGTACAATTTATGCAATAACTTAAATAATTATAAACATAATTATTCACATTTGAGGACATTTAAAAAAACAATATATGTATAAACTACAATACATAAAACAAATACCATATATATGCGTGTAATAATTACTATTAGTAAACAGAATATTGTATTTCGTAATATACAAAATAGTGCGCGAAATTTCTGTGAACAATTTAAACAGTACAATTTAACCGCGAAAAATTAAATACTAAAATACATTCAAAAATATTTTGTCTGTGGTTTATTAGAGTAGACGTTATAATTAAAATACGAGAAAATTAAAAAAAAGTTAAATAATTTACAAACATCCGTCTTTACATATCTTTCAAGATAAATCTTGCGTAATGTCAATCTGTGTTCGCACACTTTCACTTAACAGTTGTTAGAATTAGTGATTAATAAATGTAATAAATTAATTACTTACTCATACAGAAGTGCTCTACAATTTGGTTTTAGTCGAACGAAACTAATCGTTAACATTTGTAAAGTTAATATTAAACATACTGTGAAAAAAGCCGGGAACTTTTCTCAAGAAATACGACAATCAGTAGTAAAGAAACCGTCTTCTGAATTTTTCAGTTTTATTTAGGTTTTAATATTGTTTGCTTACCCAATTTTTTGATTTAAATTTTGAAATACAAGTGGAACCTAAAGCACCTTTGCCACCATATATAAGAACGCGTCCAAGTGTTGTCGCCATTGTTCGATAAATGAAGTTACTTCGCGAAATAGGTTTCGGGAGTTTGCGATCACATACGGAAAAGTACGAAGTTGTACGAGAAACTCTCGGAAAAGTTCGTAAAAGGAGTGCCAGATTGCCAGATTTCGGCATGAACTACGAAAATAGATTGTCGATCGCGTAGTTAGTATCTTTCGAGCGAAAAATACTCGGGGAACACTTTTTAATACGGTATAATTAACAATCAATTATTCGTTAATTTAGTACTATTCTGTTTTATTTATTTCATATTTGTCTTTCCACGATCTCATTAATGTACCATGATCAATGCTAGTAAATATTTTTCTGTAGCATAGAAGTAAGAATTAAAATATGATTTTTATTTGAAATTGAATGAAATATCGTTTTATTTTAAATAAAAGTAATGTCAATTATTACTTCCAAATATTTTTAATGCACTTTAGTGTCGTCTATTATAGCGTGTGTATAGTTGCTTGTCCTACTTATAAAATCATTTTCCTCTAAAGAATTAAAAAGACAAAATTTGCACCGCTAAGACAATTAACTGAAATTGCTTCAATTTATATAATAATAAAACGTTTAACAAATGATTGCACTTAGTAACATTTGAATTTCCCGCATATGTTTATTAAGAAAGTGGCAACGTCGCAATGACGGAGACCCTGCCCGCAACGTTCTCCGGGAGCGTAGGTCTAATGTGACGTCACGGTAGCCTAGTTGGGTTAGGTTTTACGCTGGAAATTCTAACGAAAAATTTTTTGTTTGACGATTAATGTTTTTCCCATCGTGTCTGCTGCACTGAGCGACGTGAAGAGCTAACGCAGTGGCGAACAGTAATCGTATTTCGTAAACCGTTCGATCGCGAGACCCCGCGCTATCGGCGTATATGAGATTTTAAACGGAAAATGAATCGACATGAAGGTACGTACGTGTGTGCTGTTCCCGACCAGCAAGTCAGCTTCGAATTTGCATTTGCTAAATTTGTTTTACATTGATGGTAGAATTTTTGGATCATGAGAATTTGGAAGTGCGCGTAGAAAATTTATGCAGATTCGTCGTCGAGGTTACGAAATCTGCAAAGCATGAGATTTTTCTTAATACATTTCTTGCGAGCCCTGTACCAAAGGATCTAATGTCAGAGGCCAGATGGCAGCACTTATAAAAAATTACTCCAATTTCTGTGAATTTGCAATGTTCTTCTCTGATGATTTCAGTGAATTTTTTTGCAATGTCATCACATTTTAATGTCTTATCCTTATGAGATAAATAAAATAATGGAAAAATATTTGTTGACCAGCTGTCAGAATACTCTACCAGCTGACTCCTTTGAAATTAGTTTTCTTGTTCAATCCCCTTCTCTTTCTGATAATGTTAGACCTGTAAAACATATTGGAACATATTCTTCTTATTCTTCATTCTCGAGTTAGTTTCTTTTGTTGACCTTTTTTTAAATTTTAGATCTAATTTTAAACTATTGCAACATTGTTTATCATGTTGTAATAACATAATTTTGATATTAAACAATACAGTGTGCTGGATTTTTCCAGATTAAATGTTACAATGATACTAGTAAAGCCAAAATAGTTATAGTCTGACATGTAAATAGAATTGATATACATGGTTTTTTTATATTCAAGTTGCATCTATGCATGTTACATAATTGAAATTATAATTGTCATATTAAGGATAAAAAGTGTTATTATTGATTATATTCATATAAATACATTAATCTTTATCATGTGCAATACAAGAAGCCAGTACCATTCTTATTTTGATATATTGTCATGTGTTGCGTGCATAAGTTACAGTTGTATGGTTAAATATTACTTTGTTGCGTGTATATGCGTGTTATATATCAAAATGTGAGTTTCAGTAAATAGTAAACAGTAAAGAAATGCATGAAGTTACAAAAATATTGTGGATGGAATAACATTCCAGTCGCAAATATAATTACATTCAATGTGAAAAATAGAGGATCTGCATTTAGTGCTGTAGTTAATTATCAAGAATTATATGTTATTCATTTGTTTAATATTTGTTTCAATGTGATTTTCTTACATTATTTGTTCATAATTACTTTTATTGCTTATACAAGATTAATCATTAATATTCATCAAATTATATCGGTATCTTTATGAAAATATGAAACAACTGTTGTTATGAGAATTGTATGAATTTGCAGACAAATTTAAAAGTAGACTTAAGCAAGTTACTTTTTATAGATTTGGTTCAAGGTTACTGCACACATATGTATGTATACAGTATATATAAATATCTTTTGTAGGAACAACTGTATTTTTCTTTTGAAGCTCTTATTCTAAATATATACATTGTGCAGTATCTTTCCTTTGTGTATTATTTATCAGATACTGTATATGATATTGTATGTAAACATTTTTTTTTATTTTTGTGAGTCTAGTAGCATGTTCATTTCAGTTGTATTATTATGAAATATGAATTACTTATGAAGCATCGATGTACAATTATGTTTATTCCAGGGGTAAGTTGTGACTCCTGCTTAAAGGGGAATTTTCAGGGTCGCAGATACAAGTGCCTCGTGTGCTATGATTATGATTTGTGTGCCAGCTGCTACGAACGGGGTGCCAATACTACAAGTCACCTCTCTGATCATGCTATGCAGTGTATACTTACTAGATCTGACTTTGGTGAGACAATTGTCAAATCTTTTATGCGACGATTGCTTTATATACAACACGGTTATAACAATTAATTCTTTCCTTTATTAATTGATAGAATTATATTATGGTGGAGAAGGAGTAAGTATAGAGCAGCCACAATCTTTAACTTGTCCTTTCTGTACAAGAATGGGTTTTACCGAAGCTACATTACAAGAACATGTTGCTGCAGATCACCCGGACACTTCTTTTGAAGTTGTATGTATAATTGCATATTTTGTGCACTTATGTGTTTATAATATTGTGCTATCAAAAAAATTTCTATTTATAATTTCGCTACAGGTTTGTCCAGTATGTGCATGTACCTCAGGAGCAGATCCTAATGTCGTGACCGACGATTTTGGAGCACACTTGAGTGTGGAGCATCGTAGTGGACCAAGAGATCTGATCTCTTTCCTAGATGAACCGTCCACAAGTAGACACAATCCTAGACGGATATCAAATTCATCTAGAGGTGTTAATGGGCCACGACCTCGCAGGTATGTATGCCAATGTACATAGTAAATTAAATTTAATGTAAACATTACAGTATATCTTGGAGGTAGAGTACTGTATTTAGAGACATAATTATTTATATTTATCGTTTATTTGAATATTTCATAAATGAAATACTGTCAATTTTATGTATACATAAATGTGCCAATTTATCAAATATGTTATATTTGAATGCATGTGATCTTATTAAATAACATTTTTTTCATTTGCACTGTAATACTTAATATTACAAGTCATTATTTAGCGTTCATTAAAATTTATTAGTAATCATATTTGGATATTGCAATCGATTTTTTCTTAAAATCTAAAATACATTTTGTAGTTAAATATTTTTAAAAAGGACATTGAATAAGATTTCAGCTTTAGTTTATCATCGTCATCTCATCTTAGATAATGTTCATTGGCGTGTCATTGGACCTGCAGGTCCAATATGCATTTCAGTTCGTCCGGGGGATTGAGTCCAAGTAGTCGGGATAGTATCGATCCAATTGCAGAATTACTTTCTCAATTATCCGGTGTTCGTAGAAGTGGTGCAGCAACTGGTCAAAGTTCATCAACGCCATCACAGTTACAACAATTGCAAATGCAGCTACAATTGGAGCGGCAACAAGTTAGAGTGTGTATAATTTTATATTGATAGTAAACATTTTATACGAAGTTTTGTTAAATTAGAATACATAGTACAATAAAAATATATTTCCAGGCTGCTAGGCAACAATTAGAACGGTTACCTAGGAGGCAGCCTCAGCCTATTGGTTCTGTAAGTGGTGGAGGAACTACTAGTATAGGTGGTCATTCTAGTACTATGACCAGTGTGGTAGCAAATAGTACGAGTAGTAACAATAATGCAACTAATGTGGCTAACCCGTCCGGCGTATTATCCACCAATTCACAGAACTATATGTTTCTGTTGCCAAGGTATGTTAATGCTATATGATAATGCACCTAAAAGCGAACAAAATTTATTTTGAGTGTTTACTGTAACATCGATTATTTAAATTTAAATTAGTTTCGAAATATAGACTTTTTGACAAATTACATTAACGGAATAAGAAAATGAGTATTTATTAAAATATGTGATATCTGTGTAACTGTTCACATACACTCGTACGTAATATGTACATGCTGGTTCTTTGTCTGAAACATGCAAAACTGCATGTCATGGTCAGTGTATCGGCTGCCAAAAGCTATATTCTAAGATGATCCCATTGAGCGTAAAACGGATATGTGACTTTTTATAATTTTTATAAAACAGCAAATTTATCTTTACTTATAATTTTGTTCATATTTTTATTTTTACAGATGCATTACGACTACTCTATCTGACTCGCAGTTACAAGACATTGAACGCGAAAGTGCGAATAGGAGCCTCTTTACACGTGAACTTATCGTTGGAACTCTTTCGCAAACATTGCCGGAGTTGATACAGCAGCAGTCTGCAGTGCAAACACCAGTGTCGAGTGCGACTACTGCCACAACCAGTCCTGAAACACCAAATGCTAATTCCTCCACGGTTTCTACGAAGAAATTAAGTTTAGCTCAAGAAGCAAAAAGGGATCAAGCGACGAGTAAACACGTAACGCAAACTTCTACGCAACAGTCGCATATTGTTCAGGCCGCTGCTGGTAGTATGGGGACGGGTCTACAAAGCCAAGGATTACCCCCAAACTCGAATAACCTTGCATCACAGAATACACCTATGGTTCAAACACTGATGCACAGTGTATTACCTCAGCCATTGGTAAGTATGTATAAATTAATCAAACACATAATTATGGACAGTCGAAGACTACGTACAAGTAATATTCGCGGTGTGTGTTGCTCGTCGATTTTTATGAAACTTTGCAGGTTTCTAGAGCAGCGAAAAGTAAGGTATACGTATTTTTTTTTAGCTGTGGTGACTCAAGTTAAAGAGGTGAAACTACCCATCAAGGTTTCAACCTTTCGATCCTATCTTCAAAACTATTGGATATACAAGGCATCGGTAAAAAAAAAATGAATAAGTAAGTCAAAAAATCACTTGTAAATACTGTCGTTCGCGTTACGCATGTAAGACTGACTACCGTCTATTGTCTAAAGGAGATTTCTACGATTACTAATTTTATGTTTCTAATTCTCAATATGTATACAATATCAATATAAAAACGAATATATACTTGTAGTTAATTGTGAATTTTAAATAAAAATAATTCGCTGTATCGTCTTTTCGTAAATTTGGAGAGTGTAAGTGGTGAAAGTGATTTTTTGACTTTTTTTATTAATTTTTTTACCGATATTATTTTCCATTGAACGTCATATAGAATTTGTTTGAAAAAAACTTGTTTGTGTTTGTGATAGTTTTCTAAACAATTTTCACTCGTTAAACTTGAGTTACGGTTGTTAAAAAAAATACGAATACATTATTTTTTGTTGCTCTATAAATTGCAAGGTTTCGTCAAAATCGGGGCGGGACACTTTATGGGTGTTCCTTGTTATACAGAGAATTACGATCTCGATGAATATAATCCGGTATTTGTAATTCTGTTACATAGGTATTGCAGCAACCACTACCGCTACCAATTAGTAGATCTATCAGAGAACCGATAGCAACCCCGGCACCAGCATACCTTAGAGGTGGAGTTGGTCCAGTTGGAGTAACAGGTCCTTCACGTAGGAAGCCGGTTAGGGCTGTAGATGGCAGAAACCAATCTACGGAACCTCCGCCCCCACACTAACCTCTCCTTAGCCCGTACCCACCCACCCTGATTCCTCACAGGACCCTCTAGCACTAGTCCTAGCACTGTTTAGAACACCTCATCATTATTGTTATTATTATAATATTATATATTAATAATTATTCGAATGCCCTCCTCCTCACCCTCCCTATCTTATCACTTTTTAAACTCTAATCTCGCCATCTTTTGTCGTTATGTGACATGGAACAAGGGCAAGGGCTGATTCGCCGACACATGCAAATAATGTACATAACTCACTTCTTGCAGTCATATACACTTCTCGTACACGCTCCTCAGTGAGTCTTGCCACGTTCTTCCATATTAATTGTATCTGGTGGCTGTATCGGGCAACGTTAGAACAAACGTTAGAGAGGTTCGGTTGATCAGTTGATGCGAAAAAAATACTCAAAAAATCATTAGTTCATTTAACATCGAATGCCTCGCGAAGACAGAAACTTGAAAAAAGAAAACACCGTGCCCGTCATACGCACCACGTTTTTCTTGTTTTTTTTTCTTATACTGGGGATCCGAATTGGTAAAATTTATTTTGGTTGTTGCGTAGATTTTCAAACGTTCAGCTGTTAATACATTTTGTATTTTTAAGATACGAACACGTTTTATACAAAATTAAAAATCTACCGTTGCCTGGGTTGGTCTGTTCAGATTTTAAAAATCATAATTGTCGGGCGGAATGTTTTATGGCGGCGATTGACTAAATAATTTTAACGTTACGTAATAATAAAGTCATCTACATGCTTTGCAGAATTACGTAAATTAATGTATATAGATGCTTTGTTATGCAAAAAAAGAAAAAAAAATTGTAGGCAATTGTACAAGCAATTCTAATTAATCAAATTATTTCAGATAGGTGTTACAGAATCAATAATCATAAATATTAGGTTGGCGAGCCATTCCTTGGCTAGCTTGTTGAAGCTACTTAGAAATTGGTATTATAAAATGGAGGGATTAGACTGAGCTTTAATGTATTGATCAAAAGTATCGCTTTTCTCTATGAAAATATAATTGTATTTGCTGAAAGTATTTATTCGCATCTTTATTTCTGTCCGTGTTCTCGATTCACGCGTATACCGCAACGTTGCGTTTTCGAAATACAATTTTTTTTTTATTCATAATGATTGTTTGCGAATCTAATCGCTCCATTTTACTATATGAAACGAGATAAATACTTGTACGTGTGTTTTGTTTTTTTTTTCTCGCGGTAATAGAGGTTTTACTTGGGTCTGCTACGTGCAAAAATTGTAAAAAAGTCGTGAATGTTTGCATTCTGGTTTTTTCGAATTAATCAAGTCGAAAAATTCACGATATAGGGGATGTTCGTTAATTTGTATGTTACGGAAGAGAATATCGAGTAACAATGCATCGAGTATGTGCGTATGACGCACGTGAATGCATTCGAAATTCACGATGAGTCTACTGAAAGTAGTAGTGCAATCGAAGACGTTCGCAAAAACGAGTAATAGTTATGTTTCAATTATATTCGTCGTTTACCTCTCAACCTTCCCCTTTTTTTCTTTTTTTTTTTTCCCCTTAAATTTTTTCACAGATTTCTCGTTTATCATTTGTGTACATTTCGTATTGTAATTAATTTCCTTTATAATACTTTCTCATCTTACGTTATTTTAATTTGTGGGTGTATCTGCAAGCCGTGGATGATAAAAAAAAAAAACAAAGTAAAATTATATAAATAAATATATATATATGTGTGTGTGTGAGGCGCGCGCGCGCGGGAGTGTGTGGGTGTGGGCGTGTGCGTGGGTGTGTGCCCATATATATACACACACATAAACAGATAAAAAATTTAATGAAATATGTAGTGTGTGATTTTTCATTTGTTTTTCTTTTTTTTTTTAATTGTCTTATGCTCTCGCATGTTTGGCTTTCTTGAAGATAAAATTCGAAATCGAATTTATAATAATAACGTTACAAATAACCAAAGGTATTAAAAGTCGAGACGTTTCGTTTTTTTTTCCACTCGTCCCCCTGTTTTGTTCTTTTTTTTTTATTATTATTATTTTTTTTTGTTACCTTAATCCCTTTCGAATGTATCATTTAGTTATACACGCCTTTTACTTTGAATAGTCGACCGAACGATTATTATTTATGTCCCGTAGTTTGTGGTGTGTAAAATAGGGAAGTAACAATGTAAAGAAAAGAAAAGAAAAAAAAAAAAAAGTATACTAATTGCCTTAACACGGAATGCCTGAGAAATTAAGGGGAAACTCGAACCTTTTTTGAGGAGTGTGTGTTTAATTGGAACGACGAAATCTTTGCACATGGTACTTCGTTAAAGATACGATACACTTGTATATCGATCTAAACTGAATAAAAACGCGCATATCCGAGATTGAAAAAATAATGCGGATATTATTGAAAAGAGAAAAGACGATAGATCGATCGCGTTAATCGCCACGCTTCAACGATTTATAATAATGATTCAGTCACCCTCCAGAGAATTTAAGAGGAATATACGAGCCTACGCGTTAGAACGAAGCAAGACTCCGCGCACATATAATACAATAATCAATCACAATGAGAGATAAAGCTAATAATAACAACAACTCCGATTTGCTATGTATATCGTATAACTTGTTGGTATAAAGCCGAAAATTCGAAACGTGCGTTTAGTTTTTATTCTCGAGCTTTAAAGCGTAGCGAGTTTATGTTCCCCCTTGTTTCCACGTCACTTCGGAATTGTAAAATCTTAAACTTTTACACATGCCTACTTTGCTATTAATATTATTTTTATTATTATTATTTTTATCACTATTATGTACTATACGATGTACTAGGGGCGTCCCTAAATCATACCTTGACAGTGGGACAGTGGAACAGTGTGACCGAATGCCTGTACGAACAGTCGAATACTGTATTAATATTGTTAGACTTTTATTGTTACAATTTTTTCCGTAACTACGATTCTGAAATTTCAGCATAATCTTAACGAAATGGCTTTTTACATTATATATAAATATATATTATACGTATATAATATATATTTATTCGTAAGAACGATAAGGTGCCTCGGAGTATCGTCGTAAGTTTCTCGTGTTTCTCTCCGTTTTGTTTTTGTTCTTCTCTTAACAACGTAATACACAATTTAATACTCGTTTTTTCTTGAAAATTCGTAGACGTAGAGGAAGTGAAAACAAAAATGCATTACGTAATATTCCAGGATTACGATTATTGTATCGAAAGTTTTCGAAAAAATTAAAGGGTCTTTGGAAGCAATTCTGTCCGCTTTCTGTCGATGTCGACGATTCTCCTAGATATCCTTTGTCCGTAGAAAAGAAAAAAGAAAAAAATCAAATGGATTGAAGGGAAAAAAAAAGAAAAAATTAATTGATCTTGTGAACACGAAGTAACAAGTAGAAGAAAAAGATATTTTTGCGTGACTTAAACGGTTGTTTTTATCACGCCCTTATCCGCGCCTCGACGAACATCAAACAATGAGAATTTTCGTGAAAAAAAGTAAAGAAACAAAAATTTGACAACGAATTTCATGAAAATCAGATGTTAAAAGTAAAATTTTGATCTCGTTACGTAAAGAAGGAAGAATAGAATGCATACGACATTTTCCCCTTTTCTATTCGACGAAGAGATTTTCTCCTTCGAACGAAACGAAATTTCGATTTGTATTTAAACAATATTTTACGTATCATTGCCTACCGTATTAATATAAATATATGAATAATAAATATATACATATAGATATACATATACATATATATATTTATATGTATACACGAATACACACGTAAGCAACGTTCGTAAACACCTACGCATACGTCCACCCAAGTGGAGTACGTCGCGTTTGTGCGTAGATCCGCGTACGTATCGTTTAAATTGAAAACACTCGTACGTGTGTACACGTATAAAAGGAAAAGTTTAATAATAATAAGCGGCTGAAGGTACACCGAAAACAAAAACAACAGCAAAAGAGGAGAAAAAAATTTTGGAGCCGAGACAGTGATATTGCGTAACACGTTCTCACACTGTAGGGAGAAATGAAATTCTGAAATTTAATTGAATCTCAATGATTTATCGTATAGTACGCTCTTATCACGATACCGTTTCTTATCGTTATAATCGATTTATTAATAAATAATAATATTTGGGCTTGTAATGTAGATAGTAGCCCAATCGAGCGGGACAGGAGTCTGACTGTAATATACCGATACGATAATTTTAACGAAGGGGATGTGTCGTTTACATTAAAAATGACACTCTACCGTTTAACGACGCGCGACTAGATTGAAATCACTCTCGGATCAATGTACTCTATCGCCAATAAGCTATCTGATAACAAACAAAAGAAAAAGGGTTAAAAAAAACCAAAAAAAATTGTAAACGTGAGAAAGGAAACTTCCGTTTCTTTTTTTATTAAGAATATTTATTATACTATATTTTCCACAGTATTTTTGTACTGTGATATATATATATATACGTGTATGCACGATCAAGAACTGTCGCCGCTGCCTTCCTCACGTCAGAGTTTTCTTTTCCTCGAGGAATTTCGTGGTAATCGTTTACGGAAAGAATACGACATGAATACGGCAATTAAGAAATCTTCAAGCGACGAACGGAGGTAATACAGAATATGAGACTTAATAAGTAAATGCGTTTAAATAATTTAGGGGATATTGATTCCTACGTATACATATATAAAAATCATCGATTAATTCGTCGAACGTATCGCGCGAAATTGCCTAATGTTGTTGGATCCGCGCGAGATCTCGTCACATGGGCGAAATCATGTCGTATACCGTTGACGTTTCCTCGTCTAGATCCAAAAGATGGGAAAAAGTAAAATCGATCGTTCGAACGTATTATTATCAATAATATCCTAAGGAGTCATTGGTATTTTCCACAAAAGCTTGATAACTTTTACTTATAATCCTTGCCAAAGGAAAGAAGCGGGTGGTGTACGGAGGAGTGCACGATAGAAAAAATTTGTAGGAGCTAGCAAAGCGCATATATATATATATGTATGTATCAACATTAGAAAGATGAGCGGGTTAACAAATACGTAGCGGCTTCTGTGGCCATTTAACACCTAGACACGATTTCCTTTTTACATTATCATTTTATTTAATCAAGGGTGGTGTACGGGATAGGAGGGTAGAATCAAAAAGAAAGTTGACGAGACGAAGCCTCTCTACAAAGTCCTTTCTAGTTCGTCGAGCAAGCAGAGGAGAAAAAAAGAGAGAGAGACTGTGTGTGCATATGTTTACGCGTGTGTGTGCGCCCCTGTACGAGAGGGTAAGAAAGAGAACACATTTTTCCCTTTTATCTTTCAAGATTTTTCGCTTTGAGAACTTTTCGGTTGAAGGGGTCTTCGATTGTCTCAAAAGTGATTGTCCCCGTAGCTGGGGAAAGACTATCGAGAAAGAAAAAAAAAAGAAAAAAGAAAAAACGAGACCGAAAATGCGTCTTTGGATATAGACATTGACCTACACACTGCATTAACGTTGTTGCAAACTTATTGAAATCACGGACTTGTTCGTTGGCACGGCCGCATTAAGCGTAACGCATCGCTTAGAATTTAAAAAAAAGAAAAAAAACGAAATAAAAATGATCAAGAAAAAAAGAAGAAAAAGATTACAACTGAAAAAATTCATCGATATCATGTGTGTGCAAGCTTCGATACGATGTTCGTCCTTCGTTGCGTTCGCGCCAAACAAAAGTTGACGTCGCAAACTTTCGTAGGACGAATCGGCGATAGATGTCCTAGTCGTATTACGCAAGGCTGATCTCTACATAATCGGTATAGTATTAAGTTTGCACGATCGTTGTGCACCCACCAGATTACCTTAATTCGGCCTTGCTCATCGATACAGGCGGTCAAAGTTTGTCATTCGTCGGACAAAGTGGATTGCCCCCTTTACTCTTGACGAAGCTGCCGCTCAGGAAAGTACGTCTATCAACGTACATGGATTTTGCTAACGATTTTTTCCTAGCCTGCTCGAATACGTACATAATAAAATTACCGACGCGATGATTGTTCGCGGATTTTTACCTGATTTTTAAGAATCAATCGATATAAAAATATACGAGCGTGATGAACGAAAGAGCGAGCGAGCGAGCGAGATAGACTACAATGATAAACAGAAATACTGTGCGTGACACGTTGAAATGGAAAGTGTTGAGACGAATATTATTATTAAAGTACTAATAGAGAATTAAAGTGAAATCTTATACATAATAATTATTGAAATGTAAATTGTGTTGAATGTTGAAATGTAAACTCTGATGCTGAATATAATGGAAATTCGATTAAGCCGCATTGCTTGTTTATTTTATAGATCCAAGACGATCTAAAACATATTTGAATTTGAATTTTGGCGCCGGACAGGCGCACGAATCCGTCGGTCATAAAGAATGATTACAGATTATAGACGACAGACGACATTCGGTCATGTAGTGTGCATGTATGGTGCCCGTTCGCGGTTCATGTTTGCAATTTCGATCAATTACAAAAGTTTTTAGTAGGATTACGAGGAACTTATTGAAAATGGGACCTCTCGAAAGTGCTAAAAAAGTTGCGGCTTATAAAGCCGTTGATGAATATGTGAAGGTAATTCTCGTCTTAAACGCATTACGAGAAATTACAGGTTATACGGATGCACCGGTATAACATTGTTTGAATTTTCCGCACGATTATTTTGCAGGATAATAGCGTTATCGGAATTGGTAGTGGGTCTACTATTATCTATGCTGTCCTTCGACTGGGTAAAAATTTTTTATCTTGCATCCACGTACGATTGTTTACAATAAAATGATCTTATTTACTATTAATTCATTTTCGTTAATTTTACGTTTAATAATCGCGGAATGTGATCTTTGACCATGTCAGGAGATAAGATTGTACATTTCTTGAATGAAATTATGACTTGTACATTCTAACGTAAGAGTAATAAATTTTATTTCGATACGTAAAGTTATTGTTGGTATACATTGTTTGAAAATGTAACGAGTCGTTAAAAAATATTTTTAAATAATTGTATTTTTCAGTCGAACGTGTGAAGGAAGAGAATCTTAACATTATTTGTATTCCAACCTCGTTTCAGGCTCGTCAGTTGATATTAAATAATCACCTTACGCTGGGCGATTTAGAAACCTATCCCAAAGTAATAAAGAATTTTCTGTTTATATTATTTACGAAATAAGTTTCTATGTTGTTATATTACTAAATATTAACAGTTAGATTGTGCAATCGATGGAGCAGACGAAGTTGATTCTGAGATGAATCTTATCAAAGGTGGAGGAGGATGTTTACTTCAAGAAAAAATTGTTGCTTCTTGTGCAGATCAATTTGTTATAATAGCCGATTATACGTAAGCGTTAGGTTCTTAAGGAATTTATTGCTGATACTTATTTTTACTAACATATTCTTATTTTTTTTTTAGAAAAAATTCTCAGAGACTTGGAGAACAGTACAAAAAAGGTATTCCAATCGAAGTAGTTCCTATGGCATACATTGCCATTCAAAGGAGAATCGAAAGTACTTATGGGGGAACTATAAAAGTTAGAATGGCTTTAGCTAAGGCTGTAGGTCTTCCTTACATTTTTCTGAAATATTAACCAATTTTATATTAAGTACATTTCTTGTTATGTCCTTTGTCCAGGGTCCAGTTATAACAGATAATGGTAATTTTATTCTGGACTGGGATTTTCCACAAAATTTGAGTAATTGGAACAATATTAATACTGAAATATCAATGATGCCTGGAGTTGTCGAAACAGGCCTCTTTATAAACATGGTTAAAAAAGCATTTTTTGGTATGCCTGATGGCAGTGTTAAAGAACAATTTTAAGGTCTTTTAATAACATTGATTTAAATGTTAGGGATAAGTTTTATATGTCTATTGACTTAAATTTATTTTCATAATATGTGACAAAAGAAATATTTGTCCTATCTCAGAAGTGATATTACATATTTATATTTATTTGTCATTCATACTTATTTTCATTGTTCTCGTAGTTTTGTCCATATCGTGATTTTGCATTACTCTTCCTACAAATGGAATTTCAAGGAGATTGTGCTATACAGACTGAAATATTTTCTGTACTTGATTTTAGATATTTATATAGTCATTTATGGAAAAGCGGAATATACTTATTACCCAATTGTTTTGTTTTAACCAAAGGTTTTGTCTTAAGTATGCTGTGGAACGTGGTCAAGTAATTATGTAAGCAGGTTGTGAAACAATGAAGTAGTCTTGTGATGTAAACAAAAAGTTGAACATATACCGAAGTATATATTTCTATACTACATCAAACAGTTTCGTTGTTTATCCCACAATAAATTCCAAAAATAATTAAATCCCATTAAAATTACATTTAATCCTATGTTATCACTATCGATTATATCGAACAAGTGAAAAACATCGTAAGATAACGTCCATTTTTTGGTATTAATTTTTTAAACTTTGCGCTGAATATTTTTATCGTGAGTAAGGTTGAAACTCTTATTATTTTCGATGAATTCAACTATAAAAAAGGTGCGCCCGAACAGGGACTCGAACCCTGGACCCTCAGATTAAAAGTCTGATGCTCTACCGACTGAGCTATCCGGGCAATTGATGTGTCAATTTTCGTAATTAGTGTAGTAGAGTAAATTTATATTAAAAAATTTCTGTTTTCAATTTTATCGATCGTTATACTTTATTTAAAAATAAATTAAAATTATTTGTCGTGTATCTTTTGACACAATTAGATACAATATATACGTTATCAATGATCTTTTATTTAATAATTCTTCGTTTTTGTATAATTTTTATAAAATAATTTGCATATAAACGTTTTTATCGAAGAAAATATAGTAGTTCCTTTGGCATCGTTCATTCACTTTATGGGTAAAGAGAGTCGTATATCAACGGTAATACTACTCTCGACGCATGTCTTATTCATGAAGCATGAATCCGTTGTGATTTACAATATTAAGTCGATTAACTTAATATTGGCTATATATGTATATACTTGGTATACCGTTGAAAACCATTTGAACAATACCAAAGAAAAAAATTAAATGGAACAATGATAACGATATGCATAGACACACACGTTTTAAAGATTAATAACCGAATTCGACGTATGATAATTTTATTTAGTTTTGTTTAGAGTGGTGCAAGTAAAATTGGAGTATAAGTTACAATTGGCTGCACAACGTTGGGATTAAAAAATTTTAATGTACAAGAAACGGGGGAGAAGGGACGATCTTGCCAAGGGTTGAACGACCTTAGCGTAACTCAGCGGGTTCTGATGCGCGAACGTTGTAAGTACTTAAACCCCGCCTGCTTTCATTTGATTTACACAGAGCGTCTCTTATCGGTCGGTTTTTCGTGGACCGCTTCCTGCCTTCGATTTCATCCTCGATGCTTCAATCTTCCATTTTCGGTGTTTGCATATTTTCGAAATTCTACTTACCGCCTCGTTTATACGACCAAAACAACGATTACGCCACGGGGAGTTGAAAACTATCGAGGCGTTTCGTAGCACGTTCTCGGAGCACTTACATCTTTCAGTACTCGTTGAGGATTTCTCGGTAAAAGAAACGTTATTATAATCGTTGAAAATGGGACTCGATGTGTGCATTCGATGAAAGTGTTAGGAATTAAATTCGACACTAACGATCAGACAACGTTGATGGTCCCGTTCTATTAAATCGTTATTTTAATTTGTAGCGCGGTGCCGTTTGCAATGACAATAGACAATAAATTGTCTATGTATTTATTTATTTATGGGCCTTGTATTCTTATTCGTGTACATATTCATTTACTTTCCTTTTAATAATCTTTCACTGTACATAGAATAAACACAGTAACGCCTTTTTCCTTTTGTAATTCACCACCTGACCTGTAGCTTTGTAATTCTCAACTCAATAAACGGTCAGAGTAATTTAAGTAGTTTTATTTTAGAATCTAGCCGCATATTCTGCTGTTGTTCAGATATTCCGATAAGGTTTTTTGTCACCATTACAGTTCATCTTGTGCAGTTTTCTGTATCTATATAATTTAGTAGAGTATATTAGAAACCTATGCTGCAAAGCGATAGATACAACACTCGAAATCGATACGTACTCGAAATTCTTCTTTTCGGTTCATTAAATGCATTAATTCTAATGTCTTCAGTGGTCAGAGCTCGTCGACCTATTTCACAAAAGCAGTTACCAACAGCGTCTCGAGAATGGTCTTGCCCTTTGACGCATCAGCGGTTGCAATCGACGAAACAAACGTTGAAGGATGTAACGCATACTGGTGCACAATTTACATGCCCAAGTTGCAGAAGATACGCAAAACTAACCGCATTCCAGGGCAAGGAACATAAAATGTACAGTTGCAAGGACCATTATGAACGGTCATGCGTTCTTCGGGGCGTATGTATTTACGCCCTCGATCGGTATATGAAGTAGAGGGGGTGCTATTTGAAGAGCCGACGCGCGTTTTCAACCCTCACACGCAGACTTGACTCCTTTGCGCGAACGACAACCCTTTGCCGGAAGACGCAGCTCGACAACAGGAAGTTCTAGAGTTTGGGATAGACCACCTCCAGATATCTTTCTTCGTACCGTGGGAACCTGGTAGCCTTGACAAAGATCCGGAATGAAGGTAACTTTTCTCTCTTCGTTTACTCATTTTTCTTTTCTTGATTCTTTGGAGCCTGAAAGATGTGAAATTTTGTATTCCAAGATGCAGTTTTCATTTTATAACTACGCAGAGAAGACTATTCCCGTATTTACGTGTGACCTTTTAACGTCGAATGGGTTATATAATTAAACCACTTTCGAAGATTAACTTTGTTTTTTGAATTGAATTTTTTTTCCAGTAGTTTCCAAATCGTTCGTATTGTTTTCGTCGTTTTATACTTGGCTAGGCCTGCATCTTCGATAAAATTTATATCAGACCAGAAAAAGTTCTGTAGTGTTTCCAGGTGTTTGCAAAATTAGTTTCTGAAAATGGAAATGGATTTAGCAAAGTACTTTTATCAGCATTTGAAAGTTTCCAAAGACCACAACTTCTATGCTTCTCTTCTATGCAAGATCATCAAATTGAAATATTTATTTTATACTTATCCTTTGTTTCTCTTTGCAAAATCTTCCCTATTTTAACCACATAGTGCAATCTGGGGGTAATGTTCACATTCTTCGGATTGTAGTTATAGGCCATTCACCAGGGTACACTAAGCGTTGCTAAACAGAAAGACACTGAATATCAAAGCATAACGTATAGTGGCACTGAAACGATTAAATAATAGAATGTCCAATTTTTAAAAAGTGAAAGTACAAAGCGTGTTAGTCTTACAAATAATATGTAGTCTTCGAAATATTTAACTTGCAAAGAAATCGCAAAAATTATTAGTTTCACAATTACAAATACTTGGTACTTTCGTTCAGAAAATTTATTAAAATGTAAAAAAGTAAAGAAATTAAAGTTGTCTGTTTTTTCAATATATTTTCTATATTTTAGCATTTCTTTTTTGTAAACTCTCAGTTTCCCGGCGCATTAACGCGCGTCGACTCTTGGGCTGACAGCCTCTTAAACAGCCACGTTGTTTTCCAATTCACATTCTCTATCAGCAATATAATTATATTTAAAATTGCCTATCAGGATTTTGAACGGTGCGATCGGTTCGGTAAAAATATCTGAAATAATATCCAGCTAATGGGATATTATTACATTATAACGAAGCGATTATTTGTAATTAGAGTGCCGATTCGTTTTAATCTCTGTTATCGATGCATCGTGTTTTTGCTCGTTTTGAGTCGCACGTCGCTTCCGTTTAAAATCATTATTTACGCGGATGACGAACGTATCGCTCGAAGGAACGATCGACCGACAGTATCGTTGGACATTAATTAACCGCAGTGGAAACCTGATTATAGTCATAAGCAGATTACAACAGTTAACATGTTCGAAAGCTTCACGTGCGACACTTATATAACCAGCGTGCTTATTAGAAATTACGCGCGGCCCCGTAATTATCGAGATTTCGTTGTGGATTTTAAGCGTTTTCATTACCGTTTACCAACAAGTTTCTTGGACATTTAACGAAATAACAACGACAGCTTGTAGCTGGTTATCGGTGAAAAGTTAAATACTCTTGTACGAATCATAAATCGTTTCGTTTGACCAGGCAATCAACTACGTCTGCTGCGCTTTGGCATTCGCGTGTATCGTCAAAATGACACACACCGAGAAGTCTCAAAGCAAGGTAAAGTGATATTCGTGAACGAATAATGGCAATTATTCTATCGATAATTTAACGAATAATTTTATGTTCAGATCCAACAACAATTCTTCGACGCGTTTACGCCAGACGAGTCGCTCAAGATGAAGAGACCGTTCTGCAATGCTTTCACCGGTGAGACAAGTCTTATTTAAAACAAACTCGAAGCGAGTTTCAAGATCATTTTGTCACGTTTGAATGTTTACAGGATGCGGGAAGAAGAGAAATTACCATGAAAACCCGTCGTCTTCTTCTCAAGATTTCCAAGCGGGTGGCAGCATTCGTCTGCCGCTTTCTATTTACAATGCGTTGCTGAGAGTTGCTTCTCAAAACATACGAAACACGATTGATCGTGACACGAACGATTATCAGTTATCAGATATCCCGCAGGTATACTTGTCTGGCAAGATCCCTCTGCATAAGAGGCTCGACGTTCCATCGTCTTCATTAGAGTAACTTGAATGCTTCAATGCACTAATGATGCGGATCTCGTTATGCCATACTGGGTGAACATAAAGAAACACATCGATTACATGTTTCTTCTTTATATGTATATTACAGAATTTATTCCAACGTTAGACGATACACAATCGATTTACGATTAGACGTGTTTCTTTCGTGAAATTGCTTTTACCTTTGTTAAAACTCAAATGAAAATTAATAAAAAAAGCGACTCTAGTATAAGTAGAAAATATCTATTACTGTTACCTAGCGACCTACATAGTATTTAGATTACGATTCATTGTTTATGTTATACTTATCCCAAGCGTATCTGTGAATTAACACTATATGCATAGCACCAAAGCCAGTTTTAGGGTAAGACGGTCTAGGCACTGTTTAGAAGGTGTCAAACTGAATGTATTTCATTTGTCAACCTGTTAACAAGCAACAATATTAAATAGACAATTAAAACTACGAGTCTGATTCAAATTTAAATAGGACATTTCTACGGTAACTTTATTTCCAAAGCTAAATGAGGTAGCTTTGACTCTTAAAAATAATACAGAGCATCAACGTCGTTATTTTATTTCCTTAAATCTAATATTTGTTGAAAACTTATTATATGTTTTATTCGTAGAAACAAGATTTGTTTCGATCGGGCGTTTAGTGGTACTATAAAAAATTCGTAGATTCGCTAAATTAAAAGAGAAACGGAATTAGTTTCGCGTCTAAGGATCTACGGATAAAGGGGGAATTTAAAGGAAAACTGTCAATTGTATCGTGATACTTCCGTTCCAAAGATATCGGGTGTGTCTCGAGGTGCGGTCGATCGAAAACATCTTGGAAAAAAGAATTTTTCGCGGAACGCTCAATCCGACACATTCTGGATTGTCTGGTTCTCCAGTTAATTTTGGACGATCCCAAAAATATTCCGAGCAGAGCGTAGACGGATCCCAGATCCGCGATCGTCGATCTTGTCGCGGCTGTTCGGACGAGTGATCTAAAACCTGAAGTTCATTCATTGTAGTCGAAAATGTATTTGTGGTTCTTTATCTTCCGTATGAATGTAATTTTTGTTATTTAAAATTATTTTAAAGTCGTCTAAATAAAATCGTGTTACCTCGAGGCGTATTCTATGCGAAAACGGCCATTTAAGAATGGAATCGTGACGACCACGAGTTAGTCCAATGCCCATGAAGACAGTGCCGTTCGAAAAATAGCTTGGTGTAACCTTGATATACATGGCATATCCATTTTGACCAATATAAAACGTCGCACTACGCTCGGAACGAGCAGTTTTCCAACTGGCAAGCTTCTCGCTGAACCCCTTTATTTGCCAGTAGTAAAAAAAAGAACTTGTAGATCCTAGACATATTAAAATACCATCGAAACTATTACATTTTCATCTTGTTTATTGTTACAATTGTATGAAAAATCCATTATTTATAGCGTATCTTTATCGCGAATACGTAATGGAATCGATTACGAGCGTGCGAAACAGAGTTGAGCAAATTTTACTCACGAATAAATCGAAAATTTGTATTCGTTGTTAAAATTTACCTAACTCTGATACGAGATAGACGAACCATTTACTGATAAAGTCGTCACGACGGTACTGTTGAATTTGTCAATCTCTAATTGCCTCGGTGACGGAGCATCATTTTTGGGATCGTATTCGCGATAATTATTGTTGTTTATACTTTTCTCGTTCGTCGACGTTTTTAAGGATTTAGGTAAATCTTTTTTCTTTTGCAAAATAGAGTAGAGTATCGTCTTGATCTCCTCCAATTCTCCGGTCAACTTATTCTCCAAACTTTGCAGTCTCTTGCCTATTGTTTCTGAAAATTGATTTTTCTTATCACGGATAATAATTATCGGAATTGAATTTAAGTGAAAAATAATTTCTCACTTGCACTGCAAGCTCCAGTAATTACACTTCTAACAGTGGCACGCGCACTAGCGACCAATTCTTCCGTTGCGATTTTACAAGTCGCGTATTGCGTTTCCGTAACGTCTTCTTCGGTTGTCCCATTTACATCTAGAACAGCTGAAATTTTAATACCTTGTATTAATGACGCTTCGATCAAATTTGTCATTCGTTGTATTTTAACCGTTCTAATACTTACAAAGTTTGGGTAGGCTTGCATCGCTTGCATCACACCAAGTTAAGTAGAGCGTACTGAGATAGAAGAACAATAAAACGCTCGATGTCATCGCGAGAAAAAATTCAATGAAAAATCGTTCGAAATCGACTCCAGTTAAAAAAAAATCTTACTCCCCGTTGTTCCTAAAAATAGAACAGTGTACTAAAATAATTAAAACTTTAAAAATATCTTACAAATTTTTTTGTTTCGAGTAATTTGAGATTCAAGTATGCACGTTTAAGTATACACACCTATTTCGTGACCTGACGCCACGTTACTGCTCTCTTTGTCTCCGGTGATTTATAAAATAGATGAATCCCTACCCCTTTGTAGTCGACTTCTCTGTAGAAATCGTTTCTCAAGAACATTGTTTACATACGTTCCCGAATCATGTAACATTTGTTATTAATTTTTTATCTCTCAAAAGAATTTGATCGAAGAATTTCTTCTGCAAGCTTTAAATTTAAACTTATAAAATTATCAACTTTTAAAAAAAACGAAAAGTATGAAGAAAACGTAAGAAATGCAACGAATAAAATGTCAAAAAATTTTCTTCGAACGTGTTTACTTTCCATAATAAGAAAAAAATATGCACATGGACTTTTGAAAAAGGTGACGTCGCGACGATCGCATTTAGCGGTCTTTTTATCAGTCTCGTAGAAACGCTCGTGTCAGTTGGTCACCAACTGTTGATGTTGGTTAGGTTGGTCTCGCTTTTTGCCGTTGCATCCTAAATTAAATCGTAATCCATGTCATAAGATGAGCGAAAATGTACAAGGAACATTTGTATCGGAGAAAATTTCCAAGATCCGTTGGAAACATGAAGATTTCGAGGAGGCAAACAACTTTTTGACCGGTAGTTGGGATGATCCGGTAAGGTTATCTCCAGTAAACTTAACCCACTTTCCTCATGTGTATATGAATACAGTGAAACTTCCGAAATAGATGCGCCTTCTGATGATTAAATTGTGATAAATAAGTGCTATATTTTATCATTAGTTGCCTTATTATGTCTTATAAATAAAATTTGTACACACGTGTTTCAACAATTCATAATATTGAAATTTTGGCTGTAGGTGAATAAACTAACGCATTGGACGTTTCAAGTGAACGATGATGGCGAATCTTATCCAGCAGTGGTTTCGTCCTATGCGATCCTTGGAGATGTAACCGAAATAAAGGTTTCTAATGTTTGACAAAAAGTAACACCTTTCCTTATAGTTCATGAACATTTGTGAAAGCCCTTAGAACTCTTGTAAGAACTAAATTATCATAACAGATTGTTTGATATTTCTGTACCAGCATTCTCTCATTTTTCTTAGTTTATATCAAGAGACTTCTTTGTGGCTTCATCATCCATAGGCACTGTCAAATTATTACAAATCCATGAAAATCCATATTCTCAATTTAAAGAACACATGTCCTGGGAATTCATACATAAATTTAAGTAAGTTGCATGAATAAAGAGTCGAATCTGACATAATTTATCAACTGTCATATATTCCATTAATTTATTCTTACAGAAAATCGTCTAATTATGCATCTTGTACTGCACTTTCTACCTTTGAGCAAGATATAGTTTCTGTAGGAGAAGATGGGAAAATTAATCTCTTAACAGCTGGACAAAAGGATGCGGTTAGAATCATAGGTAAATATAATGTTGATATAAACATGTAGTATGTAGTACAAAATCCATTTCATAAATATTTAATTTGTTTCATAGACGAGGCTGATAGTTGTTCTATATACTGCGTTGATTTCTTAAGGCATAATGAGATACTTACAGGAAACTTAAGAGGACACATGAAAGTCTGGGATTTAAGAAGTGACCAAGATCTACCTGCCACAACCTTTATGCTTTCGGATCAAACAAAAGTACGAGTTGTTTATTTTTATTTCTGGCAGATTAATTAAGTATTGTATATGTTGATCCTTTCCAAGTACTCAGTCTCTGGCTCTGAAGGTTACTAACAAAATTAAATCATTTATAGACTGAAGCTACAAGCATTGCGCATCATCCAACACAGAGGCATATTGTTGTTGCCGGTGGAGGTGATGGTAGTTTAACAGTATGGGATTTGAGGCATAATACATATCCCATGTCTCAACTGAATGCTCACGCTAAGGCCGTTAGCGAAATACTTTTTCATCCTGATAGACCCGAAAATCTATTCACGTGTTCAACAAGTGGCGAATTGTGGCAGTGGAATAACGCTCAACATTCAAAGTTGAGTTTTGGTAGGTTTTATATATTAAAAAAGCTTGTCATAAATTTGATGGTGCATATACGGCAAAATGGCGTGATCTTTGTTTTAGATACTACAAACACACATTGGTTAAATACAATAGGAACAAATGGAAAAGTTAATGTAATGTCGCTCTGTAGTGCTATGCACAAACCAATAAACAGTATTGACATTAACAGATCGACCTTGCTTTTTGGATGCGATAACGAAGCAATGTACATTATCAGGAATATAACCCTTTAATGACTACTTTGCTTCAATTATATTTTTTTTAATTGTAATATATCTATAAATAAATATCATTTTTACTCCAAATTCATCCGTTTATTTACAATGGACGAGTATCATCGTGTTCCGCAATGTTGTGACTTCGTGTTTATTTCAATTTTAAATTAACACGTAAAAAATGTATTTTTTGCGCACTGTTGCGCCATAGTTACCTGCGAGAACGGCAGCTCCATCTCTCGTTGATTTACACCATTACGAATACAGGAAGCTTTAGCCTGTTAGTTTGCCATTTTGTGACGCCTTCTGTGAAAATTCGTAAACAGATTTTGCTTTCCTTGCCTGCGGAGGGACAAGAATTATGTCGAAAAGGAGGATCGAGGTTGTGGATCCGTATGTTAAGCGGAAGGCGTGAGTGCATTATTGTATTTTCAATTTAAAAAGCTGAAAAATTGAACGAGACATCTTGCCATGTGCATTGATACAAGTTTTTTCAATGCTACCGCGCATCACATTGAACAAATATTGTATCCTAAAAATAATTCTCATAAAAGGATTCTATTTATCTTGATTAATGATACAACGAAAGAATTTTATCTGTCAACGTTTTCAATTTGTGGTGTAAATTTTCTCGGTTGCTGTTGACTTGTTTGGTCAACTCTGTCTGTCGTAAAGGTTCTCAACTGAATTTTCTTTGCAACGATCGAATATTATGCATTAACATATTTGCGAAAAAAATTGTAATTAGAAAAAAACTTCTTTACAAAGATAGTGTCTCTGTGTTATAATCGATTATGAACACGTATCAAAGATACACGAGTGAAAATTTAAAAATAATTTGTTTTTTATCTAATTGGTTTTCCTAACCAATCAAGTGTTCTCAACCTTCATTGTTTCAGCGCCTCGTCATTCGATTAAGTTTGTTTTTAAATAATATATAAATCTTGTTACATATTTAGTTTAATTGTTTTTTGCAGAGATGGTTCAACATCTAACAGCACAACTGCACCTTCAACAGCACCAAAAAACCAAGTTCAACTCAATCCTTACAATGGTCTGCCTTATACGCCAAGATATCATGAATTTTACAAAAAAAGAATCACATTACCCGTGTTTGAATATCGTACTGATTTTATGAGATTATTAGCACAACATCAATGTATTGTACTTGTTGGAGAAACAGGGTCAGGTAAAACCACACAGATACCACAATGGTGTGTAGAATATTCAAGATGTATTGGCATTAAGGGTGTTGCTTGTACACAACCAAGAAGAGTGGCGGCTATGTCTGTAGCACAGAGAGTTTCTGAAGAAATGGATGTTGCATTAGGTAAATTGTACATATCACAGAATTAAACAGATTAATATTTATACATGATTTATATGTTGCCAAATAGGTCAAGAAGTAGGATATAGTATTCGTTTTGAGGACTGTAGTTCTCCGAAAACTGTTTTAAAGTATATGACAGATGGTATGCTTCTTCGCGAAGGCATGTCCGATCCTATGCTCGACGCGTATCAAGTGATACTACTAGACGAAGCTCACGAAAGGACTTTAGCTACAGACTTACTTATGGGCGTGTTGAAAGAAGTGATTAAACAGAGACCAGATTTAAAACTTGTGATTATGAGTGCAACTTTAGACGCTGGAAAATTTCAACAGTATTTTGATAATGCACCTTTAATGAATGTACCTGGCAGAACACATCCTGTTGAGATATTTTATACACCTGAACCTGAAAGAGATTACTTAGAAGCTGCTATCAGAACAGTTATTCAAATACATATGTGCGAAGACATAGTGGGAGACTTACTTTTATTCTTGACTGGTCAAGAAGAGATTGAAGAAGCTTGTAAGAGAATCAAAAGAGAAATGGATAATTTGGGTCCAGAAGTAGGCGAACTTAAATGTATACCACTATATTCTACATTGCCTCCAAATCTTCAACAAAGAATCTTTGAACCAGCACCACCTACAAAGCCTAATGGTGCTATAGGTAGAAAAGTAGTAGTTTCAACTAATATTGCAGAAACATCATTGACCATCGATGGCGTTGTCTTTGTAATAGATCCCGGATTTGCAAAACAGAAGGTACGAATACGCTGCGATTTCTTCTTGCTATATATTCATACATTGTTTGATAATTTTATTATTTTTCTCAATAGGTATATAATCCCAGAATTCGTGTAGAATCTCTTCTCGTATCGCCTATCAGCAAAGCTTCTGCACAACAAAGAGCTGGTAGAGCTGGTCGTACAAGACCCGGAAAATGTTTCAGATTGTATACAGAGAAAGCGTACAAAAATGAAATGCAGGAAAACACTTATCCAGAGATATTACGATCAAACCTTGGTAGCGTTGTATTGCAACTGAAAAAACTTGGCATCGATGATTTGGTACGTCGTACGTTTGTTTAAAAAGTTGTTTTTTGGTATTACATATATGCTGAACATACAATTTTTTTTTTTATGTTTTTCTGTAGGTTCATTTTGATTTTATGGATCCTCCTGCGCCAGAAACTCTGATGAGAGCTTTGGAGCTTCTTAATTATTTGGCAGGGCTAGACGACGATGGAAATCTAACAGATTTGGGGGCTGTGATGGCTGAATTCCCGTTAGATCCTCAATTAGCGAAAATGCTAATCGCATCTTGCAATCATAACTGCAGTAACGAGATACTTAGCATTACTGCTATGCTTTCAGGTAAAGTATTAGTAAGAACGCTTTATATTTCCGTGAAATGATATTAGGTTCATCTGCTTGACATCTCTTACCATTTAAAAACAAGATAACTGTAATGTAATAAAAATAAAAGTTAATATAAAGTCAGAATCGTGGTAAGGAAATATGGTGTTTTATATTGATGATTGATATTGTATTAGTCCCACAGTGTTTTGTGAGGCCAAATGAATCAAAGAAGGCTGCAGATGACGCTAAAATGCGTTTTGCGCACATCGACGGGGATCATTTAACGTTACTGAACGTATATCATGCTTTCAAACAAAGTAAGTATTTATGTAATCTTTCTAGAGAATTATGAACACATTCACAGTCCATTGACCCATATTTGGATCGGCATACTCCTATACTCGCACATACCTTGACCCGTATGTAGGCCAAGTACAGAATTAGAAGTTACCTGCTTTTGATTTAGAAAGCAGTTTATGTTTAAATTTGTCTATGAGTAATTGAATTGAGTGTCATTTACAACTGTTATTGCAACAGAAGATTGTTCCAAAACTAATGAAAAGCTATGGAAGTATTATAGAACATATTCATCACTTTTTTTTATGTGCGATTGAAGAGTATATTTATATTCTTAGATGAGGGATAGATGAGACTCGTGTCGCTTCCTTGTGCATATGAAGGAGTACAATATCGCCGAGGACTGTGAATGTGTTAAATTACATAATTCTTCATTTAATTGTAACTTCGATGCTTTCCTTTTCGATAGACATTGAAGACCCACAATGGTGTTACGATAATTTCGTTAATTATCGATCTTTAAAAAGTGGTGACAATGTCAGGCAACAGTTGAGCAGAATAATGGACAGATTTTGTTTGAAACGCACCTCAACGGACTTCACATCAAAAGATTATTACATTAATATCAGAAAAGCGCTTGTGAACGGATTCTTTATGCAGGTAATTACACAATAGATCCTCGATATAATTAATGCGTGAAAAGAATGCCTCTGTATTGTCAACACTGTTCACTGTTCATTAGTTTCCCTCCAACTATCTACGTTCTACTGCATTTAGCAATGACGAGAGTAAGGTGCATCTTTCCAAGCGTATATTATTAATTCTTTTTTTTCTGCTTTATAAACAGGTTGCTCATTTAGAAAGAACTGGCCATTATTTGACCATTAAAGATAATCAAATTGTACAGCTTCATCCAAGTAGTTGTTTGGACCATAAACCAGAGTGGGTAATTTATAACGAGTTTGTGCTTACGACGAAAAACTATATCAGAACAGTTACCGATATCAAACGTAAGTCGTAATAAAACATTTGTACATCACAATGTCGTTGTTAAAATGTATAAAAATTATACAATAATTGGTATTATATCATTAACGAATTTTTGTTTTACAGCTGATTGGTTGCTAAAGATAGCACCACAATATTATGATTTACAAAATTTCCCACAATGCGAAGCAAAAAGACAATTGGAAGTAATCCAAGCGAAGCTAGACTCGAAACAGTATCAAGAAGGATTCTAACCTCTATGTATTTTAGATATTTTCAAAAATGACGCCAAACGGTTGATAATGTGTGGTCAGTCTGTTTTTTCGGCATTATGCCCGACACACAGTTCTTTCAAACATAAAACCAAAACATTTAATGTTTTGAGTAACAGTCGAAAGAGTAGTTGTCTACTCTGTACCTTCACTTCAATATGTAAAGAAAAAGACAAATTTTAATGAACGTTCATAATTTCGTACAAGCTTTAACGACTTGTGCATTTTTTAGACTCGTGTGCCGACAAATTTCTTAAAACATTTGTAGACCTCGTCCTATCCTAATATAAAACAAATGAAAATTTACATTTAATCTGCTAGAGGCACGTGAAAGGTATAGTTGATTGATAAATGATTTATTTATGTACATTAAAGAAAAATTTAGTGATTAAGTAATTTTATCAGTAGAATTTGTTGATTGACGTTTGCACACTTGGAATGTAATACTATATAAAAGATAGATTAATTTTTGTATTCAATGTTGAACAAGTATGCTGGAGAGGATGCATACAATGCTTGATCATGGGCAATCGAAGGTCAATGACACTTTATAGAACCTTCAAACCAAATTGTATCCGTTTAAATGTTTTTCCTTACAAACTAATAGCATCGATTTACGGGTTATGTTTCACGCGTTTTCCAAGTACGTACGTACAATTAATAGCATTATATTTATTACGATTGTAATGTGCAAACAACTAGCCACCTTATGGAATATTTTCATTTTCTTTATAATTAGCGTAGTTGCACCGTCACAATAATTTCACAGTAAAGGTTCGCTGCAAAATAAACGGTATTTCTAACAATGAAAGGAGCAGTTATAAAGAAATGGGAATAATACCATGAATTATAATATGAAAGATATTTTAAAAGAACACGCGGTAGGTTTGGCAAAAATCAAATTCTTATTTATAAATATCTAGCATAATAGAAATTGCAATTCATTCTTGTTGCTAAGAAAGAACTTAACAGTGTTATAAGTTATATTTACAAGAGCATAACACGTTGTTACACAAGTGAACGATCGTTCGCTATCTCTGATCTAGAGCATCGCATGCGTTTAAAAAAAACACCAGTAAATTTTCTAGCTTATTTTAGATTTGAAAACTTAGTAGTCTGTGGAGTCGCATTCACGCTACAAAATTAATTTTGTTTCCTAATGAAGAGTATGGTCTCGTCGTTTATGGTGTTGCTTGTTTTAACACGTTGAGTAATAGTTTCAGTTTTTGTAAATAAAAATTACGCAGGTATTAAAAAGTGCGTATAGAAATCACAAAATTTATGATCGCAAACAGATTTCATTGTATTGTATCACTTCATTCCAATAAAACATTGAAAATATCATGATTTAATCGTGATAATTGTTGATGAATATGTTTAATTTTCAGTCTTTGTATTTACGTGACAAAATACTCAAATTGTAAGTATTGTAACAACGTTTACGTAATATGTGGAAAAGTTGCATAGCTTTATACTGTTTTGGTTGATGAGAGTCTAATCGTGCTTATCACGTTACATAAAGTATTTGAGAACCGCTGAGAAAGCACGAGGATCGCGTCGCGGTAGTTTGGTCATTTAACCGATCACTTTTTTCGTGAAATTACAAGGGGACTATGGCATCGTTCGTTGTACCGGTTGCAGTGAGATTCACTCGTGTCACGATCGATAGTTTGCACAATATAAATAAAAATATTTTACTTAGGTAAGATTTCTTCTCTTGATTTATAAATTCAAAATACATGCAATTTATTGCGTGCGTTTTGTAATTTATAAACGAAGATTAGGTTAAGTAATGCTTATTTATGTAGTAATGTGATTGTAGTATCGTAAAAGTTTTGCCAGTAAAACTGTAATACACCGAATAAAAACCGACTCTATTTTCGTTTATTCACTTTTTTTGTCTTAAAAAGAATAATCTATTTAAGATTCTTCTAACTACTTTATCGATTTATAGGTTATCCCAACCATCGTACATTTCGTGGCAACGACAAGAATATAGTACAATTACAGAAGAAAAGAAGGCAAAAGATGGAGAGCCGGAACCTGCAATTCCAGAGTTTACAGAAAATGAAAAAAAATTGAAAGCAGATCTTGAACTCCTTAATAATGAATTGGCGGAGCTTAGAAGTCATAATGACGAGTTAGACGGCAAATATAAAAGAGCACTCGCGGACGGTGAAAATCTCAGAGTTAGATTAATGAAGCAAATTGAAGATGCAAAATTGTTTGGTATCCAAGGCTTCTGTAAAGATCTCTTGGAAGTAGCAGACATTTTAGGTAAAGCTACAGAGAGTGTACCGAAAGATGAACTCACAGAAAAGAATCCACATTTGAAAACCTTATACGAGGGTTTAAGGATGACAGAAGCACAATTGCATAAAGTAAATAAGAAATTGCAATCTAACTATATTAAATTCAGGTAATGTGTACTGTATATATTGAATTATTACTTATAAATATTTCTTTATAGGTATTTAAAAAACATGGTTTAGTTTCATTGAATCCATTGAATGAAAAATTTGATCCTAATCAACATGAAGCATTATTTCAACAGGCAAGAATGATACACTCTATTTATACAAGTAGTAGTTTGTAATTGAGTCATGTAATAAGTAATAATAACAAATGTATTTTTGTATAGGAAGTTGAAGGTAAAGAACCAGGAACGGTTGTAGTTGTATCAAAACTGGGGTATAAATTACACGAACGAGTAGTAAGACCAGCATTAGTTGGTGTTGCTAAAGGATAATTTATGGTTTCATGTTAAGGAATTTAAAGAAGAATGAGAACACAATTTATCAGAAAGTACTACCAAATAAAATATCTGCTATAATATTACAAAATTCAAGTGTAAAATGAATACAGAATGTGGAAGTTAAAAATTGATGTTCAAAGTATACAAATTTTATGGGAAGCAACTTTCTTACTAAGAAATAGTTTTTAGTTAATGTTAAAAAAGAATGTAACATATATTTAAACTTTGATGTTTCTTTGATTACTGCAAATAGACGTGTATATATATATATATATAGACATATATTATATATATATGTTCAGCAGATCATTCCTTTTATTACACTCTCTTTTGTATTTATTACATTTTAGTATAAAAATGCAACAAAATATACGTTCAATTGGGAAATCTTAAATATAATTCGTTAAATAAACAAGGTATCAAAAATAATAATAAAATGGGAATTGTCTTGTTATAGACTTATTGGTACACTTAATATAGTTCAAATACGTTTAACACCTTTCAAAAACTTTATACAAATCAGGCAAGCTGGCTATTTGCAATATTGTTGAATCATGTGTAAAATGTTTAGGAGGTAATAAGCTCTCTCTAATTGCAAAATATAAAACATGTTCTGTAATGTATCTCCAATCATGAGTATTATGTACAGGATTCATTTGACTGTAGTATTTTGCTGTTTCTCTGCAAATATTTCGAAAACATGGTTCTTCTAACGACCAATTGACTTCAGTAGCTAAACGTAGTATGTATAGAGGAAGACCTGCTTCGTGTGGAAAATATTTTTCTGGAGGAAAAAAAAAAGAATAAACAGTTTTGAATTACGGTTTAAATATTAGTAATGTACCAAATATGCTCACCTAATAATACTGGTAAAGATTTCAATTTTCCCTGTTTATCTATAACAATAGAAAAATATTCTTTTAACATGTCTGCCTTTTCTAATAATAATTCTTTAGCGCTTGTTGCTAATTCCGATTTTTCTCCATCCTCTTCTGTCCACATAGCTTCTTCTGTGTCTAATCCTAACATAGCTAACTCGTACAAAGGGATTGCATCCTAAAAACAAACATAAATTTAAATACAATGAGAATGGTTTTGTCTTTCTTTATAATACATACTGAAAATTTGATAACTCCATGGTTGGCAAAGTCGTAAAGCATAATTTCGTAAAATAGCTCCTCTCTAAATAAACCAAATATAATTTAATCTAATGAATAATAATATCTAATAAATGTATTTTTAAATAATCTTACGCCAGTTTTTTGGTATTGCAAAGGTATAAATTAACTCCGCTTTGAACGAGAGCAGAAGATTGGTCTATACAGCCAACAAAAGTTAAATTTGATAAAATTTCTCTTAGCCCTTCATGGCATTCGTCTTCTACTTCTTTACGTAACCTTAAAATACTTGTTAATTTTACTTCTCTTCTAAAATTATTTATCGAATAGGACCTAAACTCTTGTTTACTGTTAATACTATCATTTCTATTACTTTTAAATTCCACTGATGTATTTACATCTGTTGTATCTTCGTTAGATTTATTATTTTTGTCAGTCTTATTGTCAATTTTTATTTCTTTCCTAGGACTAGTTTTTTCTGCAGATTTTTTCTCTACCATGGTAGTTTTATTTCCAAAATATTGATGCACTCGTTTACGTGCTTTTTCTGCAACAACATCAATACATTTTTCCTTTGTCAAATTATCCGATATACTTTCCTCAAATTCCCTATTTGAAATTATGCATTGGTCATTTCCGGTAGATGAAATTATATTGCAGGTATCGGGTATTACTAATTTTGATGATGTGGATGGAGTTGTATCATTTACAATAGTACTCCATGGTGTATTTAATTTTTGTGGTTTTGCTACTTCAGATGGTGATAATCTGTTTTCCTGATATACATCAGTTATGTCTGGTGTCAGGCGTTCTATTTCATTTACATTTTGTACATCATTGATATCAATACCTTCGTCTCTTTTATCGATATCTATTTCATTTACTGCATTTGATTGTGAGTCGTTGGATATTGAATTATTTACAAGTTCATCAGTTTCGGTATTGTATTCATTTTTAGCACGTTTCGTTGATGCGTGAACGGTAAAATTAAATTTATCCAACTTTTGATCAGCCGAATCAGTTCTAATCATATCTTGAGGGCGAATTTTTCTCGTTTTATCATTACCGTCTTTTTCATATTCTGGCAAAACTTCTTTTAAAACTTCTTTAGTAATATCAGCTTTAGGTAATCGTGCTTGCACATAAAATGTTCTAGAAGCACTGTTTCCAGAAAGTTTCTCATCTAGAACAAATTTTATCCTTTCAATAATAGAACTTTCATGAAGAAATTTAACTTCGTGTTTTGTTGGGTGTACATTGACATCAACATTTTGTGGATCAATTTCTAATGATATATAACACCATGGATGGGTCTTTTTTGGAAGATAAAAAGCATAAAGCTCTTCTAACATTTTACGAATTGCTGAAACAAAATTTTATTTTATATGTTTTATTCACAAATATCATTAACTTAATATTTTGTACTTACAAGATGATTCTACCAATCGATTATTAATGAATAAAAGAAATACCATCCTTTTATTTGAGTAATTCGGATTTGTTACTAAGGCATGCATCTTAAATTTATAGCTTTCCTCTGTAAGTTCTACTTCTAGTAATTCACGAGAGACTCGATTGCCATAGAGTATTCTTGTATTACTCATCTTTGTCGAATTATGTGGTGTACGGACCTAAATGTTTAAGGAAAATGTTTTGCTAATGTAAAACTGTGTTACAATATTATTTTATATATAATGAAATACCTGAGGTGTTATTTCACCATGTTTTTTCAGTACAAATCCTACCATAGGATTATGTATTGCATATTTTGTAACTACATCTGCAATTTTGTTGAATTCTTCATATGTATTTGACAAAGCCTTTCTTCGTGTTGCAACATTGTAAAATAAATTTTCAATCATTATGGTGGTACCTTGATTTCCAGCACATGGTTTGGGTGGAGCTTTTAGTTTACTGTCAACATATGGTGCTCTAATGCAAACAAAAAATACTTAATTATTTAAGTCTTAACAATTTTGCTTTTAAAAATTTAGATTACATACTTATATGCACACTTCTCATCAACTGTTTTTGTTGTGATAGTTAGAAGTGCTACATGACTAATGCTTGCTAAGGCTTCACCACGAAATCCAAAAGTTGATATTGATTGAAGATCTTCAAATGTTTGCAATTTGCTTGTCGTAAAACGTTCACAAACGATTTCTAAATCATCCTTTCTAATGCCTGTGCCATTATCTTGAATCTGGGAACAATATTAAGTATTCAATTTATTATAATGTTTTCGTTTATATAGTTATGAAATTTACCTGCAATAATTTTAATCCTCCTTCTTTGACGATAATCTGAATATTAGTTGCCTCCGCATCAAGACTAAAATGTTTGTAAATAAATGTGTATCATAAAAGAAATTTAATATTTACAAGATTTTAAATAGTTAACCTGTTTTCGATTAATTCTTTCAATGCATTTGCTGGTCTTTGAATCACTTCACCGGCTGCAATTCGATTTATCACGACAGTATCCAACTTCTTAATTTTTCCTGGAGCGTTCATGTTCACTAATGCTTTCAACTTTTAATTGAAATTTCGAGAAAATAAGAGCGCGCCAAATAATACGCTAAGTTACACCATATATATGTATCTACATTGGATCATCATTTATTCAATATTTAGTCGTTACCATTTAATACCAATACTTTCGTTTACTTTCTAAAATTCAACCACATGTCAACGATATACAATTTTGAATCTCGACTACTTAGGTATTTTTGCTTTCCGACCTATGCAGGTATATACATATGGAGGGCAGAGATGCCAGAAAAGCACCGAAGGTGCTTTCTCACACTATGTTAGATCACGCGTACGTGAGCTCGTGGAGTTTCGGAAAGTCGACAAAGGCAAACTGACACATGCCCTCTTTCTCGATTATTCCGAAGCTGCCCGAAGTAATTTCGGTCCGCCTCGTGGGAGTCGAGAGAGAAAGGCTCACATTTGCCTTCTCGCTCTTAACAACTGAAATCCGACCTCCCGTCAACGGCATACGATTTGGAATCTCGAGCCGTGATTTTCGACTGCCCAGGCATTTTTATTTTCCGACCTATGTAGGCGCACATAAGCAAAGTACCCATAATGGAAAAAAAATTTTGTAAAATTTATTTTACGGAAATACACGTTTTAAGACCCCCTGATCATATTTTAATTATTGAAAAAAAAGAAATTTTTTTTTATTATACCCATGTATGAGCGTACATATGCATATTAATAATACGATTTTTCAAAATCAAAATTCTTTAAGATTGAAAATTAATAAATTAAAATGAGAGTCCACTCTTTGCCAGTATAGTGCACGTTGTGGCATTTTTCAATAAGAAGAGTTCTTATTTTTATAACATAAACAAAAAAGTAGAATTAATAGTTGCGGAAATTAATTAATAATGATTTTCCTCGATATATTTTGAGTTAACCGTATCAATTTGTTATGACGAACTAAATATTATATGTTTGATTTGGCTTAATTTTGCATAAAAAAATGATTGTATCGATCCATAAAAATTAATAACGTGCACGATACCGTTCAATGGAAACCACGGGAAAGTGGTGGTCTCTTCCATCAGGAGGGAAATGTAAAAAATTGTTATTTAATTATGCAATGTGCAATATTGAAATGTTTAAACTAATGTAATGAAAAAAGAGCTCGTAGATACATTAATTTTTGATTAATATACATACGAGCAATAGTCACGAGATCCCCACCATCAAACCGTTTAAAAACAAAGGAATAGTGATCCCGTTTGCCAGTATGATACAAAGTATGGGTTGGATTTTAAATTTGAAAAGGACATAGTCGAATATTTTTAAAGATACAAAACATAGCGTTTCATTTTAGAACAGTAACATGAGTTAGCAGGTACTATCATAAAACTGTTTTAGCCAGTTATATCCCTTTTTACCTGAAGTACAAGGTAAAAAGTACGAGGTACAAGTAAATCGAAATCCGAAAATCATTCACATTATATCAATGTAAATGAAGCGGTCTTTCCATCAGAGTTAAATACAAAATTTTGTAATTTCTGTGAAAACAGAATTTTCATTAGATGTACGTGGTGTTTAAAATTTTTATGTTTTGACTGTTTTTACGAAAAATACCATCCAGATTCATGTACTTCATATATTGAAAATAACACATGTTAAATGTAATTGGTAAATTCAACTTTAAAAAAAAATATTCGAAGATCAGACAAAAATATAATGTCACATTTAGTGTACGATTAAAATATAATTAAAAAAAAAAAAGATATCTTTTAGCAGGGTTCGAACCTGCAGAGCAAAAGAAGCTCGAACTTACAGCCAAACACCACATCATTCACACCATACTACTTATTGATGAATTTGGTTCTATTTTTGAAGATAAGTAGCTGTAATAACTTTAATAATATCTTGCAGTAAAACTTAACCCAAAATCGGGTACCATTTCAACTTTCCCTTATTAGAATCGAGTTTTCAATTTGTTTTAGCGAAAATCCCAGCCGGTTAAGCTGCTTACTGCGGTCTTTAATTACCAAGCATTTATTTCTCAATTAACCCTTTGCGAGTAAAGCTATTTTGCACATTATTCTAAAACATTTGTGGTATTCGTTTTCAATGCGATTTAAGTAAGCATATAATGTATAAGATTTCATTTAAGTTTTTCTTCTCTAGAGAAGATAAAGAAAAAGTTTATTTAATTTTTTTTACATAAAATTGAATTCGTCCCAAGATTTATATGAAACACTTAAAAGATCTTTTATAAATTACGCCTATGTATCGGAACAACTATGAAACAAGAGATATAATCATTATTATCCATGGGCTGATTATAGTCAAAAACTAATCGGACTTTGAAATGAGAACATAAAACTTAAATGTAAAGTTCCATTTAAATTCATTCAGCCATTTATACTCAATCGTATTAATAATATACATATGTACACTCATACATAGGAATAATAAAAAAAAATTTCTTTTTTTTCAATAATTAAAATATGATCAGGGGGTCTTAAAACGTGTATTTCCGTAAAATAAATTTTACAAAATTTTTTTTCCATTATGGGTACTTTGCTTATGTGCGCCTACATAGGTCGGAAAATAAAAATGCCTGGGCAGTCGAAAATCACGGCTCGAGATTCCAAATCGTATGCCGTTGACGGGAGGTCGGATTTCAGTTGTTAAGAGCGAGAAGGCAAATGTGAGCCTTTCTCTCTCGACTCCCACGAGGCGGACCGAAATTACTTCGGGCAGCTTCGGAATAATCGAGAAAGAGAGCATGTGTCAGTTTGCCTTTGTCGACTTTCCGAAACTCCACGAGCTCACGTACGCGTGATCTGCCATGTGTGAGTATCGCACCGGGTGCTGAATCTGGCATCTATGATGGAGGGTGGTTGGGATTTGGTTAGGGTGGGTCTCCAATCACAACAACTTCCTCGTGGTGAGACCTGGGTAGTATTATTTAGCATTTAATTAATAATCGTATCACTGTTAACTGAGTAATACAATTATTAATTAAAAACTAAATAATATTAGCAAATTGGCTGCGATCTGCTTTGCATAGATTATCATAAATATAGAACTTCTTTGCTAGATTAGTTTCGTTAAGGAACAACTTTCCGAACATTTTTAGAATTTCTAAATATTTTTCACCAAAATATGCGTTGTTTGCATTTTGAAACATTAAGATCCTTCAAGCCGTTCAGAAGTTATGACGTTTTAAAGATACACATGAAATTTCGGGGGAACATTTCTTTCTGGCCTCACATTAGATTTTCGGTAATGAATTTTTTTCTCGAAAGTGCGTAGGCTTTCGGGTGTATGTCTATTTACCAAAAATGATTGTAATCGACCCCACAACTAAAAATAATTTTCTCAGAACGATTTGAAACTTTTTTTTTTTTGCCGAAAAATTACAGCAGCTACCCCATGTATCCAATGTGTCATTGTTTGATAAATACAAAGCTGATCAAATGGAAACAGAATGAAGATTTTATTGAAATTAATTATTTAATATCACATAATAACGCGACACCACGTAAGACCCAAAACTCAGGGGGTCTATTTGTTTGTAGCCATAGAGGTGTTATCAACTGTACGTACGTCCTTATCGGTTTTTTGTAGACTGGACACTAGAATTAATATAGTATCAACGAATTAGTATGAATTAATAAAACAAAAAATGTTTAACAAATATACATACCTCATACAACTTTGGGTCTTTATCAGGGGTGTTATACAAGGCAAAAATGTGAATCACAGGCATTAATACATATAAAACTTTGTTTGCTGATTCACATAATCTGTTGTTCCTTCTATCCCAACCAGCCCCTTCAAGGAATAATCCATATACGTAAACTCCTTCCTAATAATACACAGACATAATTTGTATTAACTAAGCTAATTTTTTGAGATAAGATATTATACAGGGTGTTCGGCCACCCCTGGGAAAAATTTTAATAGAGGATTCTAGAGGCCAAAATAAAACGAAAATCAAGAATACCAATTTGTTGATGGAGGCTTCATTAAAAAGTTATTAACAATTAAATTCAAAAATTTCAAATCGTTCTGGAAAAATTATTTTCGGTTGCGAGGGTCAATTACAATCATTTTTGGTGAATACACATACTTCCGAAATCCTACCCACTTTCGAGAAAAAAATTCGAGTAAGTGCTGAAAGTTTTGGGTGAAAAAAAGACTTTCGAATCGTCTTGGAAAAATTATTTTTAGTTGCAGGGGTCAATTATAATCATTTTTGGTGAATAGACATACCCCCGAAATCTTGCACATTTTCGAGAAAAAAATTCAGTACGGTCGGAACTTTAAACGTTAATAACTGTTTAACAAAGCCTTCACCAACAATTGGTATTCTTGATTTTCGTCTTATTTTGGCCTCTAAAATCCCCCATTAAAATTTTCCCCAGGAGTGGCCGAACACGCTGTATAATGAACATACTACAGGTGGAGTCTTAATTTCTTCAGCCGTATAACGTATAACTTCGTTATGCAACGTTACATTATCTAGAGCCCACTCTGCATGAGCTCTGGTTACTTCTTGTCGCATCGCAGTTAAAAATCCTGTATAGCAAAGATTATAATTTATTTACAGAGTAATTCGTAGGATTTGTTGTTACTTAAATATACATATATATAAATTATTGCCTTGAGGATTAAAGAATCCAGTCATCCAAAACTTTGCGGGTCTACCACTGTATAGCCAAGTAGAAAATTGATTATTTCTGTCTAATAATTCGGTAAACCAAAATCCGAGGGACGATGATTCCCAGGATTTTGCTTTCCATATTTGTGGTATTCTGGCGTCATATATATTATCGAGAGCATCTCTTAATTCCTAAATAAATTTGTATCCATTAGTTTTATTGTTCAGTACGCAAATACACAAACAAAATTACCTCGCTCATTATAATAACACCTTCTATGGCAAGAAGAAGATCTTTAAGAATAACATTCACTAATTTAATAACTATTTGTATCCTGTCAATTTCTTGTTTCAAAAAAATAGTCATTGATGCAGTAGCACCTAATACCTGCAATCTACATAATAGATATTTTTAATCAATTTGTAATTGTAATAATTGTTTAAAAATATATTCCTACCAACCTTTGTTTAACTTCGAATGGATCATACATTGGTGGTAGTTTTCTTAACATTTCTTTTGCTTGTCTTGTTACAACTACTTCTCTAGATTCACCAACACCAACACCTGCCTCTTTTGGTTGTACAGATATTATAGTATCTAAAACAGCTTTTGTAGTATTACTCTGATATCTGCAACAGTACAAATTTATTGCAATTATATGTATTCTTAAATGTAGTGCTCTAAGAGAGAATTGTACATGTGGCCTCCTTCTGCGAGAGCGTAATGTTGCAGAAGGAGGCCGCGGGCAGGGAACGCGAGCTTCAGCGGCGTGCTGGCGGGTGGGCGTCGTCCAGGCGCCGGGCATCGTGGATGGCCCCCGCAGCGTGGCGGATGACCCTGGCTGGAAGGGGGTTCCTGAAGGGAGCCTCCTCCAGTCACGAGACGCAGGGCCGACCGGATGGGGGTGGGAGTGTCATTCCATGGGGGCGGGGAATCCCATACACTCCTCCCGCCTCTCCCCAAAGAGGTGGGAGGGAGTCTTATGAAGATTTTCCCCACGAAAAAAAAAAAAAAAAAAGAGAGAGAGAGAATTGTACATACGTAATATCTGCATTACTGTGCAAGCCATAAACTTGTGGTGGATCTACAGTCGGCATTTCATCTATTACTTTTACGTAATCTGTAACTTGTTTGTAAACAAGAACAGGATACCCTTTGAAGAATACGAAATCTTCTGTAAAGAGTGCTTCTGAAAACCAAAGTTTAGCGAATGTATTTAGTAGTCGTTTATCATAATCATCTGTGACACGCCCTCCATATTGCACTTCTCCTATCATATACCTAGGAATTAAATAACTTTACTTATTTTTAAGTGTATTTTATTGATTAAAAGGAAGTAGTTTTTTTTCATTACCGCACAGTCTGCCAACTTATTCCTTGTTTAATATCAAAATCGTTCAAGTGATTATTAATAAATATACAAGATGCCAACCAATCTGCCATATTAAATTCATATGGTATATTCCAACCGAGCGCTCCAAATTTTCGTCGTTCTTGTACAATAGTATGTAAAAATGATACTGTATATATAATTGGTATATATTGTGACACATCGCATTGATCTAACATTTCTTGATTCATACCAGTATAAGTGGAGAGTAAACCAGCCCGTACACCTAAACGAAGTTAATTGTTTTACATAGAACATATAAATTTAAAAGATATACATTTATACCTTGTGGAGGCTCATAAGTATACTTTATAGACATTTGAAGAAGAGAAATTGGAAAATCTTTATGTGGTTCTGTAGTGATCCACATACGAAAATCAGGATGTGACCCATCCATTTCCAACAGAAAGTTGACCACTTCTTCCATGTAGTCTAGACCCAAGTGACAATTTTGACATAATACCCAATAGCCCTAAAAGTATATTGCTAGAACTTTTTTGTACTGTTTTTTAAATGCAATATCATAGATTCTCTTCGTGTAAACGTACTTCAGTTTTTGCACTCTGGAGTAACCGTCGTGCATGAACTTCTTGTCCTTGTCCCATTGAAATACTTTTGCATGCAATCTCTAACTTTCTAGCAAGTTGTTCAATGCTGGGTGTGGGATCAGATCCCATACTTAAAAAGCAAATCATTGGTGTATTTGGTCTTGATTCACTGTGCATTATCTCCATAAGAGTAATTACAGGTTCTGCATATTCTTCTCCTAAAGAACTTGCTATATACTTCCTTGACTGTGACAATGTTCTGTCCATACACCAAGCTCTATAAAGTAATTATGAACAATACATTTTGATATTTACATTAACAATAAATGGCAACTTTATAATAACCTTATCAACAACAGACGTCGAAAAGTATCCAAATTGTTGTATCCGTTTGGTATCACTTCTTCTTCTGGAGCCTCCTTATCGAACCAATGTTTCCATTGTCTCTCAGCAGCTGGCACTTGAGACGTAATGTAGTGAAATTGTGTTAAAGCAGACAGTGCAACTAAATTAAGCCATGTGACATCGGTAATCCATTTGCACGGTTTTGGTGCGACGGTATTTAAATCTAAGGCTGCACCACCTTTGATGAAAAATTGAAATTCATCATGAGTGATAGCTTCACGTTGCAAATCGATCTTCAATGTCATTAATAAGATGAACATGTATTTATGGATTTCATAAAGGCCTCGTGCTTTATATCTGAATACCTCATATGTGAGGTATTCGATAATGAAGTTTATTCTTCTTATATTGACCGGACTTTTTTCTGATCTATAATGAACCAACATCTTTACATCTAATATTTCTGTAGAATGAACATTGCGTGTACAAAGTATACCTTTCCATAGAAATGTCGAAACGCTCCAAAAATTGGACGAGCGACGTTTGATACATAGTGTTTACCAATGCCATGTCGCAAATTAAAAAGTATAGAACACTGCCACGCGTTGCAACTGGTCTAAATTCTTCTCGCGCAGTGTCAATTCTTAATTCCGTATCCTTCGCGATACTTAATTTCTCGGTTATTTCAGCTGCTGTTTGCTTTGTAATGTTCAACACCGACATTAATTCTACATCTTCTATTAAAGGACCCTGCATATGAATGGAAATAAAAATAGTGTGCATAGTTTACAAAATACATCTGGAGTGAAATTAAGTGCGCACCTCTACAGTGGTTAATTTATGTAAAAGATTGGCTTCCAATTCTTTGATCTTCCTATTGTTTGCAGTTACATCTGCAATCAATTGAGTCTTTTCTCTCTCAAGTTCAGTTTTCTCTGTTAAAATCACTCTTCCTAAAAGTTGATCTTCTAGACCTACACGTAGAAAGAAAAAGTAGGATACCACTCACGAAGTTATACTTTAAACATTGTAATTGTCTCAACTACCTTTTATGGTGACAGTAAAATCAATTATATTAGTGCGAGCAAATATTTCTGGCGTGTACGATGGGTTTGGTAACTTCGTAGTAATGTAAAGTCTAAAATCTGAGTGAATATCTACTTCTTTGTCACCTAATTTGACCTGTTAAAACAGTTCAGAGTCGTATAATTAGTTATCTTCTGATGTAGGTATTAGTATAATTATTTTACTTTCAAAGAAGTTCCAATTTTTATGAAATTCTTCTCCAATAAGTTATCCAAAACGGGATCTAATTCTTCTGCTACATCCTCAATAAGCAAAGGACGACCAAGAGAAACACAATCTTCCAAATAGTTTCTAAAGTATTTATCAGTAAGAAGTGTAGCCTAGAATCAAACATTAACCCGCATTAGAATACTACAATGAATTAATGCATAATATCAGTGTTTTACCTGTAAATTACACTCTGACTCTTTATTTTTGATCCATGTTTTACCTTGTAATTGCGGATCAATTAAAAGTGGATATCTAGCTGCTTTCGTTACTATGATTCCATTTTGAATGGATAAATCGTCAGTTGGCAGTCCCTGTAAGCTCCATTCTCCAACCTTTAAAAGAATAAATACAAACATTGATTAATTACAAAATATTGAAAACGACAAGCTTTCCAACATACTACTCACTGTAGCGGTATCAGTCAAAGTGGTCGTAATATTTATTATGAGGGAGATTGGAATCTTTCTACCTTGGATAAGATCAAACCATTTTCGTTGCAGAAGACTTCTAAATTCTTGATTGAATGGTCCACAATAGGACAAGAAACCTACTAAAATTAATATATCCCCAACAAGACGATCGGTTTCCGACTTAAATGTAATCAACTGTTCAGTCCATCTGATCCTCTCACCAGAAAGTCCATCAATCATTGCTGTTGCTGTGTCAGTTTTCGCTTGACAAGCATCAGCTAAATCGACTATTACCTAATAATAGGTATCTCATTTAATGAGTTCCACTGTATTCGATACTGTTTAATAAATGCTTTCGCGAATTACTTGACGTTCTTCCATTACTGCATCAAACTCGCTTTGAACAATCTTCAAATCTTCATCTTTAGATTTGAGAAGATTCTCAGCTTCCATTAAATTTTGATTCGCTTTTTCGTATTTACTTTCTTGCACAGCCAAATTTGCCTATAAAATGTTCATTTTACGCTCAGCTAAAAACGTCTGTAACATTGAATCTTATCATTGATTAGAATAGAAGTTACTTTCAGAGGAAGGACGTCTTTGTTTATTCCATAAAATGTAACCATAGAAATTGTCCACTGAATCAGACCAGCGACATTTCCGCAAGCTTGTTTTGCAGCTTCATAGGTGTACAAATGATAGTTTAAATATGGTTGCATCAAATCAACAGTTTCTGCGTTGATATTGTCTTTTGGGAAATTTTGCAAATGATATAGAAATCTAGTATCAGCCATGACCTACAGCCAAAATATTAATAAATATCTTCTATTTTAAATACCTCTAGAATTAATTACAATGATTATACTTTTAATGCTTCAGACCAGGAAGGCATTAAAAACTGACGTTCATAATCGGGCTTAACTGGTTCCAATTTTCGTCCAAACAGTATTATCACACAATCCATTATAAGAGTAATCAAATATGGTGGTTTGCCTAGCTTACGAACCGTAGCAATATCTGCGGCTTTTATGGTCTAAAACCAGAATTTTTAAAAATTATATAAATCAAAAATAGTTTGAAAAGTAACATCCAAAAGTTTTTGAAGTGAAGTCTGACTTGTAATGCAGCTTCTGCTGCCAATAACGCGGGCTCAGCAGCTTTCAGTTTCTGTTCTGCTACTACCTTCTCTTTTGCTATTACTTTCAAAATAGTTTCGGCCTCGTCTTTGGAAATTTGAACCTGAGCTTTGACTGCTTCCGCCTCTCGCTTTTTTTCATTAACGGTAACCAAAATCTAGAAACAATTTTAAAGAAAATTTAAAACGACGAATTAGAAAGGTGAATTTATCTTTTTTGAGAAGAAGATACCAACAGCTTCCACTTGCACGTTCTTTTCTGCAATCTCCTGTTGATTCTTCTCCAACACTTTTCGCAACTCGTCGACTTGAGCTGCAGCGTCTACTAATTTATTTAAGCCATTGCTCATTCGGAAAGCGAGAGTATTAATGTTATCCAACCGTTGCTTGTATAACGCTTTGTACCCTTCCAAGAAAGTTAAAAACGATTTTGGAGTGACATACACCTGTCTTCGAAATCTGTTTAAAAGAAAAAGGATCATGTATGAAAATAGATCAGAATAAAGAGAGGAAATGTAAACTTACCTATCATAGTATTCTGTACAAATGTCATTGACATCATCTTGCACATCTCCCATAACTTCAATCAACTGTTGCTTCACCTCTGGAGTGCAAATTACTTTGAACTTCTTTAGAAAATGTTCACCTACTGCATACAACGCGTCCCTTGGCCATCTCCAGAACCAATTTATTGTACAGCCGGATATAAGGCCTGGAAACTTCAATGCTCGAGATCTGAACTTTTCTCCAACCTACAATATAATCAAACAATTAGCGAATCGCATGTTCGAATGATTTCACTGTTCAGTAATGTAGTAAGATCACTTACTGGCGAGAAGCACAATACTACGTGCAAATGATTCCGTGCACGTGATATGAAATAGTCATAAAGATTGTCCGGCGTCGGTGGTCGTCTTGGATCGTCAGCCTTCATCAACGGAGTAACTGTCGTTAAGATATCATCGAGTTCATCGGCTGGGAAAAGGTTTGCGACTTCTCCGACGCTCAAAATATTATTGATGTACTCTAGAAAGCCTTCTTCCTTTATTTCGTTATCGGTAAATATAAATGTATGCCCTTTGCTCCCAGTGCCAGAAGTGCGATAGAGCTTTCGTAGATCCTCTATCAAACTTCCAATGTTGTAGCTCCTGAAAGGGAACCAATATGATCGTTATATGACCTGGATAATAATGTAAATCGTTCTCACAAATATTTCTTTATCTATTACCTGGATAATATTATTTGGAAGAAGCTATATCCCGCGATAAAAGACGCCAACCGTGTCAAGCTTTGTTTGCCTGATCCTCCGACCCCTACCAACATGGCGTTGCTTCTTGGAACTCCAAGTATTCTTGATATACGTATTAGATGTACCAACGCGTCGTGAAAAAACACTAAATCCAGATGCATTCCACGAATGTACTCGTTGAATTGTTCCATATTTTGTCGAACTTTTACGATTACAGCATCATAACTGAAAGGATAACGCATTGTCATCGTAATCTTATATTCGAATAAGTTTTGCAAAGCATTGTACCTTGGCATTTCTTCATAGATCTTTGGTGCTTCTATCACAAAATCTTCTGGCTCATCTCCTGTGGGTTCTGGTGGCTCACGTAAGAAATCCACAAAGTATGTTTCAACAGGAACATAGTGCTTAAAATCGTTGCCTAACATTTTTTCTGCCGTATGCCTTAATGTGTTTTGAAACCACTGCGTGTCTGTCTCTGTCGTGAATCTGACAAATAACAAGAAACAATTATCATAATGTTTCAATTTTTGAAATCATTATAATTCTCTTTGTGAAGTGACAAACCGATCTGCGATTACACGGGTACATTCGTGTTCCCAAAGTTTCAACAATCTAGTTATAGAATCACACTCGGCTCTCTCTATTCTGAGGATGCCTTCCCAAATTCGAGATAAATCCCTTAAATTGAATACATAATGAAACTTCGCTGGTGTCGGTAGCATCCTTAACTTAGTCTGCTGCCACAAGACTCTGGTTAAAGGTATCAGTTTGGGCAAGAAGTTCACGATAATCTCGTCAAATCTGGTATCACAAAAATATCCTTGACCAATGGTTTCTGTAAATTGCAAAAGTATTGATGTAGTTGAATCGATTTATGGGAAACACAGCATTGTGCTTACTGAATATCGTGTCCATCGATTTGTTCGACGGCAATGTGCAATTAAAAATATTAAATTGTCTCTTCAGTCTTGGAGGAATATCGTTTCTACCACCGCCTGGGTGAATCATAGCGGCAGCTAACTGAATGTCTTGTATAATACAGAAATCACCCGGCTTATCCAAAGAATAGAAGCCTTTGTATTCCATTAGTTGACGGACAATTTCGTTTGTAATTTGATCCCCCCATTCGTTTATGGCTGGCATATTTATGTCGTCAATGAAAATAGTCATTCTCCGACCACCTGGGGGCCCGTAAGTGGTCCCGACTCTTTTTTCCACGTAGCTTTCAAATATACGCTGTGAAATATATCTCATATTTTATACAATATCACTTGTATCTATTTACAGAGTTACACTTGAAATTACAGTCACCTGAACCATATTAGGTGTAGATGCGGATGAGAAACTGAAAGATTTATGCAAGTGTTCTTCAGGATCGTAATTGGACATGTAGCTTTTGAGCATTACAGTTTTCGCAGTACCCTGCTCTCCTATAATTCAGAGCAAAAATAATAGATATGTACTGGATCGAGATTCCGAATTGGAAATTATATATTTAAAATTTCATGCCTATCAATAGCACTGCCTTTCTTTGTTTCGCAATAGTATCGATTAGAAACATTGTTCTTGTGTTATCTATGTTAGGAACTAGTATCGTGTAATACTGTAGAACTTCATCTGGTGGATATATAAACTCTGGTACCATTTCAGACCAATGTAACCATTCCCCGTGATCCGATACTAAGTATTCAAAAATAGTTTCATCTTCCTGTAATAAACAGTTTGCAATTATTACTTTTGCACTTTTCTATTAAATACATTATCCATCATATATTCACCTTGCACTGTGGCCAATTGCACTTCGAAGCATGATTAATTAAAAACTCCTGCAATGCATTACGTTCTTCTAATTCCAATACCGCTCCCAAACTCCACATAAGAGAAAACAAGAATATCTTCTCGATATGATTAGCCGACAGTACTTCTAAATGTTATGAATTCAAGATGAAACCCATTTTCAAATAATGAATTGCAATTTCGGAAGTAAAAACAACGTACTTGCTGGATCTTTGTCTGAACCGAGTAAACCTTCCAATAAATCAATACATTGCCTTATATAGATTGCTTCCAAAAGGGTCATTTTTGTTGGAAGTCTCGTTTGAACAAAAGTATGAGCATCATCATATATTTTGTTGAACATATTACGCAATGTTTCTACTTCCGAAGGTTGTCGTTTCAAGAACCATCCCTGAATAAGAAAGAAAATATATTGATATTAATTGATACGTCATTAGCAATTTTTAAAGTTTCAATTGTTAGCTTTTAAATTTAAACATTACCTCTAGAATAGGACTCCATTTTAGTACAGAAGCACTGATAAATACCATTCCCATGCGTGATATTGTCGCTGGCGATGCGTTATCAACATTGTCTGGTTCGAAAACTAATTTGCTGTTCGATACCATTACTATGCGATCACCATTCGCTAAAGTCAAAGTCTTGTTATCGTCTAAGACCGAATTCAAGTTTTCGATCCAAACTGCATCTACTGGCCCATCCAAAACTATCCACAAATTATCTGTTTTCTTTGTCTGTATCGATCTTCTCCATATAGTAGAGAATATACCATCTGTCCAGTCGTTAGTCGCAACGTCGAGCTTTCCAAACATTTGAGCCGCAGTTATGGCCTATTGAAAATTGTCAATTGTGTTAAAGTATTTTTAAAAATTGTTACAGTCGAAAGAAGTTATTAACCTTTGGATTCATTCTAACTTCTTTATGCGGCATACCCATCTCTGTTAAAGCTTTCATGAGCGTCCACATGCATTGCGTTTTTCCAGATCCTGTTGGTCCAAGCACCATCAGACCATGACGAACAAGATTAGTCTCATACAACTAAAAACATAAATATCATCATTCTCATTTTACAAGATGTGTGGTGGATAAATTGATAATTTGAGATCAAAACATACTTGAATTGTTTTCAAGTTCCACTCTGGATGATTCATTATTCCAAGCGCAGCGGTTGCATTCGCTATAGCTTTTTGCAAATCTTTGTACGTATGAGATTTAAGTTTAATTCCTGGGAACATATCATTGATAAGGGACATAAACAATGGCTCGTCTTCGTCTACTAATTTAGATAGATTCATGTCTCTGCAAGATCATAATAAAGAAAAATTCAACATCTCTTTCCCCACTTTTGAAAATCATCAAAGCATCTGGTTTTACCTTAGCACTCTCATCAGAGTAGTTTCTTCAGAATCAGTAGGATTTGCTCGTTTCTGTGCACCGAGAGTTCTTAAGCAAGACAATATATTCCTTAAACCAAAATCATAATGTACTTGTTTGCTGAGCTGTTCCTCGCACAATTTATAAAGTGTAAAAAATTTCCGTGACAGTAAAATGTTTTCTTTGAAACCACAAGCTGCCAACTTAACGCGCATAATTATCTGTATAAACAATTTCAAAAGTTACAAGTGTTACGTAATTAAATTAATTGGTATTCAAATAAATGATAGCTGCATAATATTTCCACTACCTGTCTATCAGGTACCATCATAGCCACGCTTCTGAATTCTATCTTTAAATTTTCTGGCAATTCTTGGCGACCAGCGTAACCAGGATTCATTGTAATGAAGAGTCCAAGTTCGTAATTTAAATTATACACTTCACCGTCGCTACGAATTACATATTTCTCTTTGATAAATGTAAATCATAAGTTATTCAGGAGCATACCATTTGTGAATTTAGAAGTCTATATACCTAAATAGGAAAGATGTTTTCCTTTCTTTTCGTGCAGTAAGTACAATTGCTATTTGCTGAGCGGCCACAGATAACACCGGCAAATCAATCCGATTAAACTCGTCGAAACATCCCCATGAACCAGACATGGCCAATCCCTTAAATATTCTACCTAAACCGCGAAAATCCATTTGGTCAGAACAATTGAATACAATCACGTATTTTCCAAGGGCCTTTCCCATATCTTTTGTGGTCTCTGTCTTGCCGGTACCAGCTGGACCTGCTGGTGCACCGCCGAAATTCATTCCTAAAAATACAGTTACAAAGATATTATTGTATAAGTACATTAAAGTAAAAACTATGATAATCTTACCTACAGCTTGCGCCAACGTTATGTAGCATCTATCTGTGAGCGGTGTAATAACAAGACGATCTGAACAGCCCAAAAACTCATTTTGATATATGAAATCGATATCCGTAATTTTTATAGGAACATCCTCCGTGTCGCTATCGTAATAAAACCTACTCTGTTTCAACCATTCGAAGTCCAATACATTACGAACTCGAAAGCGAAATAGCTCATCGAATATGTCCCTGAAACATTGTTTAGAATTTGTTTTTCTAGATTATTACTACTAAAGATATTCGTATTAATGTTCAACCTCTGATGGACATGTATTGTAATTAAAGCCTCGTATTTGGCTCTCGAATATTTCGTTAAATCCTTGACAGTCACATCAATGAGAATGTTTAACAAATCGAGAAACCATTCATTTGTTCTCTTCATCACGCCTCTGTCCCGTTTCGCTGTTCTAAGTGCTATTTCGGAATCACGAGTCCACATAACTTGCAAAGCTAACAACCCTACCTGAAAACACTAACTTAATTACATATACACGTTCATAAAACGATCTTTCCGTATTGAAATTTCTTAGTTTTGATTACTTGTAAAATCGAATTGTCTATCAATTGTATCATGTCGAAATCTTCAGAAGTGAGAGTTTGCAATCCCTGTGAAATCACACTACCCACAGACTGTTGATGCACGGTTAACAAAGTGTTCAGCCAGTTTTCTACGCCTCCTGTACATATAACTTCTTTTTCCAATTCTACTTTTTCATTTTCGCGCGAGTACATAGCCACAATCTTCTCATATTCTTTCTCGCTAAAGTCTAGCTGTTAACGGACAAAATCTAAACTGAGATCGAACTTAAAGACAATAGAACAGCATGATTTTAATGAGACAGACGATACTGTATTACCTTCGCTACATTGTCAAAAAAGCCATCAAGATATTTCACAATGGTATGGCAATCAGCTGCTTGACCAAGTATTTCTAACAATGTAGGATCTGACACGAAACAAAACCTTGGGAATATGCTTCGTTTCGTTTCTAAGTATCTGTACACACATTAAATGAGTTTAAATCGTGGTAGTACGTCTAATTATAAATATTTCCGGATAAATATTATTACCCGCTGAGAGATTTTTGACAAGATTCCAATTGTTCCAATAAATGCGGCAGAAACTGACTCATTGTTTCATCTCCAGTACACGTTTCCACAGCATTCAGTCTTTCGCGTGCTCTATACATAATCTTGACCCAAGCTTTGTCGATATTCTGCAATAATACATTAAAAATAAAATACATGATTACGTTCTCCAGATTTTATTATTTTCCTACATTAAAGCGTTTTGCCTCTGCTGGAAGTTGCTTGGATATATCGCCGCCAATGAATACTGCTTCTAAGTATGCCCATAAATTTTGTACAGTTAACCATTTGGCTAAAATTTCAGAAGTATTACTGAGTTTGAATTGCCACAGTTGGATATCCTTTTTAAAGGGCGTATTGTAGCTGTGTAAAACGTTCAAAATTCATAAATAAGTTTTTTCTCGATAAATCAGAAAATCTTAAATCTATAGTAAATATATTTGGTACCGATTTGCCAAGAGTGAACTAATCACCATCAAGCTATCTTCAAGCAAAGATATTATTTCAGCTGTTTCTGCGCCTTTCAGGAGTAGATCTCCCCTTTGCTTGAAATGAGAAAATTGCAAATTTACAGTGGCCCATTCCGCAATAATTTGCTTCAATTTGCTGTCTATATCCTGCTCTTTTACCGCACTAATACATATATCCTGTTAGAAAATGAAAGTGTTAATAATAAATGAAGGATATGTATGTATGTGAATTCAATATATACCTCTACGTCGTCTTTGTATTTTAATAGAGGTGCCTGCATTACATTTGCCAACGTGAATACATCTGACTCAACATCAAAATGATATTTACATAGTTTCGACATTCTTTCCCAGTGTCTTTCTTGCATTGCTTTATTTGCCATTAATTCTAACAGAGGGCAAGTCTCATTAAAATCATCAATTTTCTTTTTCAAGTCAATGTAAGCAGGCCAATCTCTCATAGCTCTTGGTAATCTTCGACATCTAGAAGAAAATTCATAATTAACTTATTGGCAATTCATATAAAGTAATAACAATAACTTGAGTTTACCGATTTTGGAAGTCGGCTAATTCAGTGACAATGGACTCAATATCAATATCGGACCATCGTATCTCATAGTAGCTATCGATAGTTCTTATCACTTGTAGGTACAGGGAATATAATTTCTGCAATAAGTTTATTTCTCTTCTTCTTTGGTGAAGAGCAGGATAATCGGTTACTTCAATTCCAAATAAACTCTCACCGCTACTATAAGTCAAATATCTTTCCCACAATTCTTCGAGTCGTGCTTGAAAAAGAATGAGCCTGTAAAGGCAATTAAAAAATTTGATTTTAAATAATTAAATATAAACAATACTGATATTACCGATCGCTAGCTTCTTTGGCTGGTATTCCTTCAACCATTGGACCATTGAGTTCAAAATCGAGGTCAAAATTAATCACATCTTGTTTAAAAACAGCAACACCATCTGTTAGTTCTTTCTTCAGTGGTTCTTGCATTTCACAAATTTTTGCTTGAACTTCTTTTGCCTTAAAAATATTCAAATTTATTTAAAGAAATACTATTATAATGATGAACAGTAATGATTATTTTCATAAGCAATACCGTATTTAACATATTTGTAAAGTTGTATCGAAGACTGTCTACTATATTGTGTTCCTCCTTTGAAACGGGAATATTGAATCTTCCCATTAATGCGTACGTTTCTTCTAACAATATTAATTCCATGTCCAATGATATAAAATCATCTCGTATCTCACCTAAGCATTTCATTGCAACTCTCACATCTTGCAAATCGTTAATCTCTCTAGCTAGAACTTTATTCTTATCATTAATATATTCAGTTATCTTTTTTAGTTTCTCCTTGTAAGTTGTAGACAAAATCTGACCCAATGATATTTTCCATGCGCGTGCTTCAACTAGAAGTGCCAGTTTTAATTTCTCTGGAAGATATTATATTACTTAAAAACTCTGATAGTCAACCAATAAAAATCCTTATCCTGAGATGAATAAACTTGTTACCCATGTTAATTTCTATGGGCCCCACAATATGTCGGTCTGGTAGATGTTCTATTTCAACAACTAAATCATCATATTCCACAAATTTTTCCTTAATCTCTTGTGTAATGGGTTCAGAATCAACAAAATGCTGAATAATATCGTCCCTCGCTTCAGTCCATATATAGGAGTATCGTAAATATATCTACTTACAGTATAATTGTGTGAACCGAACGAAATATATTCAAAGTATAGATTGGAAAAATAAGAAGAAGCAAAGTAGACATACATTCCCAATTTGTGCAATATCGTCTTTTAAAGCAATAATCGCACCTTGCAAGCTCATTACACTGCGGACTATTTCTTTGTGATCAGATATTATTTGATAGTAATTTTGCACTGATGCTTTATGATTTTCTTTATAAAAAAAAGAAAAATATTAATTAACAGTAATTTACTTTCATGCTATTATTATAAGAAATCAATTTTGCATACTATCGCTACCGCCCGACATTCTGGATGTAGATGAATAACGTTGTCCCCACATAATAATATGTTTATGAGTTTCTAGGACACTAATTATTAATTTCCCAAAGTAACGTTGTAATTCTTCTATTGGAGGTAATACTACAATATTGGGGATTTGTAAAACAAATGTAGTCAACATAATTGGATTTTCTTTCCTTATGTCATCTTTGTCTTGAATCAAAGGTCTGTGATTGTTGTGACAAAATAAAATTATTTCTAAATAATTCAGTATCATTAGTAAATTCTAATTAGAATTAAAAGAACCTTAGAGCGGTAACATATTTCTTTAATAATTCAAGGGATTTTTTAGTGGATTTCACTAAAGCATCTATAAGTTTATTATTGAAGTGTGCAAATAATTCCATGCAATCATTATGCACCTTATTTATTTGAACTTTATGTGTTCTTTCAATGGGAGCAAAACCTGTAAATTATCAAATGAATGTGAAATCTACTAATATGTTGATCAAATATTTCAGATATTTGAATAGGCAATGAAGCAAGTGTATGTACCTGGTTCATATTTCCCTTTTATCAATTTTGTCTCTGAAATATTTTTGTGTAATTTCTGCAGGTCCATCCAATTGTATTTAATATTTTGAACAGATTCATCGATTATGAAGTCCATGAATTTATTGATAATCGTTATAACAGCATTTTCTGCTGCAGATGATTTTATTTCAAGATCAGCACCTACTACATTTGCATAGGCAACATTGTCATCTAAAAGTTGAGTTGGCTTTTTCGGATAATTGTCAAGTTTCAGTAATATAATTTCTGAAATAGATTCAAACACCTCATCGACTCTTGCCTCTTTCATGTCTGTTATCTCTTTAACAAAAATTTCCATGGATGTAAGAGCTTCCTTTATTTTATCACATACTTCAGAAATATTCAAAGATGTCCACGTTATTACAGATAAACAAGGTTGAAAGGTAATTTCAAGATTAGCAAGAACAATTTTTATCAGATTTAGAAACAGTATTGGTATTCTTCGCCTACAATTTAAAACAAAATGTATAATTATTTTTTATTTCCATAGAAAACCATCAAAGACATTTACCTTAAAGCATTGTTTTCATCAACTAATTTTCTTACTGTTTCATATGATGAAAATATTTTGCTTTTACAGAATGTTATTATTTGTATAAAATCTGGTACTTCTAAATTAAATCTATCCATATGTTCCGATTCACGTATCACTTCAATAATATATGAATCAAAGTTTAACTGATATTTGTTTGTTTCTGGATGTCGTATAAGTAAGGGTGAAGCTAATGCCAATCGTACCTTCAAGTTGAAAAGTTGAACAATGCAAATGATCATTAATCTTATTAATTATGCAATAATCATGCTTAACTTACAATTTCCGAAGAATCATACCACGCTTTATGGTATATTAATTCATAATGTATAAAAACGCTAATTAGAGCATTGTAAATTTTTATACACCTTTGCATATAATCGTGACTAAGTACTCTTATGCATTTTTTATATGTTTCCATTGGACTTTCAATGCGCCTATAAAGCTGTCTAATCCATAAAATGCGACCAGCAATGGGTGGAACATTTCGTGGAATTGGTGGATCTGATCTATCTTCGTTGTATCGATCTCGTACATCTTCAATCTCTTTTTGAAACAATGCTATAAGTTCTAAATATTTCCTGTCAATTCTCAGGTGTTTGAATTTCAATTTCTCGAATCTATATGAATCCATAAATAAATTAACTATATAAATCGTAAATCGTAATAATAAATTTGCGTATAAAGCAATCAATATAAAATAACTACCTTGCTATTACCCTCAATGCCTCTGTTATATTTGGTGCCTCAGAAACACATTTATAAAAAAAATTTCTTAATTCTGTTCCAGTCTCTGCTACAGATTTTGTAAATTTATCATAGTCAATGTCAAAGTACGGTTTTCTATGATCCAATGGATCATAATTTTGCAATGTAATATTCTGAAAAAAGCTCGAAAATTTGTTTGCGAATACATCTATTCCTTGTATCGCGGAACTATGAAGGATCGAATACATTAATGCTGTCTGAAAAACATTCATAATCTGAAACATAATTAATGTATTTGTAATCACTGTCCGCAATATTCAAATACTTCTACTAAAACGTGTAATTGCTAACTTTTATTATCCTTGCTTTAAAGGTGTTAAATTTCCCAAAAACATACATTTCAGACACTTCAAAAGGCTTTTCATCGGTAGATTCTCTTACTTGTTTACACATTTCATTGTAGTAATCATAATATTGTTCACATAATTTTGTGCAATCCTAAAATATAATAATTACGTAACAGTAATCGTTTTACTTGTAAACTTAACTTTGATTTAATTTATTTTTTTTTATAGTCACCAATAATTACCTTTATTTTAGATATCATAACAGATTTAGATTCGTCCCAAATATTTATTTCATTATCCTCTGTTAAATAAGCTTTACATGCTAAAATCATTTGATTTGTCATCTGGAATTTTTAATAAATTTGTTTAAATTGTATAGAACTTGAATATGAAATATGTCTTATAGTACTTTCACAAAAACTGCTGTGACCATCCTTCTTGTATTAAAAAAGCGCGAAGTAGCATATATCATTCGTATAGCATACATAAGGGGAGGTAAATATTTCCCAATTTGTGTTGGATCAAACCTGTACAAAGGTTGAGTAAACTTGTCTAATGCATATAAATATTTAACATTGTCTTCTGACAAGATTTGTATTGTTCTAACATTATTTTCCAATATTTTCCATTTCTAGATACAAGTATGTAAAATACTTATTATTATAATCACTGAATTAATGAAACTTATGTATTGTACAATTAAGCACACCTTTATATGTTTCGATTTTATTCGTGTTAAGAAGTCTAGATATTTTTGTGTAAAGGGTGATTTAATGTGTTCAATGATTGATGAAAAACGTGCCAACAGTCTTCTCCAATATGTGAGTTCTGCATTTGGTCCCATTGTTTCAGTTTCTCTACGTAATTGTTGACTCTCAACAACAGCCTATATTTAAATTAATTATTATTGTTGTTTTTGTAATTCGCTTAAAATGAATATCAATAATTATAAATTTTACCCGTTCTATACTTTTCATCCAAATTCTAACATTATTCTCTATAGCATTAATTGCTAACAGATTGGTGTCACTCTCCATATTATCCATAGACAGTGCTAAATACTTGTTATATGTATCCCAATCTATTTCAAATTTTATTGTGTTCTCTAAATCTATCTTGATCGCTAAAAAACAATATAAAAATAATAATTTCATTGCATAGAATTAAATGAGATATTATATAATTATAAATTTTAATATCTTACTACTCAAAAATTCACAGAAATCTCTAAAATCACAGATAAAATTATTTTTCACTTTTTCGCCAACTTCATTTTTTGATAATTCACCCCAGATTGTATTAGCAACTATTGCTGGTAAATTTAATCTTAAAATTAACTCTGATATAGCTGCCAGTGCACTAGGAGATGCAGGATCAACTTCTGCATAAGCATAATATGTTTCCTATTAAAAAGTTTAGAAGAAACTATACAGTTATATATAAGTCTATCATATTTAACTACATTTGAAACTTACATACCTCGAGAATATCTTTAGTCTCAAAATCAATGTTTGATCTCAATCTATAAACTATGACACATTTACCAGAAATGTCTTCTGTAGAACCATCGGTAACACAGCAACGTATAACTTGATCTTCTTGTTCGTATTGTGGGCTCCATCGTCCAGATTCTATTTTCATATATTAGGTTGATATAGAAGTTTATAGTGGTTTAATTCATTCAACATTTTATCCTATCGAGAACATTCCTGTGATAAAGTGGAACACATAATTTATAGCTCTTTCTTTCCTCCATCAGATCTATGTAAACATTTTCTGATTCAACTTACTAATACAAGCGCTCTGAGTTTAAGATTAGGTCATGTTGTATTGCAAAATATTTAGATGTATTTGATAGAGGAAAGGGAACTTTAAAATGATATATAATATTTAACTAAAAATATGTTCCTGTTAAGAAAGAATTTTGACTAAATTGAACTGATATAAATTTGTGTTCCAATATTAATTCAGTTTGAAATAAAAGAAACTACATTTAGCAAAAATGTAACTCCATACCGTATGGTAGTGGGTCCATTGGTTGAAAGTGTATAATAATTGCACGTTTTCCATTTTTAGCAAAGAAGCTATCAAATATATTAATGTATTCATCTTTATCGATAACTCCTTCTTCTAAAATATCAGGATTTACATTCAAGATGAAACCTACAACTTCCAAGACTTGCCGATGTGTTGCTTTTAACAATCCTTGTCTAGCATTGCGATTTTCTTTAAATTTTGCCTAAACATGCAAATAAAGGGTTTTATACTAGAAAAAATATTTTAATATAAGAATCATAATAATTGATATGCTTTCCATACAAGACGTTCTTGTAGAGTTTCTGTAGGTAGAGCTTCTATACCAACTCTCCTTTTTAATAATTCGCTGATACGACGATCAATCGCGGGTTTTGTATAATCTCGAGTTGCAAAATATGCAGCTATATGCGCCATTGTATCAAAACGTAATATAATAAATGAATGACAGGAAAATACGTTGCATTCGGTGCAAAGTGAACATTAAAGAAAGTTCAAAAATTTGAAATGGAAAGTTCGATCAATTTTTATAGGGTGCAATAAAAAAAAAATACCCTAAATCTAGGAAACTGAATAATAAAAGTTTAGGGTAAAGGATGAAGGATTTAAACAATATTAAAGCCATTAAAGTATATTTTCGACTTTTTTCAGTACTGAAAATGCATAGACTTTGTATAGAGATATATTTAATGCATTCAAAACCATATAGATACAAGCTTAAGTTTTGTTTAAACATTTACAATGGTAATGATACGCATGCGTATAGAGTTTGCACATGCAACCACATGCAATGCAACTGCAGTGCATGTCAAATTGTAAAGGTTAAGGCAGACGGCATAAATGCAACTATATTTACAAGACATAAAGTTATAGTTGAAATCCCTCGATCATAAATTATTCAAAGTGTTATTTTCTAATCTACTGGTTAATTAAAAAGTCATGCAGTATGTGTAATTTTGAAATTCATTTTCATAGCCGATTTCGATACATGGTCGACTGCCGATGCTCAATTTAAGGTTAATATGTGTTTCACAAATATTCTGTGGCTCATTATTCATAACTATATCAATACCGTATTGATATGGATATGAAAAATACAAGTTATGTCGACTCTATATAGGATCGAAAGCAGAATAAAAAATATTTTTTAAAGTGACTACTGATTCTGTTTACCCTACTTCACTATCCTACTAAGAATATTTAATATATTTGTTTTAAGAACAAATACAGTATTATCACTTAAATATTTCTTCTATACACATCACATGTATATGTATGTTAAATTTGCTACTCATAGTTATAGAAAGTTCACTTCTAATAGTTAAACAATTTTATTATTTTCAGATAAACGTGTGTAATTGAAAATATTTTGGTCCAATAATTATTCTCCACCATTCCATTATTAGTTCTTCAAAAAATACGTTTGAAATGTATATTTTATGAATGAACAAATTATTAAGCGAAACTTTTTACATTTGCACACATTTATTATATCTGTAAGAGTATGTGGAATGCATTGAATTACAAATTAAAATCACAATGTTTAAACTGGAATCATATATAACACCAGTGATTCTTAGTTATGTTGAAAAGTATGTGAAAAATTTTAAACCGGAACAATCTCAGGTATATTAATCATTTATAATTAATGTTCATAAAAAAATAATATATAATTATACAAAAAGTATATAATATTTATTTTCCTTTTATATATAATCTTATTTTATATTTCAGGTGTCTTTATGGGGTGGTGATGCATCATTTCAAAATCTTGATCTACGATTAGAAGTTTTGGAAGAACAACTTAATCTCCCTTTTGTTTTTGTCAGTGGTCATATACATGAATTACTTATTCATGTTCCTTGGGTAAAAATTACTTCAGAACCCATTGTTATTACAATAAATACAATAGGTAAATATTAAGAGATATATTAAATCTCTGATCTATGCTATCCTGTTTAATGCTGCTTCATTATGAAAAACTTTTTGTACTTTGTACAAAAATACACGTGACTTAGATACGATCATCTATTTATATAAAATTTAACATGACCATACTTATCTGTGTTTTGCTTAGTGCTCTAAATTTTTAAATGATTATATTGAACAAACAATACTAAACTTGTAATATTTTGTTAAAGAATGCATTTTAAAATTAAAAGATGATACCAAGGTGGAAGCCAGTACTTCTGTATTACAGAAGAGGCTGGAATTGCCACAGTGAGTAGAATTTTTCTGTTTAACATTGTTTCATGGTACATGATATTACAAACATTTTTTTTTTACTTTATTGACAGGGAAGAAGCACCACCTGGGTACATAAAAAGCATAGTAACCAAAGTCGTAAATAACATAACGATCAATTGTAATAATCTAATTCTAAAATATGTGGAAGAAGATATTGTTCTTAGCGTTAATGTCAGATTTTTAAGTATGCAAACTGTTGATAACAAATGGCAACCAGCATTTACTGGTATGTATGTAATTGCATTATCGAATAATATCTATTGACGTATATTAAAATTCTACATATTTACAGATGTTAATGCATATGAAGTTATGCTTAGAAAAGTTATTACTATTCAGGACTTAACTTTATGTTTAGACAAAATGGACGCTTCTGGAAAAATAGAAATATATCAGGTACTAATTTCTTATTATAGTAAACTATACATGTTTTTATAGAAAAACGTATAAAAATATTATTTTATAATTTAGGATCCTGTTCTATACCGATGTTCTGTTATAATACGTATGATCATAAACTACCATAGTAACACTGCAAGAAGAGCCTCTATTACACGTTTGGATCTTCATTGTCAAAAAATGGAATTTAGTATAACTGAACAACAAATACCAATGCTGCTGAGACTAGCTGCATTGATAATGGCATTGCAAACAAAACAATTTCCATCTAGTAGAGAAAAATCTTTAATTTCTGTAGAGAAAAGAGAAGACACTGTACAAGGTCTTATATTATTTCATAGAACATCTTTTCAGTCTTGCATTATACTGCAGGCAGATTTATTACCGTTCAGTAATATTACAGATGATATTAGTATGTTCCACTTACATGATCATGGAAGTGGAATTGCTGCAGACAATACTGGGTGGGGTGGATGGGCTTGGAACATGGTATCATCTTTATTACCTATTGATTGGGACAATGATTGGTCTACAGAACAACAAATGGCTTATTCTGGACATACTATTCATTTAGGCATATATGTGCAAGATACCACCTTAACTTTTAAGGCATGTATTTCAAGGATAATATTTATCATGTAAATTTTAGTCACATTACATTTTGTATTCGTTTGTTTGAGATGTAATTACGTAGTAAGAAATAATCGTTCTTTGTACAGACAGTTGAAAATATTAAAGAGCAATTATTTTATAAATCCCGCAAGCTCAGATATAAATCATTCTTAACATTGCGATTAAATGGCGTGGTGGTAGACACGTTGATTCAAGGAATTTCAATGACTAGTTTTCAAATTGGAATGGGTTGTATACGCATATACCCAAGAGGGACGTGTAGCTGCGGGCATCTTGAAGTAGTCGATGGAGCACAAGTAATATTCTATACATTTCTAAATTTTTAATTGAGATGTAAACTGTGACTAATTATAAACTATTTCATTTAGCCACCTTTATATCTAATAGCTGGAAAGTTAAATACTGATTATTTAAAAGATTCATTATTTGATGATGAATCTGTAGAAAACAAAGGAAAAAAGAGAGATTACAAACAAGGAATATATTATTATCTAAATACAGTTTCGGGTAACAAATCTTTAATTTTATACTCCAGATGGACATACAAATAGACTAAGAAATAATTTCTGTTTTGAAAGATAAAATAAAAATTATGCACTAGAAGATTAAACTTAATGTGCAAATACTTACATGAAATATTTTTAGAGGAACGGTTAATAGAACGATGTCCCGCTTTTGCCATGGATTATGTTCATTGTGTTGAATTACCAGATGATATTACCCCTGAGAAACTAGCAGAATTTGGTTCTAATTTTGAATACAGGTAACCAGAATATTTCAAGATATTTTTAGTACAATTTAAGATAAAAGATACTAAATTCACATTTTTTCAGCAATTTTCACGAACGTAGAGTGATGAGGTATATCATTGGTGATTTAACTATTAGATTATGCTCAGGTGTTTTTCATCGTATCGACACAATAAAGCAAGCTGCCGCCAATTATGATTATAATCCATACCTTGTCACAAAACAAGGTATTTATGTAATTATACATCTATTGTATATGTGCAAAATATTCAAGAAATCATTACTTACAAACCATTGCTAGATCCACTTGTAGATGAACTTCCACCAGTTACATTAGAAGAATACGAAGCTCTGCGAGAAAATGTATCTATGGTTGAAACAAAATTAATGGTAGTGAAAGCATCTCTTCAATTACAATTAGCAGATCACTCTATTACTGGACTACCACGACAGCGGAAGATCGTTGAAAGTCGAGTATGTGATAAATATGCTAGTATACGTATACAGAAATACTTTACCGATTATTTACTTTTTGTGCGTTATTTTGCTAGACGACGCCTTTAACACCTGCTCTTACGGACGACCCTTACATGAGTATTGAATGTGATGAAGCAATAGTAACTATGCTCCAACCTTTATATCCATTTAGACTTGCAGCATGTGCATCAAAACAAACCGATCTCTCAACAGAAATGTTTAACCAATGTCATAAGATTATTACACTGCAGGTAATGTATAATACAAACGTATTATGCAGTATGTTTTATTATCCTACATATCCTATATTATATAATATTTATTTAATTAGGTAAATGGAGCAAGAAGTCAACTTTATTTAGTAAAAAATTGCCACACGTCAATAATAATGCCTTATTCGGTTGAATGTAAAGCAAAGAAATTGATGTATCCACAATATTGGAGGAATGTTGATTTAATACATGAAACATATTCAATACATATAGACAGTATTACAATTACTGGGACAAAAGCAAAATTAATGGTTGCAGCATCCATATTAACTTCAGTTTTCAATCCCACTGACATAACAAATCCTCTTGTATGTTCTTCGTTATTTACAGATGCCTGTCAAGAAATCAGTATGTACTTTGCTGATATGAAAGCTACTGTCACAGAACACTTGATTAACTAAAAATATTTAATTTGACTACTTCTTTTAGATCCTATATATTTGGAGTTGTTATTGGAAAATGTAAATACTAAAAAATTATCATCGTTGGTTACAGTTTCAAATGAAATAAATATAAGTTCTGTGAAAATATTTGCTTTGAATGAGTTACAACAAGCTTTTATATTCTCAGGTCCAGAAAGTAATATTCATAGGTCAGTATACATTAAAGGCTATATTATGAATGGAAATTATATTAATGACAATTTTTGTATATCTAGTGATATAGAAAACAAACCACTATTAACAACTGTGATACAGTTTCCAAAAAATGTCGAGAAACAAACACATCCACCTCTTATCTCGCTTCAAATAGCAGACATCAGAGCTTCGCTTGATCCATTACTTTTTAAATGGCTGGAGTATCGTGTTACGTATTATAATTTAGGTACATTATGTACAACACGGCCTGAAGCGCAACAACATTTCGAGGGTGCATCATCCGATACCGGAACGAAAAAAAAGACGTTTCCCAGTTTGCACGAAAGTGTGCATAGTTCTTCGGACAAAGAAAAAAGAAAATCGGTTGTGACAACAGAGAAGTCGAAAACTCTACAAAATGATGAAATTCAAAAGAAACACGATTCTAAAATTGAAGGTGAAAGACAGGTACATTGCTTATATACTATCGAATTTCAACTTGTGTAACTTTTCAACGTGTATTAAGTTTTTCCTTTCAATAGTTTTGGCATACAGTTATTAGTTATAAAGATGTAATCTATGGTAGAACTTACAGAATTTGGGAATATTGGCCAGATTAGCAGAACTGTATCCATGGTGGTGTGGTCTTGTGCTAAGTGGTTGTGTTGGACATATTGTTATTTACATACCGTCAACTACAATGAGTGGCATTGGTGCATATGGTAGGTATATGTATATGTGAACAGAATAAAATGTGCTTTTAACTCACTCTGATGTATATTTTTATCAAATTATTCAGGTATAGAAGAAGCAAAAGATAGAGCTTTAAAATCCGATAATAATTTACAAATGTTGATAATAAAGTTACCCACTCTTCTCGTTCACTCGTCTAATATAAATTTTGAATTGTTGACACCTTATCTTCAAGAGTTGCCTGTTAAGTTACCAAAATCAATGTGGACGAATAGTAAGTAACTCAATGATGAAACTATCCAGTACACAATAGAATGTTATCATCGTTCTAATTTATTTCAGAATTACAGAGTTTTCCATGGACATTAAGTCTTGTTGAATTTCATTGTTATATGTTACATCAACAGACACAAAAGAATTTCATTAAAAAAGTGTCATTGAATGCTACAGTTGCTCTTACAACTAAAGCCATAACATCCCAATCAGGAGGGAATACATTGGCTGCTTTAGGTGTTTGTGTTCACATTGACAATTCTCCTATTATCATTTCTATCTCTGAAGAACAGGTATTGTAACGAAAGCATTTCAAATAATATGTTCAATGCGGTAAATGCGTATGAAGTATTTATGCATTATTCTATAATCTTATAAAATATTTTTACTTTAGGTAGTTTTCGTGAACAAAATAATTTCAAATATGTTAAGTGTATTGCGAGTTTCAGCCAGTTCTAACAAAAATGTTGTGGCTAGTAATCAAATAAACACTGAAGCACAAATAGTTTTGCCTATCATACCACAAACTCCATCTACTCCAACACAATTACTTTACCCTGAAGATACAACTACAAACTCAACTGTTTCAACTTCAAAAGATGATATTACACAAGGTACATTATAAATAAATTCATTTTTTGTTTAATTTTATAAGCGATATTTTATGTTATTATAGAAACAGATGAATTAATTTTGACGGCATGGATCCAATGGACTATAACAAAGATCGCAATTAAATTATATGTTACGGAAAAAGAAAATGCTTCATCGTTAAAATTAGTCCTTGAATTAGAAGATATTATTACTTCTTTGGACTTACAACCCGTCTATCTTAAATTGAAAAGTAAAATTACAACAGCCACCATATTCCATTACACTAGGTATATAATTACTCAAATAAATAATTTGTATAATAGTAACGCGACAAATTAATTGAAGTAATCCTTGACAGAGCACTGAATTCACCGACTTGGGATATCGGTGAGTATGTAGGTGCGATACTTTGCGGAAGGGAGGATAGTTTAGAGAAAGATGATGATTCCGGATTTCTAAGTTTTACCCTCACTAGAGCAAAATCAGGAAACGTTCATACACGATGGGGTACCTATAAACGACATAGAACTCAGAAGGTATTTAATATTTAGCGGTACGGTTAATAATACTTTCAGGGTATTCCATTTACTTTTTGTCTTTTAGAAAGATGTAATGACAGAAGCTACATTATCTGCTAATGGTTATATTTCTGAAGTAGTTGTAAAAATGCAAATGGTGGATATAATTCTTCCACTTACTATAGTCAGCAAATATATACAACTATTAAAGCCTTTTACTTTTTTCTATCGATCCTCTGAGAAAGATTCAGCTGAAACTTTTGAACAAAATGTAACACCACACTTAACTAGCGTTGCTAGTCTTGACAACGAGGCTTTACCATTGATATATTTGGATTTCAAAGGGCTTAGACTGATGTTGCCGGCCTCGAATATAATGAAATTCAAACCGCAACACGATCTATTAATGCTTCAGGTAATAATGTACTTTGTAAAAATGCAATACCAATATTAAATTTAGATACTTCCAATTTATAAATAAATCATTTTATTGATATTGCAGTTTGATGGAATTCGCATCACGCCTCACGCGGAAAATCCAATTTGTAGAACTCCTTTGAGATTAGATATATATCAACTGGCAGCTCAGGCAAATATTTTAAGCATACCAGGTTCTGCTGTGGAAGATCGACAATATCAAATTAATATAAAAAGCATATGTGCTCATACAACTACTTGGAAAAATTATCAAATGAGTATTAACAAGGTGCGTTGAAATCATATTTGTTTTAAAATTATAGACATTTAAGAAATACGATATTAATTATTTTCAGAAAATGTCACAATCTTATCTTTATACCATGAATGAAAATCCTGCATTAGAATGGAACAAACTTGGCCATGGGAGTAGTTTGGAACAACAGTTTTCCATGTTACCTTTATTATCGAAGTACGTGATACTTAAATGATGCAGTGAATTGGTTATTCATGTTATAAAATTATTAATACAAATATGTATTATAGGTTTGATTTGTGCTTAATTATTGCTCCACCCGTTTTATTTAAACCGGATATAACAGTATGTGGAAGTGCTGTTGAAGTAAATTGTATTATGGATATCGAAGTGACAATAAATTTAGATCAAATTCAGTTAATTTCAATCCTAAATAATGAATTAAAAAACTTGTTATTGGGAAATTTTGAACAACACAAAAATGCAACTGCATCCACTAATACATCTCATAAGATTTCATCAACTGCGGGAAGTATAAAACAAATTACTTGGACGAAGCAATCTTCCGACGATATCGATGTTGATTTTACGAAGGATAGCGGCATTGACTTTGAAACATCTAGCGTGAATTCGACGATTATAGTAAGTTTTGTTTGTAAATATAAATTTATTCATGCATATGATGAAATATATTTTATTAAGTGTAATGCTTTTCTATTAGGGTAAACCTCCGCATCAAGAGACTTCTATACTTTTGCCGTTTGAATTTTTAGTAAATTGTGGTAAAATAACATTTGTACTTTACGATATTCAAAAAGCAAGTACAGAATATGAAGTTGTAAGTAATTATTTAACAAGAATTGTGTCTTATTATTAATTATATTTGAAAACTGATGTCAAATATAAAATTTACACAGGACATAAATGAAATTGAAGAGGATGAGAGTGAAACTCAGAAACAACCATTATTTTACATAATGGTTAATCAACCAAATATTTATTTTTCACAACAGCATCCATTGCAAAAAATCCAAGTATACTAACTTTTAAATAAGGGTAAAATTTAAATCTTTAAGAAACTTTTTGTAATGAAAATCTATATTGTTTTAGATATCGTGTTTTGATATGTCCATGGCTCTGGGAGAAAAGGAAAATCAAGAATTAATTTCAATACCAACAGAAAAAAATTTCAAAGTTCTCATGATTGAAACAAAAAATGGTGATTTACATCCAGATACAGGCATTCCTCCATCTTTTGTGACAATGAAATATGAGAAAACTTTAGGAAAAAATCCACAATTCTCTATAGATATGGGTAGACCTACAAAAGTTTATTTCTCTTTATCAAGACTAAACCAGATATATGATATGCAAAATAAGGTAACAAATCATGTGGTACTCTAGAGTGTGTGTGCGTGCGTGCGCGCGAGCTATAATTATTGACGTAATTAATGACATCTTCATTTATTGTCAGATACTATCGTGTTTTATGCATCTACACGAAACAACATCAACAGAACAGTTTAATGATATAAAGGTATCTTCAGTATCAAAATCGAAAAAATTGAATTGGCCTGATTTAAATATATGTACAAAGCAAATTGTATTGTCTCTCAAGACTGATTCTGGCGCAGAAATAATAATTAGTTTAGCTTTATTATCCGGAAATATTTCGACTCTTCTTAGGCCTGATAGAATATACTCCAACACTGCCATAGATTCTTTAATCGTATCAGCAATTCTTAATGAATGTATAAAGGTATTCTTAAATCCGTGGTGTTGCAATATTACGATTTGTTTACTTTGGGAGCCTTGGCAAAATGCTGACTCTGTTACTCAAGTACAAATACAGGCAGATAGCGATGGTCTTTATTTAGATTTTGGACCAGAGCACCTAAAAATTATAAAGAACGTTATGGATGACTGTCAATTGCTGTTAAATGAATTGACAACGTCTCCTTCAAAATGTAAAAATAATGAAAAACAAATTGTACTGTCTACTGAGCAACATTATAAAGATGATCTTAAAGCAGGCGCATTTCAATTTGTGAACGGTAATGCAGACGAACTACCTTTCCCATATCAAGTAAGTTCAGCAGTATTTTATAACTTTTTATCATTAACTTTAGCATTAGAAAGAGGAGTTTTAAGAAGTAAATCCATTTCCTGATATATTGTTTAATTCAGGTCATATTTTTTACCTACCCTCAACAATCAATGGCTTGGAGATATCCACAACCAAGGACGTTGACACGAATACATGTATCACCAGTTCCCTTTGAAGTGAGCAAAATATATATTTATACGTTTTTTATGCGAACAGTACCTTGTACTGAGAACAATTTATATATTTTAGACATTGGATTCTGATAGTGCTTATATTGATAAAGTACCTTGCGCTCTTGAGTATTGGAGCGATTGCCACATGTCCTATCAGCGTTACATCGACTTTTATTTGTCAGAGACAGATTCGTACCGTTTAAAGCTGCCTGAAAAAGCTCCAGCACGAGCGGTTGCTTGCATATGGCGTGTAGTTTTATTATCAATGAATAATCGACCACTTTCCAAAACGATAATTTCAGCTCGTGTTCTTGCGGCATGTTTACGTATTGATTCGTACTTCAATTCTTCAATTATACCGAATCTACAAGCTGCACTTAATATCGGCACCATACACGTCTCCGTGTACAATCATGTTAACAACGACATGTATAATAATTTGCAACCACCGTTAAAACAATATACTTTGAAAGGTACGATCCCTGAAATTCAATGCTTCATGGCCTTAGAGCATAAGGAAGCTATCTTTGTACTTAACAGGTGGATAGATGGTTCGATGTTAATCGACATTAGTGGTATATTCAGTGTACACGTATTAGATTATAGTCATTTGAACATGCAAGAAATACTCGATCCTTTGGAAGCAAGATTTCAGCTGTCATTATCAGACAAAACAGATATATCCTTAACATGTAGTCCATTCTCGTTGAAACTGGGACCGACAATAGCACACTCGCTTGCAGTTTCGGCTCATTTGTGGTTTGCATTTTTAGAAGAGGAAAACAAAAATATGATTTTATTCACACGCTATGTGATAGCCAATGACAGTAATGTACATATTCTCTTTGGTCAAAGTGGTACAGGAGATAATATATTATTGGAAAGTAGACAATGTACTTTTTACTCGTGGCGACATATCGGCAACAAGATGATACGAATAGCGATAGAAGAAAATATTTGGTTGTGGAGTAAACCATTTTCTGTAGGCACAGATGGTATTCAAGCAATCGAATTTAACAATTCTGCAACGAAAGCAGCAGCATTTGTAAGTGTTACATCGCTTTCTGCTACACAAAAGCTCGTGACGTTCTCTGGTCAGCTTATAATTTCCAATCAATTAATTGATAACTTTGAAATGAAATTGGTAAAGTACGAATCTGACGTTGGATCAAAGGTAAATGTATTGAAGGATGTGTACCTAATTTCTGGTAAAAGTTGTCCACCATCCATTATACTCGATGGGACTAAGAAAATGGCAATACGTTTACGGTTTACCACCGTGCCAAATCTGTCGTGGACAGGAGATATTCCTCTGCAACCTAATGCTAAGTGGGGCCAACCGTGGTTAGTTAAAGTACCTTGGCAGGAACGTGGGCAATTTTTAAGCATTTGGGTACGAATAGTGACGCAGACCATTCAGGACAGAACAAAGATACTAGCTGTACTCAGCCCACTTTATATGATTCGATCACACTTACCAGTACCAGTTAGAGTACAGATGGATACGCCCTCGTTGAAAATATCCTTAAGTACGATGGTAAATGGTTGTGGTGAACGACAGCAATTGTACTGCCCTGGAACATTTGAACATTTTCATCAATTGACGTTTCAATTAGAATCCGGAGTTTCTACATCCAATCCATACGTACCGTTGTCGTATAGTTCTGTAGATCAACGAAAGTTCTTCAGGAGACCTGAAACTGAAGATATCGATAATATTCTAAAGGATCTTAATGGCGAAAGCAACGAAACGGCATGGCCTTTCCAGGGAGATGCGATAGAGGAGTGGATATCTACGGAGCAACCACAAACACACGTACAAGTAAAATATCAAGATGCTGGATTAGTCTCAAGCACATTACTGTTAGAATTGCAACCTTGGTGTTTTATGTTGAATTCCATGGGATGCCACTTGTCTCTTGTGTCAGAAGATACCGAATATTGTCAAATCCCTCATTACGGTATCGTAACACCGCCAAAATTGGAGGGTACATTTCATTTATGCGTTGGCGTTGGTGATACGTTTTATACATCGCAAGCCCTTCAACTGGCACGACCCGATTGGAGTCAAAGCTTTTACATGCCACGAATTGGTGGGCTAATTCCCGTCGATGGAAATATTAAAACGTGTGTCGATTGCGGTTCAAGTGTCTCTATCATGAGCATCAATTCAAGTATGCACGAAGATATGCGTCTCGTACGTATAAGAAGTAGTCACGTTATCAGTAATTTAACGCCACAAGAATTGTGCGTTGCTACATTGGCGGTGCATGAAGATGCAAACAGACTTGAACTGCCTAACGACCTCACGTTTTACAGCCTTAATATTTCACCTGCGGAAGATCAGAAACAGGGCATGCCGATTACACAATGGTATACTTTATACATGGAAGACATCGTAGAACCTCTTGTTCTTTACATATCTTTGAGTTTAGGGCATAAATGGTCTTGTCCAATTCGAGTCGATCAAGGTATGAGTCGCAAGTGTATTGCTATTCCAAATGGCTCTAGTACTATGCCAGTAGTCATTACGACGCAAGAGGATAAAGGTACAACGTACATAATGATTCACATAGATCATCATCCGCAATTGCTAATTGAAAATTCATGTGCTTTCAAAATTTTACTGGGGCAGGCCAATGAAACAGCGGATGAAATACTACCGGATACTTGCCATTTCACATGGATTTGCGAAATCGAAAGCAACGCGACGTGCCATTATTCTATTCCATCTGTTAGTAACAGGTTACCAGATGTACCTGTTCTAAACGCGTCAAATGTATTATTATTTTCTGCCGTAACGAACAATCATAATGAACAGCCATCGAGAAACAGAGATCTGCGATGGTCTAGGGGTATAAACCTGTCTTCAATATCAAGTGTACCAGTAGATCAGTATGTACGACTACCATCATATGGTGATGTAAAGCTGATTATGCAAAATCGTTGTTATACCACACTTATCAGTATTGTTCCCATATCACAAGTGGAAGTATCCGCGCGAGATATTAGAAGTCGACTTGTACGCAAGGAAAATGATACGAAAGATGTAGAAATGCTAAACAGTACGTTTGCCGATCAGACAGAAGACGATAGAACAACAATAAATGTACAGAATTCTGATAGTTCAACGTCAGTAACGACTTTCTTCTCAGCTCAAGATGACACTGCAATGTTAGAAGTTACATCTCCTACGCAAATAAATTTGCGGCAATTAATTACAAATATAGACAATGTAAAAACTAATACAATCGACGATACAAAGGCTATCGAAGAGAGCAATTCTAAAGAGGGCTCCGTAACCGTTTGTCTTCGTGGAGTTACCATCGTCCTTATGCACGACATGAATGAAAATGCACAAAGGATTGAAGTTGCTAGTTTATCCATGACTGATGTCATAGTTACTGTAACTACAAGGTCTAAAATCGTCAACTTATGCACTTTTATAGGTGATTTACAATTGGATAATCAATTATTTGATCAAGGAGGTTTTGATTTTCCAGTAGTATTGATAAGTCAAAGCCCACTCGTTACGAAAGGAGCGGGATATTATATAAACAATTGTTTAATAAATAAGCTAGAACAAATCAGAGAAAATTCTTTGATAGCAATTGATTACGTTTTGGAGAAACAGGGATATTTAAGAGGTATTTAACAGTAAGTTTAAATTTATGATTTATTTCGTACTTATTATGTGTACTAATTTCTTTTCAATAATATGTTTATAGCATCGAAAGAGCTTTATTTAAAAATTGCACCGATCAGTGCCTACATCGAAGATACGTATATAGCTCAATTATTAACTTATGCAACTTCAATGGTACCACCAAGATTTTTAATACCTGATGATATAAGAAAAACGCAGACGTTAATTTCAACTACTGGAGTATGCATACCCGATTACATAATGGTCGATACAAAAATATTAAGTGCTCCATTAAGGCTACAAAATTTGAAAATAGAACCCGTATCTATCTTACTAAGCGTCCATACTTCTGTACGCTTATATGTGGCTTTAGATCATTCACCCCTATACTTTGGTACATTTGAGAAAAAGAATGTTTTAACAACACCGTACAGACTTGGTAATGCACTTACAATGCATTATTTGTCTGGTGCGATATTTGGAGCAGGTATAAAGATATCATACTAATATTTACTAATAATATAAACTTGAAATCTTAATATTTTAAATTGCTTATATTTCAGGTTGGGTAGTTGGGTCTTTAGAAATATTAGGTTCGCCGGGAAGTTTGGCGCAAGCTCTTGGTTCAGGGCTTAGAGATTTTATTTCTCTTCCATTTCAAGGTTTGTTGCAAGGACCATGGGGTTTTATTGTTGGAATAACACATGGTTCAGCCAGTTTGATGAGACACGTTACAGCAGGTATCAAGATTAAAAAATATTTAGAATACAAATAAACTTACATTGAAACATGTGTACATACCTGCGCGGTATTTTATTAAAAAAAAAATAATAATGTTACACAGGTACTCTAAATTCCGTAACGAAATTAGCATCTAGCGTAGCACGAAATTTAGATCGTCTGACGCTCGATGAAGAGCATTTGCAAAGACAAGAAGAGTCTAGAAGAATGCGACCTCAAGGCATGGCACAAGGACTCTATCAAGGCTTGTCCGGCTTCGGGATGAGCGTTCTTGGTATGCAGGAATACTGTTTCAGTTCAGTATTTTTATAATAAGTATACAAAATTTAATATCACTTATTTAGCTGCGGTGGCTGGTCTTGCTCATCATCCCTTGCAACAAGTTTTGTCAGGAGAAATGACAACTAAAAGTCTTGTAACTGGTGTTGGACTTGGATTAGTAGGAGTGGTTACAAAACCATTAAGTGGAGCTGCAGAATTAGTTGCATTGACTGGACAAGGACTACTTCAGGGTGCTGGTTGGAATTCATTACCTTCGGTAAACAGTTTTCGGAAACGGAATGCTATTGAGTAACATCAATGAAATAAATTAATGACCATTATATTTTTACAGCCGCGACAACGACCTGTGGTCCAATATACAACTGGCAATAATAGTGCATCTATTAGATATGCTTGGTGGTTGTTACCCTTGCTTGAAAATAATCATGGCAATATTTTACATGTTACCAATGCAGATTATGTGATTCAACAAGGCAGTAATCGTGCCATAACATTAGTTCTAACAAGGCATGCACTATTGCTAGTTAACGTAGCCGAAGATAGTGTAGAGCGAATATTTTTATTGAAAGACTTATCCAGTGCTGACCATCATCTTGATTCAACAATATGTTTATATTGTACTCCTGAGACGACGCAAACCAACAGACCCGTATCACCTGCCGCATATGAGGTCCAGTATTTCTTTTGTTACTTCATTCTAAAAGTAATACATATATGTACATTCCTTATTAGAAATTCTCTATTGACAGATGGATCAAGAAATGCGAGCACGAGTAGCGGAATACGTGAGAACTAGTAGTACAGGGTTAGCCAGTGTCTCCACAAACAGTGATGGACAATCTGATATTTTTGAAAACGCTACACCTCATTCAGATCGTACTCTTACATTTTATGTTTCTCCAGATTCGCGTAATTATTTATTATCGTTGTTTAACATCGCTAAACGACAAAGTCAAGGTAGCGGATTTAGAGTACTGTAACAAATAATTTGAACACGTTAGATTAATTTAACTCATCCACTGGTGGATTGGATAATTAATATTTTTGGATAATGGAAAGTGATAAATCAGTATTACGCTTTGAATTTAAAAATTTGTTGACAAGATTAATACGCGAAACACATTCTGGTTGCTTGAGGTTTGTGTACATATCTAACATTTTTAATTTAATTAATCTGAATGATATACGATAGATAATCTTTAAATTTATGAATTACATCCTAATGTGTTGTTATACACGGAATTAATGACAATATGCACAATTCGAGAATCGTTCATATCTAAAAACATGCTTTTTCAATTTTTTATACAAAAAATGTGTACATTGAACAAATTTCCATGTCCTTTATTTACCGGACAATATATATTGTATATATGGTAAACAAGCTGCATTAAGTATTTATATAAATTCAAGAGTAATGAATAAACAATGTTGCATTTGATTTACATATATTCTGTGCAATTTCACAGATTAATTATAAATAACATATGAAAGACTTGTAATATAGCAAATATTTGGTAAAGGGAAAATATTCTGACTTCAAAGTACAATTGAATGTAATTTAATCGTTATACATGCTACATGCTTATTATTTTTTAGAAGTTTGGGTATACCTAAACTTAGTAGTTCATAATTACAATGCAATAAATTGTAAAAGATTTTATATATTTATTAAAAATTATTAGTACATTTTATTTACAATATTTAATGTAAAACACTCACAAATAATATAAGGATTTAACTGATCTAAGAGAATCTCATGTTTATCATTCTGTGTATTTATATAATTTAATTCATTCATAAATACGTTCTATTTCGCTGTTTCTATAAGACACGCCACATGATGAACATTGATTATCTTGAATAGATGTCAAGACTTTTCTACATAATACATGTTTGCATGGTAATTTATAAAATATTCCATCGACACAACAAATACAAGTATTTAATGTAGAATTTCCGGCATAATTCGCGCTATCATTAGCATTTAAGTTTACTACATTAGTAGAGCTATTACTTTTTGTTTCAGATCCCATTTGGTATACCGATACACAAGAATTAACAGTTTTTCTTTTTTTTATTGGTTTAGTTAAAGTAGAAGCACTTCGTTTATTTGGCATTACAACAATTGGCAGTTTATGACAAAACATCTTATTCTCTTGAGTATTTGTTACAGAACGGTGCAACTTTGGTTTATTGTCATTTGAAGTTTTATTTAACACATTTTGTTTTAACAAATATTTAGGAACATTTGATATTTTTTTATCAGTCATACTTGAAGATAATGCATGACCTAAAACTCTTGGCAGTTTCTTTATCTCATCTGCATTACTGTTTTCAAGTAGAAATTTGTCTATTCTTATTTTTAGAGCAGTTGCTATAACAGGTTTACGATCTTCACTGAATGGTATATTAGTAAAGGGATCTGACAGACGTCTTCCCCATAATGCTTCAGTTTCCTCATACTTTTGTAATGTAGTTTGATCAATTATCTTTCCACTGGGCAACAGTATGGGCTGTGTCATAATTTCCCAAGTAATGGCATCTAAGAAGGACTCTGGAACTTGTAAAGATGATTCCAATAACTCCCTAAAACAATCACAACACATTTGTAGAATGAATGATTAATGTTGTATTTGTGGTGTACATTATAAAAAGCTAACGTTATATTTACCTGTCAGTTGCAACAGTAACAGATTGTTCAGTCTGTTTAGGACTTTTTATAGATAAATGATGTGTATCTATAGTCTCAGATACAAAAGATTGTTGTTTGCACCACAGAGTACAAATACTAGCCACTGTATCTTTCCCACAACGTGGTGATACGGTTCCCCATACTTCAATTTTACCTAATGCAGGTACTGAGTTTTCTGTCTTACATATACATACTCTTAAATTACTTAAATATGTTGTTAAATATCTCAGAGAAGGTTTTATATGTAGTTTCAGAAAATTTTGTGGAACAGAAATTGTTTCATGATTAACATTTGATGAACAGAATAGCAGTCCAGCATTTGAGTGGTTTAAAAATCCACTACCCAATAAAGAATAAGGTACACTGCTGTCATTACTTGTTTTGGCATATAATTGAAAGCCTGATGACTTTTGGGAACCAACATGTGGCCAAATCAAAATATGATTGATAGATACATTACAGAGGAAACTAATGTCAATGTTGACGGGCGGTTTAATACAAGCATATGCTAAAAAACCTTTGTCAGACTCATTTATTAAGTTTGAGACTTCATGTCCTTCTGTACTGACAGTACTACACTCGATTTCTGGCCGTAAACGCGGATCACAGAAATTGAATAGCATTTCTCTAACGTAAATACACAAGCAACAACATTCTTTAGAAAAGATTACAATGTTAAATTGATCTACGCCAAATACACGTATTATTTTTATTTAAAAATCAAATGTCCATAACCTACTGTATTGATAGAGACTCTGTATACAGTTTCCTGTGTTCAGTTTAAGTTAGGTTAGCGTTGATTGCGTCCGTCGATTCTGTAGATGGAATACAAAAGCACGTGGACGAAATAAAATAAAATTTCTATCTAAAATAATCGCTGTTATTTGATAAAATGGAGAAAACGCCGATTAAAATGGAATTAGACGATAGTGTAAAAGAAGGCAATGGTGCAGATTCAACAGAAATTAGCTACGAAGATAAATTAAAGTACATAAATACCATAGCTAAACCTATGGCTCCGAAAAAATTAACAAAGAAGATTTATAAGTGCATAAGAAAAGGTGATTGCGTTATAATTTTAAAAATCTTTAAAAAAATGTTATTTTTACACTAAAGTTTCTTTGTAAAATGTTTATAACATTTCTAATTTGTAACATAACCTTTTCAGCTTCAAAGCAGAAGACATATCTTCGAAATGGATTAAAAGATGTTCAGAAGCACCTTCGTAAAGGAGAACATGGGTAAATGAAATTTTTAGTTATATTTTTATTAAAATATTACATTTGGAAACATTTTTATATGACGTACCCTTCCTTTTTAATAGGTTGGTTGTTTTTGCTGGAGATGTTTTCCCTATAGAAATTATGTGTCACTTACCTGTTGTTTGCGAAGATAAGAACATTCCATATTGTTATACTCCTTCGAGGCAAGATATCGGAAGTGCAATGGGTGTGAAAAGAGGAAGTCTCATGGTTCTCATAAAAGAACACGAAGATTATAAAGATCTCTATGATGAAATAAAATCTGCAATGATGACCTTATCGGCACCTTTATAGTTTTATACCTGCTTTTTTGTGCCTTTGGTCACATTGCAAATAGGGTACATGAATTTGTCATTAAACAAACATTGAGTCAGACATTTTGTGCAATGCCTGAGTTTTGTCAAACTTTGATTCACAAATTTTACACATTATTACATTTTTTATACAATTCTCTTCCTCAATAGTATATGTAAATAAGATAAAACGAAATTAAAATAATATAGAAATTTTAAATATTGTACAATTGCAGTTCAGAAGACATTTCTGATTTGGAATAAGTACACATTACATGATTGTGTTCAAAAATTAACTGCAATTATTCAACATTTTGTAGCATTGAGAGGTAAACGGAATGTAGTATGTATTAGGAAAATACGCAGTTGATTTTCTAACACAATTTCTATGCGAAGTTAATTAAAAATTACCTTTATTTATCGCCTGTGCATTTGAAAATAGAATATTAAAATGTAGCTCAAGATAAAAATCATATTTCTCGAAGCGGCATGCATACATACGTATATACAGCTTTGCGTTTATTTTAGGCGGGTAAAATTAAATCTGACAAATGTTGTAATCTCGATTAATGATCATGAAGATATCCGAAAATCGGGTTTAGATCGTCAGTCGGGATTTCCGAACAATCGCTTTGATGTGTTTTTAATTTCATTCTGCGAGATATTTGAAATATCTTAGAACGCAATTCTTAAAAATACATAATTATAAAATTGGACGTTATTAAAGTCCGATACATACTACTAATCGTTTGTTGTTTATTATATGTCTGTTAAATTACGACACGTTTAACGATCAACGTTCAAATGTTGGAATTTGAAAGTATGTTCGCAAACATAGCGAATGGAAACAATTCGTTATTAATCGCAAATATAGAAAAAGTCATGAAATAATTAAATATGCGGAATAGTTTGAAATTAAGAACGTAAATGTGTGCTTGCAAATCTTGATTTCAATTTGAGTGTAATAACAGTACGTTGATCGAAAATAATCAAATTTTATCATCGCGATAAATATTTCTTGTTCGTTTATATTTAAACTTTTCATTTGCCGATACGGAACGTTGCAATATGCATTGATAAGTTTATAATTTCTTAACCGATATCTATGTTTAAATTGGTAATACGACCAAAATTACTTATTATCGATCGTGGCGGCAAAACACATCGCAAGTACTTTCTACGGATCGATCAGTTTGTACGATTCGATAGAGAGGTCGCAATCGCAACAAGCATTCACGGTTTAGGATCGGAGGCCTTGCGAGCGTGGGAGTGCTAAAAGTGTCGAAATTTAAAACACAGAAACACAAAATGCATCTAAGTACTTTGAAGAGGTAGAGAAGTCCTTTCTTTTTCCTTGTAAAATATGATGGTACGAGACACCTCTGTTCTTTGACGTACGATATTTTATACATAGAACTCCGCATCGAAAGAACGTGAGAAAGGGATTTTTGTCGCCCGCAAATGCCTCTTACGCGTGGACAAGTATTTAACTTAACTTCTTTTACGACGACAACTGACGATTAAAATGCGCGTGGAAGGTAAACATTTTTTATTCCCTATCATTCTATATATGTATGCGTTCGTACACACGGCTGTATCCTTAACCCTACTCTTACCAATGTCAGTAGAAAATATACATTTACGAGCGACGAAGGATAACATTGACATTGAAATTGACGTAGCGTACAAGTGGGACGTTATTCTCACAGACATTCTGCGTACGTCGTTTCCGTTACAGAATTTTCTACAGATCGGGCAGTAGCGTATCTTAACAATTGTATATGTTTATTTTTTTGTTCGTTATTCGGTTTGTTCGACGCGCGAATCTAGCGATGGGTTCGAAACGCTTCGAGTTACCTCGAACGTACGACGAAAAAATTTTGAATACAAAGATATTCCAATGTTACAGATATTTAACCAGTTTTAAATTCGAACGATAATTGGAGCGACTCGTATGTTTCTAACGACTAAATAGCTGGAAAATCTGCGAGCAGGAATACATCGCTATGCGCGCGAACGTGATGTGATTCGTATACAAGAATATAAGGTTAAAATTACTTATGATAATGCATAGGTGTGTCCAGCGTGTATTACACTCTGTCTCTAGCTAAATCATATTTCTCTCTTTCGTTGTCTCACTCTCTCACTTTTTCAGGCACACTTTGATCGCATGACAATGAATGGTATCGATCGAGTAACGCGACGATGATCGCGACACGAGGATGAACTAACGAATACGAAATTATTAAATGACTTTTAATACCGATCGTTAATATTTATTTAATTATTAGTGGGTTCGTGTTTGCCCGAAGACTTCGTAGGTGCGATCACGACGCGAGGTTACGCTTCTTCGGACGCCCGGGAATCAATTTGTGCACTTACAAAGTACAAGTCGTCGGGAAAATGTGTAATTAGGTACGCGAGAATTCACTCTGATAAAGCGTCGCTCTACATCCTATCGACATTAGATACGTATAATAATACTTGTTCCAAATATAATCGATTCTTTCACGCTCACTCTCTCTTTTGTTAATTAGATAATTATTATTACGACGCGATTGTGATTAGTAATTCTAGCAGTAACCCATTACCGTGATCGATATGTTGCAGTTGTTATTGGACAATCTCCAGCCCCCTGGATCGGTTGAACTGCACGTGTCCCCTCCACTTAAAAATAATCGACGATTGACGATAGTAATAACGCGTAGTCGTAGATCGTTACAAAATGGTACAAATACGAGAAAGTCTCCTTGCACCACGAAGGAACTGTAACCTCGCTCGTGGAAGGGAAACTGAATAGGGTTAAGCAAGGGCCCGTCGTCGGATACTGCGCAAACGATGTAAAAATCCGCATCAGTTGAATCGTAACAGTACGGCTCCTCTGGTATATTATTTACATGTACGACGTCTTATTTCTTAGATGACTATATAAACCGTTTATTATAATATTCTTAACGCGCTACCGTGGACTAAAGCTATTGCTCGTTTTCTTCAGTCTAACACGCATCGATAAAAGATACCGGCGATTTTGATCGTCCGATGGAAATTTTTTCTTCCAGTTACACGTTCCGAATTCAATTTAATTTTCATCGTTCTCTCATTTGACGTTTCAATTTTAATATAAACAACGTTTTCGTACAACCAATTCAAAACTGTAGACAGGGGGAATTAGAAATGACAATAGCTACCGAAGCGGTCAGTACTGTTCGAGACTTTTCAACGTCCGCCGCAATAATAACCAAAGCGTCGACGGTTTACGGTTTACGCTAAAAAGTCCGGAATATTATAGACTGCAATATCGTTCGAAAAAATTAAATTTGCATCGTGCGTGACCAAAAAATAAAACTTTTTCAGGTGACCACCGTTACAGATCGAGGTTGTTTAGTGGCAAAGACGCGTCGTCAACAAAAGGCACCAGCTTTGTTTCGTTTAGAAACGATGGACGCCTATAGGAAGTCCCTCCAAAAGATATAGCGTGTATCTTTTTAACAGGCTCACCCAACGACGACGCAAAGTCGGATCAACGCGTACTCCGATCGAAGATTTTCCCGTAGAAAAAATACACCAATTTTTCGGAACAGTTCGTATCGCTTGCTCTTAGAAAACCTATACCTGAAATGATTGGACTTGTTCGAAAATAAAAACGTGTACGCGGAATAGAAACGCTCGGTGTTGTCGCGTACGAGAAAGATTGATAAATAACACGTGGCCTGTTCGAGTACAGGGATCCGCGTGGTACACTTATCGTGTAATCGTGTGCATAGATCGTTTTGTCGGCGTTTAACGTTCCTTAAGTATAAATCTGTAGGAGTATCAAAATAGTAAAAATGGTGCATATGAAGACCATGAGCACGGGTAGTATCAGAATGAATCTGACAGAGCGGCTTAAGCCGCTTGGCTCTTGTCATACGACCTGTTCACCCGATTCTATCGACGCGTCGAACAGGGGTCGTTCGGCTTGTGCGTCATTCGACGCTGACGACGCTGTACCACCGTTCGCAGAGCTCTCTCTTCTCGTTTTGCTCGAGCTGGAGAAGCACAGGCAACCGGATTGATTGCGATTCCTCTTCAGCGTAGGTTTGTTCTCGCGGTCTCGTTCTGCGAGACACTTCTGGTAATAATCGTAGTCCTTTAAGTACCTGTTGAACAGGAAACATCTCGGTACACTATACTGATTTGCCTTTCTGTTCTAGAGACAACCATTGCCATTCGTGATAAGAAAGTTCGTTATCTACTACGGATCGATAGTCGCGTACCAGACTGGAGGCCATCGATGCTCGTTGAGGTACTCCTGGTTCTCCGGATGAAGAAGCCTGACGCTTCGCGGAGACATCTTGCACAGCTTGTTGTAGTTCACGCACAAGTGGTTCATGCACCAGTCTGCGAGTTGGTCGGCATTGTGCAACTGCGACACGCAAAACACAGAATGAGTAAACAGAGAATCGTCGATCGATCGGTATCGATTATCTACGGGCGATCGAAGGATGAGCCGACCTTGCACGGTTCCAGTAGCCTCAGGCAGTTCTCCACGGCCTCGTTTCCTTCGTTTTGTGACAGCCTCTCGAGATCCTCGATCACTCTGCTTTCGACCAAATTCACCAGCCGTTGCAAACAGAGACGATTCGCCAATTCCAAGAGGTTCAAGCATCTGGCAGAGGAGATTGCTGGCACCTCGTCGGTGTAGAGATAGCACAGCAGTTTGTGGAACGTGTATTCGCGTACGCCGGGAAACACTATCTGTTAGCGGCATATTGGAATATAGAAGTCAGACCTAGATCAGAATCTATTGGAAACTTACCACTTTTGCGCTACTTTCGCGGAAATCGCCGGAGAACATGGCCTTCATTACATCGCATCGGGCAGTGAGAATCGCTTTGTGGGCCGGTACGCTTCCATCGTCCAGGTCGAACACCACGTCAGCAAACAGCCCTAGGTGTTTAAAGTTTTAACCGATAAATAACGATCAGCCAAGATTTTTTTATCCTTAATTTAATGTTAACAATGGTTTACCTTGTTCTAGGCAAATGTTTTCCAGTCGTTGCCTCACCACTTGCTTGTACCGATAGTTGAGATCGCTGTTGAACTGGTCTCTCGTTTGTAGACTTCCGAGCACCATCAACAGCTGCAGCAGCTCCAAGAACTCGGCCGCTTGCCTAATTTCCTGCGAGCGAGGAACGGATAGAATCATTTTGTACAAAGCGGAATGAATATGTGTTGATCGATATGGAAGTCTTTTCTGAAGTCGGGTCTCCTACTCCGCGTCGACGACAAATGAACAATTCGATTCGAAGCGATTCCATGCATCCATGAAAATACATTTACTACTCGGATGAGGTATCGCTTTTATCGTAGCGTGAATGCCCTTTGCAACTATATGCCACTAATATGTGCGTGCATGTCTGTGTGCTGGTGTCAGCAAATGTATTTCACATTGTACTAACCAGTAGAAGCCCGATAGGAGCTGTCTGAAAGAATAGAGCCGCGTTAATTGCCGTGTAACGCACTGATAGCACCGTGCTTAAACTCATGACTTAAGCAATGAATATTCGCTATATCTGCACAGACGAGACTCAATTAAGAAAAGAATGGACGCTTACTTTGTACATTCTCTTAACAGTAAAAAAAAAAGAAATAAGTATTTACTCTGTAACTTTGGATAAAAAAATCTCGCAGAGCTTTGCAACGTCCTTACTTTTTCGACGGATTTGCAAATGTTAGCAGGATCGATTTAATTTCCTAAAAAGAATTAGCTTTCCCCTCGACTCGTTTGCATATACCGTCAGATACAAATGTACGTAATCGAGACAAGACCTCGCATTCTATGAGACAAGAATGGATGTAGGGTGTGCTTGGCCCTGTAGAAAATTCAATGGAAACATACGTACTTGCAGATCGTGGTACCGTTTATCCAAGCTGCCCGTGTAAATGAACTGCAAGCACTGCTGCATGGCCTGTGGCGTGATCAGCTTCGACAGCGTCACCACGATCGTTGGTTGCTGGACACCGTTTGTGCTTTCGGTCTGTAACGACCGAGTCAAGAAAAGAATTAGAAAAAGTGATCTTCCTCGTAAGTAGGACTTTCAACGAGCAAGATGGTTCGATGGAAAATTACTTAAAACTATCGCGTTTGGTTTCAGAAATCCACTAATTCCCTGTGCTACGGGTACCATATACACGAACAAGATTCTCACCAGACATACACGGATGTTCTGGAAGGCAGGATGATTGAGTTCCCTCGTCGCTCCGGCCGATTTCCTTTGATTATCCATCGTGGGTAGCACTTGGAAGCTCGAACGCCGCTTAAGTTGTTCCCAAACTCTGCGAGACATCGTTTCAACAACGTTACCAGAAATACAAAAGTATCTAGACGCTATCGTGCGTCGGCGTTTCAAGGCTTTACATCGACAGATTTGCCGGATAAACTCACTTTGCGGGTTTTGATTGATCGATACGAATCAGGCACTCGGTGTCGTCGTTGAAGTCGCCAACCGTCGCTTCGCCGAACGTGCTCACCTTGGAGAGAGAATGCAAAAGGCACGCTGTTAGATAGGGGAATGATAAACGAGCCCAATTAGGAGGAATCGCGGACGATACCATGCTAGACTCGCTGGAACTTCTGGGCGTCTGTTCCTGAACGAGCTCCATCGTGAAGAGTCGATGAAATGCCGGGGATGCCGCGGCCAGCAAACACCGATGCGTCGAGAACGTGCAGTTCCCGGCTATCAGAGTCACGTCGGTGTGAACAGGCTTCATCCACAGCGTTTTCATGTTCTCCTCGTAGGTACTTGTCGCGAGACATACTTCCGGCGGTACAGGTTTCGGCGGACAAAACGGTGCCTACGAGAACAGTCCAGCGATAGAGTACTCGACAAATTAACCTTCACCGGGTCAAGTGTGTCTTATAGAGTCAAGCTAGGTAGGTCAGACATTACAGTTTCAGCTTATTTGCGAGGTGCGCTGAAATTTACCTTGTCAAAAAGAATAAAACATAGATTTACATTTTATAAAAGAAGAATACCTGGTGACTTATTAATCTTTTCCCTATAGATACGTCGAGTGTCATAGATGAAGACTGACGCGGGCAACTCTAAATCTGGGAGAAGCGGAACGGTAAGAGGGGACGTGTTTTGGCTTACAACGAAGAGACCGAACACCATATTAAAGTTCTCATCTCGAACGAAATCTATAAGCGGGTAAGTCTTTGTTGATCGGGCAATCGAGTTTGACCCGACTATTTTCTACCTGAAGCAGTGGCCTCTGTACTCTCTTGAGGTTCGTCATCCAGAATCGTTGCTGCCGGCGCGCAATGAGGGCGGCGCGTATCGAATTCTCGAAGACTTCGTTGACGCCGTAATACGTGAAGACGCTGGTCTCGTAGTAGCAGACACCAAGTTCCCTCGCGACGGCCCGAGCTTGATCGGGCATCACCAAGTCGCTCTTCCTCGTCGCCCTGTTTGCGATCGGTGTGACATTGTATCGACAAAGTTCGCCTCTATGCAACGAGAGTAACTATAGAACGGTCGCGAAAGACTGTCTGAAAGTCACGGTGAACTTTTCGAGTCCCGCGGGAGCCTGCCTTCGTACGTCAAGGTTCGCTAAATCCCATTCCCGTTAAAATGGAACTCGGTGTTACGTAAGCTGAAAATACCCGGAGGGTGTAGCCCTGCATCGACGAGAAACAAACTCGGAGTCTTTGAACAAAAGGGCAGGGATTTCTTTTTTTTCCGTCCGATAAGAATAGTAAAAATAACGGGTGATCAGGAAGGCCTGCGGAGACCGTGAAATCAATACTTTGACGCATTTCGCCAAGGGGGTCGTCGCCGAAGAACCATCGATACATTCGAACGAGCTCCGTATAGCCCAAAGGAGCTCGTTTTCAGAAATATGTACGTTGCTTGAAAATGTTACACGAAAAAACAGCTTGTATTTAAGAACGATAACGTACCTTACGAACGGACTACGGTCGCGAAAGTAGCTGAGATAAGTTTCATCTCGATACATGTACCGTAAGTCGTTCTTACATCCCACCAACAACACCGGTGTCTGAGGACAGAATCTTCGTATTTCCGGGTACCACATCGCCTTGCAGTTCCGCAACGAAACGGGATTCGTTATCGAGAAACATAATAGCACCACGTCTGATCTGTACAGACAGCGTTTGATGTTAGAAAATTCATCGTAGAAGCTCTCGATCGAGCGATTACCTGCCGTACGCGAACCGACGATCCTTTTCGTGGTCGCCAAACGTGTCCCAGAGACGCAGGGAAACGTTCACGTTGTCGACTACCTCCCAAGATCGTTCTAGAACCTGACGAACAAATCATCGTTTTATCAATCACGATCCTATTTTAAATGACATTTTTCGCTAACTTTCAATTGCTCTATTTTTCAGGGATTCCGAACGCGATCGAAGGCGTCAGATGCAATAGAAAAGAGGACTAAATCTAGAAGGAACGATAACGCTTTAAATTAAGGTAAGGGTTAAGTACGAAGCACATAAGGTGACTGTACGCATTACATTTCCCAGAGACTTGTAAAACCTGCAAGAAAGGAAATTAAATCGGTGCTAAACTCACATCTTTATAGATCCTGTACTGGTCGATGGCCCATACTGTGGGCACGTGGGTAGTTAACAGTTGCGAGAGCGATACGTGTTTGTTGCAAGCCCTTGCGCAGATCAGTCTGGTCTTTCCGACTGCTGTATCGCCCACGACCACGCACTTGACCAGTTCCTGATGCGGCTGCTCATTGTCCATCACCGACAATCTCCCCTGTTCATCCAATGTGCCCTTCCACGTGCCAGGTCGTCCGAACACGCAGCTAGCTCCGCCGTCGGTGCAACCGCTGTCGTACCTCCAGCTGAACACGTCCACCACATCCGATCTCGACCGAGGATTAGACCTGGATCTCGCTATCGGCCCGGTCTACGATGCTGGAACTGACCGAAATCAAGCAGGACGCGTCACTGAGTAGACGGTTTGCACGCGATGCCCTTGACGAAATTCTAGAAACGACTTAATCATTGGGGATTATCGTGACCAGTTGGAAAAACTCGCACCGCAGAGAAGAGGGCGCGTCCTCACGTGAAGGTAATTTGCTAGGAAATTGTTTAACATATTTTACACCGTAAACGACGCTTGGATTATTTTCGTCCATGGTGCTCGGAGCCCTGCGTTAACCCTCTGCACGATGTTTTGTCGCTTTTAATTTGAACCGCGGCTGAGCAGGATGTAGGAGTTTAAAGCTACTTGTACGTAATGGAGGTATTTCACGATACACAAGGAGGTGTGGTACGCGTTCAGCCCTAAAATTTAAGCTACGCGAACTGGAGATGCGCGGGCTCAAGTCGTTTCTTCGCTCAAAGTTCGAGGAAAAAGGATCGGATGACCCCGGTACGGGTTACATTGACCCTGCCTTATTAGTTAAGAGTTAAGAGAGCTTTTAATAGATTGATTTCGTCCGTTTGGCGCGAAAGAGAAGCTCGTTTGACCGTAGAGGCTTATCAGAAGTAACGTTGCACGCAACTGAAAATATCGTGATCGGCGCCGCGGCTAATCGAATAACACCGATAATCGTCACAGCACCGACGAGGAAATCTTCCACGGTGGTCGCGTAAGCATGGGTGGTATTTCAAGCTTCCGTGCAACGTTCAGACGTTTAGACATCGTGCATATACATATACGCAGAATGTCTATTGATTTGACCCCGTAAGCGCCTTCTCTATATTTAGTATCGAACCTTCGCAACTTCAACCTCAACCCCGATATCACCTTAACCCTGAACGAACGCGTGGACAGAGCTTTCGTCTATCCTCGATTGGTACAAAGTTACTTGCTTCTAAGTAAAAGTTGGAGCTTTCGTTCGGACCGGTTTGCACCGTGTTTGGTTGCTGGTTATTTATATCGGGTCCGAAAGGCAGACATTTGCACAGCGATTTGCGACATTTGTTAAATATACATACATGGGTAAATCTGGATGTCGAACACGAGGCTGAACGGTGACGTTCGACTTCGGTAGACGGCCAGTAATATTGGGTTATAAATAGTTTCAAATAGCTTCGATGCTTCGGCGAAACAACCCCTATTAATTAAAATATTTATAGCTGCGAATTGAAACGTCGTTCGAAGAATTCTCGAGAATCCAAGCAATCTTTAAAGACCACCTAATATCGAAGAATACCGCAAACTTAAATATGCAAACGTTTCGAAGATTCGTTGAACGAGAGAAACTTTTTATCGAAGCATAGCTACCTACGAACGAACACTCTCGCGTGCTAAATCGGCCGGCAGATCTAGGTCTGGATCGAATCTGCACCATCGGAACGAAGGTTGCGTCCAGTGTTTTAATAATCATCGTCACAGAGATAAATAAGAGCTGGAAAGGTCGAAGAGTCGCGTGACACTAGGAACGTTATCACCTTTCTGCGGATACTGTAAAGTTGTATTTGAAACGGACGCGTCGATAGCAGGCGTTAGGTGACAACGTCCATACGTACGTGCAGAACGGTCGCTTGTAGATGTGAAAATCGAAGCACCGGTCGCTCGATACGGTACTGACTTATTGGAACTGCTCTGTGAATGAATCCATTCCAACCTCAGAAATCTGCCTATCAATCGTCATGACTCCACGTTCTTAAAATGAATCGTTCGGCGGTCAATGAGATTACGGAAAATAAATTGGAAATCGTTTGGTCGACGTTTCGTGTCTGGACATTACCCGGAACCCTGTAATATCGTAATACGCGCTAATGGAATAACTGGAAAAGTTCGTTTGTTCGAATCGATTCGACTAGAACCTATAAATTTCTATCATGGAAATTAAGAAAAATATAGGAGAATATAACATTCGTTATAGTTGAATTATCCTAATGAGGTTGTTACTCCACCTTAGGCTGTCATTAAGCTTATTAGTCTACTTTTAGTTTGTCATTTTACTTGTTCGCTTCTATGTACTCGTGTCTCTATGCTTTTATAATTCTACATTTTTATATTTCTACCTCTACACGTATGCTTGTCTATCTCTAGTCTATCACTCTAGATTGGCTCTAGACTATCATTAAACTCGTTAAACTGTCTTTGGTCTATCATTATGTCATTATACACGGGGTAAACTATTTAAATGGGAACTTCTAAATATCTCTGTTGTTCGTAGCTATATAAAAATACTGTTCAAGGCAAAGTTAAACTATTCGAAAGAACGAACATAGTTATAGGGAAGAATGTTTGTAAAGTAATCATTTTTTTTCATGATTCCAAGCTCGTGTTTAAATAGAATTAATTTTTTTTCGCGACATCGATTTTTCCTTATCGTCCTGCGTACAATTTATTCCTGCATCACTAATGCTTTATTTAGGGAAATGTTAAAATTAGTTTCGTTATCAATACAGTCTTCGAATAGTTTAATTTTATCCTATATGTCCCGCATATTTATATTATATTACACCTTTCGTTAAACTCGTTACTTTAACTACCAAGAAACTAAAGTGACATTTTTTTATTTCAGAGAACCGTTAAACGCGTTAAACGCATTTGAAGGGAAACCGACGCGAAAATTATGTCGAATAAAAAGAAGTACTCGGTCGACAATTTCCAGGTGGAAGGAAACAATTTAGCGCGGCCATTGCATGCCGATTCAGCCTTGCATTTCAGAAACTTCTTAAGAAACGTTTTTCCCTGTGCAAGTGAAAAAATCAAGCCTGCAAGTTTCTAAAATCGATACACGACTCGGTCATGAATCCTGCCCACGATTATTGTTTCCATCGCACGGTGTCCCAGAAAATATTGTGCGTTTAAAAACTTTACTTCGTCGAGCGACAACTACAACAAAACAGAGTTTCAAGCACGATGACCTATAATCCGCCATCGTTCTAAAAGCAACTGCGTTCCTCTGAAATTATAAAATTAATGATCTTTATCATTACTCAAGTTATTGCGTGTCTATCGTAACCGCTTGGAGAAAAGCGCATTTACTTTAAATCGGAACACTCGTATCGTAGATAGGATACACGCATAAAGATAACTGTGACGCAGCCAGCCTAAATGTACGTTTCGATAATTGGAGGAATTTCTGTGACAATCGTCCGGAAGTTGTTGTCAACTTCTGACAAGGTCCTATCGATCGTTTAACGCTTCGTTGTTACGTAGTGCAAGAAGTCTGTCGGTGTCACGTTGTTAGATTATTGCCTGTAAACGATCAACGATTCAGGAAAAAGAGGGCCGCGTTCGATGGCGCTGCACTTGAACTTATCGCGCGATCGTTAAACGTGCAACGACGATGCCAAGCGTGACCTAGAAATGGCCACTGGATCCGACATGCTTTGCCAAACGCTAGATTTACAACTCATTTATTGCATTTACTATCGCACGATGTTCACCGATAGCGTCTAATCGACGTTAGAAAGGCATCGATTTATTTAATCAACGAAAAGACTAGAAAACAGGAAAGATTACTCGGGAAAAAGTAAAGTACATTTTTTACGAGTCGGATGATGGTTTTAAAGCTGCTGACAAAACAGCGCAGAAATGGTTTCCACGATTCCTGCGGCGCAATTTTGCCATAAATAATGTGACCCTCGCTCTGGTCAACCATCCCAATTGGACGAAGAACGTTTCGCTCGAAATGACTCACGACGATAAACTCGCGCATTACACGATCAGATGCATTGCTCTCGTAAAACTGGCGTTGAAAAACAACAGGAAAAGCGCAGAAGCTTGAAACATCGGGTTCGCATTATCCGTGCCAAAAATCGAGCAATCGTACGAAACAACCGATATTTTCATTCAAATAGAAAATTGCTGACGCGAAACTGAACCTGACCCGACCAGTGAACATGATCAAAGGTTAAAATTAGTAAAGATTAGAACGTAGTAAAAGAAGTATCGAACGATATGGGCGTCCATTGTGGATGCGTATTGCGTGTGTTGACGCATTGCAGAACGACGCAGTTGGGAGGCCAGCGAAAAAAAAACAGAACGGAAGAAAGACGAAAGAAAAGAAAAAAAGAAAGAGGTTGGCGTCGCGACTTGTTCTAGCTCGGTAGAGACGGCTAGTCTCCGCCAGGCTAGTAAATCAATTTCGTCGAAGGGCGATCCAAGTCCAAGAATTGCCGCGGGGTCAACGAGCCGCTCGCGTCGTCGGCATTAATTAAGTAAACAGTGCTCCTATTGCTCGACCTCTTTCACTAGCTTAATAGCGAAATATCGCGATTACGCGCCGTGAAACGGCAGCCTCGTGAAACTAAAATCCACCTAGTTTAAGACAAGTTCAAACATTACTGTTATTAGGGCTGTTTGTAAAAGGATTGCTCAATGCGTACTTGTTAAATTTTTCTATCATTATCAATCGTAACCACGATCGACAGTTATTGAAAATAGGATCCTCACCGCTAAATTAAATACCCTTAAACTTTATCCTATTCGATACTAATTTTGTTCAGGGCAAAAAAGTAACTACTTTAACCCTTTGCACTCCAAGTCGATGATATTTTGTATTTCTTTGTTGTCAACTTTTGTTTCTGTTTCAGATGCAAAGTGGTGTGCGGCTCGTTTGGTGCACGTACGCGGATAGGGTTAATCGGTCGATCGATCGAGTGGATCAGCTGTTGTGACGCATCAGGCGCAGACCTAATAGCCATTCGCTCCGTTAACTCTTGCATCGAAAGATGAAACGAATGATTTCACGATCAACGCGTCTGGATGGGAGTCACAGAATCACAGACCCCGGCGATATATCGTGCAACGAGTTACTACGATGGACAACGATAGGGTACGCCACTTTTTCTAGATATGCGACGACCCGACCTATTCGCAAATCTTACTAAATACTGCACGCGTCTATAGGACGAAATACTTATACTTTTACAGAGAATTAGCTGAACTCCGGACGTCGATGCTCTAATACAGCACTCGTAAAACCTGCAATGCGCCAGGTTTTACCAGGAGACCACATACGCGACGATTTATCATTCGAAAAGTCGCCTAAGACATGCGATGGCGGTTGCAGTAAACCGTATGTTGTTTATCCAACAAGCATCGACGAATCAGCCCTGAACCCTGGGAAGAGCTACTCAACAAGTGAAAATCTCTAATATTTCGCCGATGAAACCTGCACTGCGGTAAGTTATATCAACTGGTCGTACATTGTTTTTCCTATAAGTGGACGTAACCATCTGTTCAGCAAATTATACAGAAAACTAGTACGCTAAGGGCCATTGAATCGCGAGATCACGCCACACGGTATGTGAAATCGCCATTTTCCATCGATCGAAACACTTTAGATCTTACAACAGATTCAGTATATTTCCGTTGCAGAGTTGAAATTATAAAAAATTTAGTCAATTGGTCCCCGAATGGACAGTCAGCTTCCAACTTGGTCATGAAACCTGCAGTACGTCAGATTTTGCACCAGCGACCTATCGCTATCCAATAACAGAGTGTACGTTGGCTTCAAAATGCCTTGTCCACACTATTGTATTCATACACACTATGATCTTAGCCAATCAGTTTAGGTATACTCACGTCGTTCCACCAATAGGAAGTCGATACGAGCCAATTTACGCGTTTGGCGTAGCATAGAAACGTGTTTGTCGCGCAACAACTAGTTGAAGCAATCGCGTTGATCACAGTTGTATAACCGATTCCGCGATAAATCGTTACGTACGTGGCTCCTGTCGGATCGAGAGATAATAGAAGAAAAACGAGCACGTGGAAGAATCCATGTGCAACGAGACTTTGCGTTACACCAGAGACGCCAGCTTACATAAGTTGCCGCCACAGGGAACCAATAGAGAGTTATATCGCGAACAGTTGATGACGCGTGAGGACGGTGCACTTAGTCATCAAACAAAGCGACCATAGGGCAATTGCGTCCAAAGTTTCCTAAACGATCAGTGGTTAATTGACCTCGCAACAATCTGCCCTGGAAGGCCAGACGTGCTAACAAAGAACATTATTGCTTACTTAGAATCTTAGGTTTCGATGAAACTCGAATTAGGGTAACGTTCGTGTGAAAACTAATCTCAAAGTTAGTAATGAAATACCTATAGCAATCAATTCCCAAACGTTACGTTGATGTCTCGAGCAGGTGTCGAAATAAAATGTCGTCGGTAGCGAAGCACTGATAAGTACATCAATATTACTTATCGATAGGTAACATGTACTTGTCGATATTTCGTGTAGTACCGATACAATTCAAACGCCATCACTGAAATTGAGACCTTAACGAGACAAGGATACTGTCAAAGTTGTTCGAATAACTTCCAGACTATCGTTCGAATATTTTTCAATTTTCTTTCTTGCTGAAATTTGAAAAATTCGTTTCACGTGACAGGAATTTCAATAAATTCGAAAGTTTAGTGGCGCGCGGATATACGGTACCGCGGATACTAAGCAATTTCGGTAATAGCATTGCAGACCGGTGGATAACAGGCTGAACAAAAAATTGAACTTTTAGGCTGCGAGCCAACAGTCCTCTTCCTGAGTAGCCATCTTGTATAATTTTTTCGCATCGCTCTAAATCAATTTCTCGATACTCCATTCACGGAACTCGGTTTATTTTTAAACGCTCGCGAGAATCTGAATCGCAATTTCTCGTAGATTCGTTTTTAACTGCAGAAATACGAACCATCTTGCTTAAACTTGTTTCAATTATTGGCAAGTTTGGTATTTGGTCTTTGTTTACATCGATAAGAAAACGTAGTTCACAGTTGTAAAATTAATAGATGGCTGACATATATGTATAGTATATGTTGCTTTCCCTCCAAAAAATCCTTTCTACTAAAATAATAATTATCTAGTAATTTAAGGTTTCTGCGTTTTCTTGGACGCGTGGTTAATATACATATAACCCTTTCCCAGGACACGTGTCTGATTAATTAGTGTTTCCAATTTTACAAAGGATGTTTCGTCCAATTGGGAACACAATATAATCAATTCCTGTTAAACAAAGACCTAAGTTTGCAGTTTCGTAAAGAAGAATTAATTTGTTTATGCGTTTAGACTCGTGCGTGTGTCGTTGGACTCTATCGGTGAATACTATTCAAGATTAATCAATTTACGAGCAACGCAAATATTCGAGGAACAATTTCTTTTACGAAAGGAAAAGTTTCTATCGTAGAGGGTGAATGGAATCGGTCTCTAACCGGTAGTTAATCTCGCGATGGCGAGTCGGGGTCTCTTTTAAAGAGTTAGAAGAGGGGGTAAAGCCAATCGTTCGTGCATGTTTATCGTTGGACCGAGCCCTATTGGTGTGCCCCTTCTCGGCGCGTAATTAGAAATTAGTCGTGCTATAGAAACAGAGACGTACGGACTATATTAGAAAACGTAAGGCATGTTTTACTCGTGTTTCGTGTACTCGGTGTGTCGTTGGGCTATCGAGATAAAAGGGTCCATACTCGTGTCGTAAGGTTTCGTCACTCACCGAAGGAGATCGTAGCGTGTTCCTTGATCTTTTGGGATAGGAGCGGTGGTCTCGGAGCCGCGTTCTGCACTCGAGAATCCCCGCGGGGAATCCGCCACAGGACACGGAGGTTTCACCAAATACACCCTATCGATAACACGCGCAGACAGCCTCGAAACGAACGGGAATCGAGCGCATCCGCGACGAGTCCACTGGTCGCGCGGGATCACGTTTATCCGCACGCACGTACGAATGGCTTCGGTCGAACGTTCCGGACACGGAGGAGACCAGTCCTCGAAATCTCACGGAAGCCGGTCAGGATCACGGGAAACGATCCTCGATGGGGTTGTACCTGTCGTCCCTCGGATCGCAACAATGGACTAGAAGCTGCAGCAGCACGCTGCACACCCAACACGCACCACGCAAGTTCCAGCTGACGTCCTGGCGAATCGAAGAAGTGGGGAGGGGCATGGCATCCACCACGGGGAACACCGGGGGCTGGTTAGCCCTCGTGGATTTAGTCGGTCGTCCGTGAGCGCGACATTCCGCGATCCAGTCTTTTTCGAACTGCCTGCCTCTTTAGATTTCTAGCTCGTTGAAACACGAACGCGAGAATTGCACCCCGTAGCCGTGTCAGCGACAGGCCATCAAGCGACCCAGTCTTGTCGATCGAAAGCGTCGCCTCGCGAAACCAGACCACGATAAGCTGCCTAGGAACGCGCTTCGCGTCGCCTCACGGCGCACGTGTGCACCTAAAACGCGACGAAGGGCTCTCCGCAAGATAGGACGCAACCTGGCTGCTCGTCGACGACGAACTCGCGGCCACGATGCCTCGGAACCAACGCCACCAACAGGGAATCAATTGAGGAGAAACCTCCAGAGAAGGGGAACCCCGTTCGAACGACGTGCTCTACCGACCAGCCGTGCGACACTCAATGAACTCGTCTCTGACCCCAACGTCCTGCTTCGCTCCAGAGCCACAACCACCCGTCTACCACCCACTCGACAGACCTACCCCCTTCGTTCCGCAGTCCCTAGTCCCTAGTTTCTTAACAGATTTCACCGCGATTACGACTCTCACCGACTATCGACTCTACGCGACGGTTCTACTTGGACTTTGGGGTTCGATGAGTTTATTCCATTCGGGACTGATATTTGAAAATTTTATCCTGTCGCTAATTTGAAACGCGTCTTCCTTACGAATCGTCGTCGAGGCACGGATACACGAGTAAAACTGTAAACTAGAAATTGCTAAAATGTAATCTGAGAATTCGCGAGCAAACGTTACGAATCGTGGCGCGTTTCTTAGCTTCTTCAACGGCAACGACCGTGGCTGACCATCCACCGGACGATTCCACTGAAACTAGGGATTCGTTGCAATTTCTTTCGGGTGCAGCGGCATTCTCATCTACAGATTACGAGATTTTAATTAGAAAGCAAGATAAGGTTCTGTATAGAGTTCATTGACACAACGTTATCTGGTTAACGTTAAACAAACATCGAGAACAACTTGATAGATTCTTTATCGTGCAATATACCTGATCGAGAACGTAATAAGAATCAATTTAAAATTGATGCGACAGAAGGTTAAGCGTCGCTAAAGTTCCTGTCGACGACGCAAGCTATAATCCCTTGTAATAAAACCATGGAATATTAGTCACTAATAATCTAATCTACTCGTAAACCAAGCTACCCCAGACTTGGCCAAAGTCTGCGATGCGGTAGATATTTTTATAAATAATTTGTTTCCCTCTATTGCGAGTCGACGTAGTGGTACGACCTACGAATCGGTTAACAGTTTCGACTAGAAACGAGCGTGACAAAGAGCGTCTAACGCGGACGTACCCTAGAGACTGTCCAAGTCGCAGAACTTGGATAAAGCAAAGTTCGATATATCGTATCGGTTGTTACGCAAAATAAAAGTCGCTACGGAGGAATAAAATGCATCGAAACGCGCCGCGTTCTTTGTTGAGCTGCGACGCGCATGCTGGCCTCGCAGTGACGTCAGGAAGCGAAAAATCAATCCACCACGTTGCACTGTACAGTGCGCCAGGACAGGGACGCCCGCATACTTCGCTATCGCGGTCGTCGAATTAGTCGAATCAATCGATTGCTCTAGAACCGATTCTTCCAACGATCGGTGATGCTCGAAAATCGAACGAACGCGATTACAGCGATACCGTAGTTTCTCTCGTTCGAGAACTATCGACTAATCGAACCTAACAAGTACAGGTCGTAAGAATCAAGTTGCAATATTCCACAATATTGGTCCAACTAACGCGTTATAAGCTATTTGTTCAGAAATCGATCTCGTACGAGTTCGGCGTATACGTTGGTCGCGTGACGAATTCCACCTACGATTAAGTTGTTAGTTTCGATGCAACTGGATAGTACGCCGCGAGGAAACTAATTGGAAGTAACAAGGAACGAGAAAATGCAATCAGATCGGAGAATGTAGGCGAACTGTTTAGGTTACTCGAATAGATGCAAATTCGAAGGCATATTTATGTGTCCAGGGTTTCTTTGATGTTCCTTAGGATTGAAAAGGTTTCTTAATAGATCGAGATTTCATCTTGATTCACCATTTAATCTAATAATACCTGTTTCTCCCGGTAGATGCAAAGAATTGAGCGACAAATGTATCGATCGATACGCTATCTCGAGTATTGCCTCGACTTTAGACTAAAAAAGTTGATCCTCTTTAATTTCGCGTGACTCTAAAGCCACTATCTTCATATTTCGCAACTGATTTAATCTTGTTATCAGTATACATCGATTCTGGCGTTCAAGCAAAGTAGCATAGCCTACACGCGATCTGTTTACACCTATTTTAGATTTTTTCGCACCAGGGCTGGTTACGCTTGAGAATTTCCCTTTTTTAAAATTTACATATCAATTTAAGTCCCAGATATTAGAGTCTATCGATAGTTTCGTCGTATAATTATTTTCAAAATATAATTTTTACTAGTTCAGGGATACGGAAACGTCGCCATCGACGGTGATAAATTTTCAAAAATTTCCCAGCCGAAGGAGCGCGTTGTAAAACGATCGTTACGCAATCCCTTCCACACAGTAGTGTTTAATCAATTAATTAATTGGCTGTTCTGGCTCGTTAAGAACGCACACGCCCGTGTAATTGGCATAATGGTTACGTAATACGAGGCCCCTGTTTCGTGGACGCTTAATTCGCCCGGTCGGAAACACGCGACGTCGATCATTTGCTTATACGCACCGATGGATTACAGATTACCGAGTTACAGGCGTCGCGACGCACCACGAATGGCTAAAATAGGTATTTCGATACAAGCTTCGCGAGACGAATAAAAGATAAACGACAAAAGCAAAAAGACTTAACCACTATTTAATAAAAGATAATAAAAAATGGACCAAAGAAATATTTTCGTGCGGTTCAAGGATCTCTGTTCGTGTTCCCAAAAGTCTAGTAATACTTTACGAAAAAAAGTAAAAGGAAACTTTCGTTTTAACGCCGTTACACGAGAATCCTCCACTTGAGAACAATCGTAACCAACAGTTTTTATTATTTTTACGCTGGATACGTACGATTAATCGGTCAGATGGTACTGGTGAAGATGCACTCTCACTGACGAGGCCAGAAAAACACGGTCTTTTATGTCCTCTCGAACGACGCAGCACCTCGGCATGATAATTGATAACGACTGTTTTTCTTCCGCGAGTAAACGTTTGTGTCGCGTTAAATGTCTCTCGAGAAGAAACGACGAACCATGAACGACAGATGTCGGACGTTAGAGGCCAACCACAGGCCGTGGCCGCGTCGCGAGCAAACAATCGTAAAGTTGCATTGGTCGCGGACCGTCGAAAGGAATTCCTGCAATGCTGTTGTTCGTTGTCTGGACCGCCATTAGCTTATCAAGTCCGTTAAACGGACACGAAAGAACCAGATGCCGAACGCGACGGTCTTAAGTGTCTGGAGGTGGTCTGTCCGTGCAATTCTCGAGCAACAGATTACCTCCTGTATAGCCTGATCACCGGAAGTCTGCAACGCGACAATTTCGTGCACGACGCCTGGTCCGACGTCTGAATTTCGTTCGGTGATTTTTCTCTTACCTCGCTAATTCGTAGCAAAAGACATCTGGCTTTTGTTGCGAGTTCCATTCGACGTTCCAACAGATTGCATTAATATGCCTTTGCTTGGTCGACTCGCGTTCTACTGGACTTTCTTCCAATACGTTCGCAACAATGTTAGAAACGCGACACGTTGAACCAAAATTTTATACTATTCCAATTACGATTTATTCAAACTTGACAAAATACAAGCTTTCTCATTTTACATTGAACAAATGACTTACAGACTATTTATTCTAACGAGAAGGATAAAGTCTTAAAACTTATTAATGAACGAATTAAACATTGGGTACAGAATCGATGCGAATTCTATTCGAAATTCATTCAATAAGTCGTTCGCCGCATGGAAATGATCCATGGTGCGATCTTCTGGCGAACGTCGCAACTATTATCACAGGACCTATTTCATGGATCATTCATTCAAATAAAACAGATTACATCGAGATGGTGACTTATGCCACAGACCAGGTATAAGAGTAGACCTTTCACCAAAGACCAAGTATACGAGTAGACCTTTCACCTTATGGACTTTCGTGGCCCAATCTGACTACCATACCGACCTGAAAATTCCGAGGTGATTTTAGCGTCCTCTTCTCGTGGATGGCGATCAGTTGAGAAACTATTCACTAAATTAGTATTGATAGGCTGACAACTGTAGTGTGTGCATAAATACATGTAACTTGACTATGCAGGGATTGAAATTCATCTCTAAATCTGTTGGTAATGTTGCAAATGACACGAAAATGATAATGGGGTTTCGAGACCCCATAAAAATGGGCCGAAAAAATACATCGGGTGAAAGATTTACTCGTATACCTCATCTTTGACAATACTCTAGAATCTTTGATGAATCAATGAGAATCAAAACTAACCTAGCGAAGAAGCTCTATATTTATGATGACCTATGCAAGGCGGATCGCAGTCAATTTGCTAATATTATTTAGTTTTTAATTAATAATTGCATTATCCAGCTAAGAGTGATACGATTATTAATTAAACGGTAAATAATATTACCCAAGTCTCACCACGTGGAGGTTGCTGCGAGTGGAGACCCGCCCTAACCGATTCCCAACCACCCTCCATTAATTAAGGTCTTCTGTGACCAACGATCGTTGGTCGAAGAAGAGACAAACGAAAGTGCAACTAATGTAAGATGCACAACCAACGAAGAGAGTTGAAAGAATTTTCAAAAGAATTTGTCTTGAAATAAAAACAACCTGCCTAACATAATGATTAACCAAACACACCTGCCTAACTATAAATCAAAATTCGTTTATTATATCAAGAAGCAATTCTAAATTCGCAGCCATTAGCTCGGTGTCACCCACGAAGAATAACTTTTCTATCGTGGGTGACACCGATTACCAGGTCTCACCACGAGGAGGTTGCTGCGAGTGGAGACCCGAAGGGAGATAGATGGAATCAAAGTTCCATCGATCTCCCTTTTACATCCTTAGAAGCTAAATTACTAAACTAGAGAGATAGAAGGAAGCAATGTTCCTTCGATCTTCTAGTTTAGTTATACCAAGTAATTATTTCGTATAAAAAGGGATGAAGGTAAATCGAGGGAGACGCGACGCGACGCGATACGACGCGATGCACCATGCAATAGTGCAAGGAACGAGAGACGCGACACGCGAACCGAGTAACTGGTCAAAAGGGTCAGCTCCGTTGCCTCTTGGCAAGTCCGATCGAAGGGGAAGGGAATCGACGCACCCGACACAGAGGTTCCCCATTTCTCCCACGCATCCTGTTGGGAGCCAACTGGACCCAACTCGGGATGTCTAACAGAGAGAGGGATCTTGAGTCGGGGCTACCGCAGACAGGAACAGTCCCTGATCCCCTCTGCGGCCGAAATACTCTTTCCCTTGGATCGTCTCGCCAGAGGACGGCAACTGACCCTTCGGACGAGCTAAACGGCCGATCACTTGCTTTCTACATGGAAGCAGTGGTGATCGGAACGAGAAACGAGGGAACGAGTAAACGAGAGAAGCTAGTTGGTAAATAATTACTTGGCATATACGCAGACGCATACATAGGAGTAAATGTACCAAGCAATTATTTTGTTTAAAAAGGGGTGAAGCTAAATTATGGGAGACGCGACGCGGCGCGACGCGATGCTGTACCGTACAGCAGATCTTCGGATTGATTCATGTTTCAAGAAACGAGATATCGAGAGAACGAGAAGCTAAGTTAATAATTGCCCGGTATCGCGGCCTTAAAACTAAATTTACCCTAAGGGACTTAGAAATAAAAATCCCTCGATGTCCTTGCGTTGTCGTCCCACGATGTCCCGCGATGTCCAACGATGGCCTGTAAATAACCTGAAACAAACTAAAACAGGCGGCATTTACGATTAGTTAAATATAATAAATTGGCAAACACGAAGCCCTGAAATAAAATAAATGGACCGATCGATGTCCTTGCGTTGTCGTCCCACGATGTCCCACGATGGCCTGTAAGTAAGCTGAAACTAAAAAGTTTGCATTTGCGATTAGTTAACACAACATATACAGAATAGAATAGAGGAACAAACCCCTTTCACAAACAAGGAGCCAGAAGTAAAATATGTAAGAAGACCAGACAAATGAAAGCGAGGCAAACCGATAGATTCAAGCCCAGCAGACATTTGAATGTCGAAAAAGAAGTAAGAAATTGGAGATTGAGATATCACTCGCCATTGTGTCGATAGTGGACAGTGAAACAGATTTTACATCGGACAAAGCAAACAAGGAACCAGTAGTAAAATATGGAAAGAGACCAGAGAAGTAAAAACAAGATGTAACCCCACATTCAAGCCCAACAGACGCTTCAAGGTCGAAAAAGAAATTGGACAGGGGAGATTCAGAACTCACTCTCTACTGGTCACTGCTGGTCACTAATGGTCAGTATTGGTCACTGGAGTTGACCAGTGCTCGCCCTGTGGTCTGCAGTGGTGAGTAAAGGTGGAGCGCTGACCCACGAGGTTCCGTCACGTCCGCTAGCCTAGAAAAGAAAGAGCGAGAGAGAGAGAGTGCAACTTAGCCTCAGGCGGAAGAGTTGGAGGGGTGGGGAAGACCGTCCTTGGCGAGTTCACCAATCAATTAACGGTTAACCGTGCCTTTGACCGAAAAATTAATATTCCATGCAAAATTGTATTAAAAACAATTATTTATAGAACCCACGTTATCGAGCATTATTTAAACTATTGTCTGATGTTAATTAATAATTATTGCAAACAATAGGTATGAAAATATGGAGAAATTCGAGGAGACTGAAAGTTTCTTTGAATTTCTATCGAGAACCAAGGTCGTACATCACGTATTCATTTCTTCGATCTCTCTGTCCTTTATACGATACTTCGTATAAGTTTTCATCTTTCGTTTCTTATCAATAAATTATACAGGATTCTGAACACCCAACAAAACAATAGACATATTAAAATTTCTGTAATTTCATTTTCCGTCTCACTTCTTCTCGCGTTCATTTCTAAATCTGTGGTATAAGCACAGACAAGGTATACGAGTAGACCTTTCACCTAATGTATTTTTTCGATTTTAGTGACGTTGTTTACGTATCGTTGTTAGAATCCTGTATAATTTACTGATAAGAAACGAAAGATGAAAACTTATACGAAGTATCGTATAAAGGACAGAGAGATCGAAGAAATGAATACGTGATGTACGACCTTGGTTCTCGATAGAAATTCAAAGAAACTTTCAGTCTCCTCGAATTTCTCCATATTTTCATACCTATTGTTTGCAATAATTATTAATTAACATCAGACAATAGTTTAAATAATGCTCGATAGCGTGGGTTCTATAAATAATTGTTTTTAATACAATTTTGCATGGAATATTAATTTTTCGGTCAAAGGCACGGTTAACCGTTAATTGATTGGTGAACTCGCCAAGGACGGTCTTCCCCACCCCTCCAACTCTTCCGCCTGAGGCTAAGTTGCACTCTCTCTCTCTCGCTCTTTCTTTTCTAGGCTAGCGGACGTGACGGAACCTCGTGGGTCAGCGCTCCACCTTTACTCACCACTGCAGACCACAGGGCGAGCACTGGTCAACTCCAGTGACCAATACTGACCATTAGTGACCAGCAGTGACCAGTAGAGAGTGAGTTCTGAATCTCCCCTGTCCAATTTCTTTTTCGACCTTGAAGCGTCTGTTGGGCTTGAATGTGGGGTTACATCTTGTTTTTACTTCTCTGGTCTCTTTCCATATTTTACTACTGGTTCCTTGTTTGCTTTGTCCGATGTAAAATCTGTTTCACTGTCCACTATCGACACAATGGCGAGTGATATCTCAATCTCCAATTTCTTACTTCTTTTTCGACATTCAAATGTCTGCTGGGCTTGAATCTATCGGTTTGCCTCGCTTTCATTTGTCTGGTCTTCTTACATATTTTACTTCTGGCTCCTTGTTTGTGAAAGGGGTTTGTTCCTCTATTCTATTCTGTATATGTTGTGTTAACTAATCGCAAATGCAAACTTTTTAGTTTCAGCTTACTTACAGGCCATCGTGGGACATCGTGGGACGACAACGCAAGGACATCGATCGGTCCATTTATTTTATTTCAGGGCTTCGTGTTTGCCAATTTATTATATTTAACTAATCGTAAATGCCGCCTGTTTTAGTTTGTTTCAGGTTATTTACAGGCCATCGTTGGACATCGCGGGACATCGTGGGACGACAACGCAAGGACATCGAGGGATTTTTATTTCTAAGTCCCTTAGGGTAAATTTAGTTTTAAGGCCGCGATACCGGGCAATTATTAACTTAGCTTCTCGTTCTCTCGATATCTCGTTTCTTGAAACATGAATCAATCCGAAGATCTGCTGTACGGTACAGCATCGCGTCGCGCCGCGTCGCGTCTCCCATAATTTAGCTTCACCCCTTTTTAAACAAAATAATTGCTTGGTACATTTACTCCTATGTATGCGTCTGCGTATATGCCAAGTAATTATTTACCAACTAGCTTCTCTCGTTTACTCGTTCCCTCGTTTCTCGTTCCGATCACCACTGCTTCCATGTAGAAAGCAAGTGATCGGCCGTTTAGCTCGTCCGAAGGGTCAGTTGCCGTCCTCTGGCGAGACGATCCAAGGGAAAGAGTATTTCGGCCGCAGAGGGGATCAGGGACTGTTCCTGTCTGCGGTAGCCCCGACTCAAGATCCCTCTCTCTGTTAGACATCCCGAGTTGGGTCCAGTTGGCTCCCAACAGGATGCGTGGGAGAAATGGGGAACCTCTGTGTCGGGTGCGTCGATTCCCTTCCCCTTCGATCGGACTTGCCAAGAGGCAACGGAGCTGACCCTTTTGACCAGTTACTCGGTTCGCGTGTCGCGTCTCTCGTTCCTTGCACTATTGCATGGTGCATCGCGTCGTATCGCGTCGCGTCGCGTCTCCCTCGATTTACCTTCATCCCTTTTTATACGAAATAATTACTTGGTATAACTAAACTAGAAGATCGAAGGAACATTGCTTCCTTCTATCTCTCTAGTTTAGTAATTTAGCTTCTAAGGATGTAAAAGGGAGATCGATGGAACTTTGATTCCATCTATCTCCCTTCGGGTCTCCACTCGCAGCAACCTCCTCGTGGTGAGACCTGGTAATCGGTGTCACCCACGATAGAAAAGTTATTCTTCGTGGGTGACACCGAGCTAATGGCTGCGAATTTAGAATTGCTTCTTGATATAATAAACGAATTTTGATTTATAGTTAGGCAGGTGTGTTTGGTTAATCATTATGTTAGGCAGGTTGTTTTTATTTCAAGACAAATTCTTTTGAAAATTCTTTCAACTCTCTTCGTTGGTTGTGCATCTTACATTAGTTGCACTTTCGTTTGTCTCTTCTTCGACCAACGATCGTTGGTCACAGAAGACCTTAATTAATGGAGGGTGGTTGGGAATCGGTTAGGGCGGGTCTCCACTCGCAGCAACCTCCACGTGGTGAGACTTGGGTAATATTATTTACCGTTTAATTAATAATCGTATCACTCTTAGCTGGATAATGCAATTATTAATTAAAAACTAAATAATATTAGCAAATTGACTGCGATCCGCCTTGCATAGGTCATCATAAATATAGAGCTTCTTCGCTAGGTTAGTTTTGATTCTCATTGATTCATCAAAGATTCTAGAGTATTGTCAAAGATGAGGTATACGAGTAAATCTTTCACCCGATGTATTTTTTCGGCCCATTTTTATGGGGTCTCGAAACCCCATTATCATTTTCGTGTCATTTGCAACATTACCAACAGATTTAGAGATGAATTTCAATCCCTGCATAGTCAAGTTACATGTATTTATGCACACACTACAGTTGTCAGCCTATCAATACTAATTTAGTGAATAGTTTCTCAACTGATCGCCATCCACGAGAAGAGGACGCTAAAATCACCTCGGAATTTTCAGGTCGGTATGGTAGTCAGATTGGGCCATGAAAGTCCATAAGGTGAAAGGTCTACTCGTATATTTCGTCTGTGCTTATGCTACATATATTTGATAAAAAAAATAAAATAGAATTCGTCGTAGAAATAATTATTTTTCCGATCGAAAGACATTATTTTTACTAGTCGATGTTCAGTTTTCTGAACGAACCCTGCAATCCGTCCAGCTCCATCAGAAGTCTGGATTTAGATTCTGGCTGTCTGGCGCTTTCGTTCGTACGACTGAGTCTTTCTTCCCGTAGATACCAGTCTCTGTTCTTTTCGATCTTCTTCCTCCATGCATCTAAAAATAATATTCTTCACTGACAAAAGTACAATAATAAATGATGAATACGTAAGAACCACAGACGAGGTATACCAATGGACCATACATTCAATGTGTTTTTTTAGCTCATTTTTCTAGGGCTCTGAAGGAAACATTTTTCGTCAAAATACGCGTTGTTTGCATTTTGAAACATTAAAATCCTCCAATCCGTTAAGGAGTTGTAATTTTCTATACACGCCACTAGCGTATACTAGCCACACATTATATTTTCGGTAATGAATTTTTTTCTCAAAAGTGCTTAGGAATTCGGGGGTATGTCTATTGACCAAAAACGATTGTAATTGACTCCTGCAACCGAAAATAATTTTTTTAGAAGAATTTGAAATTTGTTAATTTTGTCGAAAAATGTCTGCACCTACTTCGTCGATTTTTCTTAAAAATTTATAACTTAGAACTGACCACCATCCATGAGAAGAGGTCGCTAAAATGACCTCCGAATTTTCAGGTCGGTATGGTAGTCAGGTTGGGCCACGAAAGTCCATAAAGTGTAAAATCTACTCGTATACCTCGTCTATGATAAGAACTCCATATTTATATTAGCATCGGGGGTTCACCAGAAACTATAGTAAGCGCTAAATTACGATAGAGGTCACTACTAAGGCAACAGGGGTAGCGTTCCTCTAGATCTCGCCATTTTTCTGATTTGCTCCACCATTTGCACCCTTTATTAGTCGTGTACACACTTTGTACATTCTGTAACGTAACTCACCATTTAACTCGTCGAAGGTGCCTGCTAGGCCTCCCCATTCCTTTGGCAATATATCCTTGTCCATATAGGGATGCAATTCCTCTCCGCCACCAGTGTGTACGCGAAACTGGAAGAAAAAAAAAACGCAATATAGTACAGAATTACTACTCGTTATGTTGTATAGGGTTGCTCACTTTTTGCACGAGTTTGTCTTTGAGAAGGGGATAGAATATGTTGAGGATGCTCTCTATGAATGCTGGCGCGTGAAGGAAGTGAACTCTGTGGAGTCGTAACGGCATGCTGTCTTGCACCGCCATCATCGATTTTCTAACGATGGTATGCGTTGGGCTGCATTTTGTGAAATGGACCACGCTGAAACCCTGAACGCAAAATAGATTCAAAACGCATAGATCGAAGCTTTCAACAGGCTATGTCGTTAGTTTGAAATATAAAAGATATCCTCTATAAAAAAATTTTATATTACTAGAGACAGAGAGATATAAAAAGTCACGTTACGACGATGCTTGTTTGCAAAAAGTCTAGTAAACCTCCAACGTATATTACGTAGATACCTCGAGATCGATGACCATGATGTTCGAGAGGCAACGTTCTTCCATTAAACGGGCGTCCAGGACCATAAGGATTCGTTTTGAAATCGTTTGAATGGAAAATTTATCTATCGAGATGCTTCGTAAGCGTAAGACGGTCACTCGGTGTCCATCTTCCGTCAAAGATGGCAGAACGAAATACTGGCTGAAAGTGGGTAGAGTCAACGTTAGGAAATGGTGTGAAAGCGTAGTTAAACTTGTAGAAAATAAAAAAATATTAATTACATCGCTTCGCAACACTGTTGGATGTCCCGGAAAAATGGATCGCGCATAGAGAAAAATTCTGGCACGGCTGTACGCACGCTGAAATATCGTTCCAAAATTAATTTACATCTCTCGATGCTATTCTTGCACCCGAACAGGAATTTCTCCAGTCTCGCGTCATCTGCAAACGTAAAATTATCGTTCGAATCTCGCGTAGACGTGATCGAAAATCTGAGTCTTGGAACTACTTCTCGATCAAAACCATTTTAATCGTAATTGTTGGTAATGTAAATCGTAGGAGGTCACCAAATGTAAAATGTAAATGTAATTAGTACACAGACCCATGTGATTAGGGAGATGAGACTGTTTGGATAGCCAGTCGCGTATCGCAGCGACGTCGCGTTTCCTCATTTCCGGATCAGGCGGAACTTCCTCGTTGATGCGTTTCTGTTGCTCGGCCGTCGGCGGTAACAGCGTCATCGCGAACTGTAAGAGCAAATTTGTTTTTCGTTCGGAAAGTCTTGCTCATCGAGCCTTGAAACTCTCGTTACAAGTTGCGAAAGTTCCAAGAGTCTCGAACTTCCCGGAATATTATCAAGCGATGGATTAAATATTGACACGCGTCACACATTGTCTTTCGACGCAACTTTATTTATGGATGGACGTTTGGCTCTTTCTTTCGAGACTTTGAGAATTGTGAAAACTTTTATGGCGAATAATAAACTTTTATAACGTTAATAACATTTTAACGAAGCCTCCATCAACAAATTGGTATTCTTGATTTTCGTCTTATTTTAGCTTCTAGAATCCCCCATTAAAATTTTTCCCAGGGGTGGCCGAACACCCTGTATAGAGGTGCTATAGAAACTATTAGGATAATCGGAAGCTTAAAAAGTTCAAAACGCTGGACGATGACCGGGATTATCAGAAACACGCAATTCGAAAATAAGAGATTTAACGCACGATCAGAATTCTATGTCATTCGGGCGTTGCGTAATTTCTGAATGCTAACAGGGGAGAGTTTTGTAAGTCAATCGACATTCGTCGACTTCACTTTTGTAGAAAGCTAGTCCCGAGACCCACGAAACGCGCACGGCCATCGAAAATTGGTCGATCGAACGACATACGTGAGTGAAATTACAGTGGCACGACGATCGAGGAGATTACGATGCACGGGAGGAATCGTGATGGATTGTAAACAATAAGGAAAGAGAAAATCACAGGTGTCTTTCGAATTGGCAAATTTAATTGTTTCGTAAACGTGCCTTTCGTGACTACTTTCAGAACTTGCAATCCACGGTATACACCCTAAGGGAACACATCCGAGAACTAATATTTTGGTACAGAATAAACATAAGATTTCATAATCATCGATAGAGAAGAAATGAAAACTTGTTTCTCGAGTTGTCGCTGATTAGAAAAATCCAGAGAATAGAAGCAATCGAGAAGTTACTTTGAAATGTCTCACTTACCCAGTGTGAATGGTAGAGTCTGAAGAACGAAAGAGAAACGCAAAAGTTTAGAGACGAGTCACAGGTGTGACACAAAGTGTGCGAAAACTGTGCGAAGCGTGTGACGCTCTAGGTCGAACTGCACGCGTCTCCGTACGCAGGATCGGCATTTCTATTCGTTCGAAGCAGAGCGATTCTTCTTTTGTAACAGGTGCACATCGCGTTCCCCACCATCGTGCGTGAAAACCACGCAGAAACACCATGGGTGTTGGTAGAAAAATGGTTAAACCTTCATGCACGTACGGTTGTCGTAACAGTATCGTTAGTATCGCTACGTGACCGGATTTTATTTCGACCGATCGGCGCCGAGTTTAAAAATCAAAGCGTCCTCTAATAAGAGAGACGTTTCTTTTAATTATATTGTAAATTATTTTACCATGTTATTTCTGAAACGCGTTTTGAGCCGTTGCTCGCTCTAGCGAGTAGAAAATGATACGTTCGCCGACGGAAGTTTGCAACTTTTCGTTGACAGCGCTCGACGCAGGAAGTCCCTGTTAAATTCTTAGAATTATCAGAAGCATCGTCGAGCCGGGAACCGAAATGAAAAGATTCGGACATCTTGCAAAATGCTGGGTTGTCTCGCTCTATGCAACACCGCTTGCATAGCCTGCATTTGGTGCATTCTGTTCTCCAGCTGGTAAAAACGATCAGACCTAGGGTTAACATTTCAAAAAATGACTTCATTTATCACCCAACAAACCAGAACCCTACGAACGAAGCTTAAATTTGACTCTGAACTTAGTTTTCCAAGATTCGTTCATGGTCCAAGAGGGGTCGATTCCAGCGACTGTTGCGGTTTGAAAATATCGGGAAAGACCAAAAAGATATCGCGCATTCTTCAATGTAGCTTGAGTTCCGTCGATGCTCGACCTACTACCAAAGGCGACCAACCGTCGAACGAAACGCGTCAGAACAATCAGAAACGTCGGAAAGCATCGGTGCAGAAACCATTCCCAGAAAATCACGCTGCTGATTTTCGAACAAAGTGAATCAGATAAACACCAATAATGGAACGTAGTTTAGAAAATAAATTTTAATAAATACAAACATCTAAATGTACCCATTCTAGCGCGATAGATTATAAAACAATTATCGTAAAACAAGCGATCGTAGGACAAACTGTTGAATTAGGACTGATAGACCGGCGCAAGCACAACCACAGCCTCAGAGTTTTGTTCGTTGACTTTTGCGTCAGGCTTCTTCTCCTCGACGGTCTGTTTAGCATTAAAGTCTCTGATGGCCAACTTAGTGGCGGTCAAGTCGGAGTCGTTGTCGAGAATTTGCACGATTTTCTGTACGGTCGAGTATTCCATCACCACCGCTGATTTCCTTTCGTTCGCGGTCTGCGACGCCTCCGACATTCTCGTTCTCTCCTCGAGAGGATCCCACTTTCCGATCGTTTCCCTGCAATAGAGTCGTGCTTTTAACATTCGCCCGTTTATCAACGAGATAAACAAATATTTACATGGAGGTGACGCGTTCCTCGCTGGTCGAATTAATCGTGGTCGTTGGGTGCCTCGAATTAGAGTTTGCCTTCAGCTTGGACGTCCTCCTGTTCTTCGTTTCGCGATTCACCGTCGAGTTTGATTTGCGACGAACGATCGGTTTCTCGGTTTGCTTCGGAGAGCCGCGTCCAGCCTCGTCCTGCCTCGGACTTCCAGACTTCTTGGAGGCTTTCGAAGCATAGGTACTCTTCAACTTGGATAAAGTGTCTCTCGGGTCCTTCTTGAAGCAGCATCGATGACTCCGATATTGCCACCTGTCGAGCGTCGATAGCTAAAGTAGAGAACGACCAAACGACCGTGAGATTTTGGTTACCATAACGCGCAGGTCGTGACCGTTGAGCTGAACATGAAGAAGCAATTCAACACTGTTAGCACTATCAGTGGTTCCAACATGGTAACGAGGACGCCTCACGGGTGCTCCTAACCACGACGATTTCGACTGACCCAACGAAATTTCTAAACGTCAACGGAAGCGATCGGGTGCGCGCAATGGCGCTCTATTCGTTCGCGAAATATCTGACGAACGACTCTTTCTTCCTGTTTGCCATCGATTTAAATTTATTTTAATCAAATAAAATTCGAAATGACGCTGACGGCGTTTCTTCGAGGTTGCCGACTCGCGTAGAGTTTATTTAAATTCCTTGAGAAGCGCAATCTCTATTTGTAATTTCGCCCTGTGTAAACTCGTGCTGATAATCCCGTAGAGGGGTTACAGTGTAATAAATAAATGAAATAAAAGTCGATTTTCGGTTCGAAGAGTGCGCGTAACTCGCAGGTAATGATCCCAAGAGTGGGGAGATAGATAGTATAGAGGGGTGTAAGCAGGAAGAGTGTACAGATTACCGTAGCTGTCGACAGGGGTAGGTAGAATCGTTCGACCCCGCAGAGACGTAGACCTTTTCCCTCTCCAGGGGTCCTTCTGGCAGCTCTTTAGAGGCGATACGGGACAAAGCCAGCGTAACCGCAATATAGAGAAAAAGGAAATTCTCGATGTGTACGGCGCATCTGTGTGACGCGTTATAATGATGATATTACGCGCGGTGTCGCCGAGTTTCGTCGGTTGCGCTTACGATTCACGATGAAAACCTAGTCACAATGAAAACACCGTCCGGGGACCACCCTCGGTGATCTCGCGCCTGGTTCTCACCACCTGCCGTCTGACCGACTGCCGATTTACTTATTCCTACCCGTCGACGATCAACGTTATTAACGACGCGAACCTATCAATTCCTTCGCTGCTCAGCTTCCGATCGATTCCCAGCCCTTCGATAAGGAGACGGATCTTTATGCATTTATAGGAAACGTTAATTAAATTTGCAAATATAACCTCAGGAACACTCTGTACTCAGGGTCGTATTTAAATACGAGCTTCCCCCAGATTGAAATAAAAATTTAGTAGCACGTTCCAAGTATCGCTTCAAGTAGACTCGAGGGACGATCCAAAAGTATTAGAACCGTGCGAAAATTCAGTGAACTCGAACCTTTTCGTCGTGAAATATAGCCTAGCTCTTTCATTCCGTCGAAGATCTTTTCTCTGTTCGAAGAGATTCGTCTCCCGCGTATAATATCGCGGTCACTTGTCGTTCCATTGAAACGGTGACCGCAGGCTTTTCTTTACGAGCGTCTCCGCGTCGGAAAAGGCGTCTTCCAGCAACCGTCGCGCCGCGATCATACGTGTCACGCTATTTTTCGTACATCGAGAGCATGTCCTTTCTGGTGGCTTCCTAATTTATTGGCCACAGCGCCATTGTCAGCCAGGGCCGACCACACAGCTCGAACGACACCTTTATGAACTCCCACGACAATCGCGATTATCAACCCTCCACGCTTCGTGTCGCCTACCTTTTCTTCCCTGCTCCTTTTTCTCCTCCTCCTTAATAATCCTGACAACCTTGACTATTACGCGATCGAGTGGATCCTCCGCTATTCGAGTGTCCTTAAACCGCCTCTCGAGTCCTCGAGAACCTACAAAAGGAACCGAGTCGATCGTTGAGCGTTGCGTTACGATTATATTGCGTTTTTCGATCCATATACGATAGGTGACAGGACTAAAAAACTTGAGGGTGATATTTGTTCGAGGTAGGAACCGCGTCGCGTCGGTTCTCCCGCTGAGTGCCGGTCGAAATTTCTCAATGGCAGGCACCGATGTCCGGCATTTACCAGGATCATTACGAGACAGCGTTAGCAGTGCAAAGGAAGGAGTTGAGGGCAATTACGAGGACGCTTTGAGAGGCGAGAATGGGGTGTCTCGGGAGGCGTCGCGTCATCAATCGTCGTGTCGTTTCGACGGTGGCTCATTGAGCAACTAGCAGGTCTGTTTCCAGCCGCTGAAAAGGACGATTCCTCTGGCCGTAACGAAGCAATTTTACACGGCTGGTTTTCGGGATGAATGGACCGAGAGTACGCTCGCTGGTGCACTTTCAGTGACCTGTTCGCGCTTTGCGAACTTCATTCAAAAATCCTGTCGACAGAGGTTCGTTCAAAGGTCCTAAGGAGGACTATGAATACTCGACGAGCATAGCCACGATGATCTTTCGTTGCCCGGTGACTAGCAAACTCTTATTCGAACGAGTAGATGACCAATAAGACCAACGTGTACACTAAAGAATTTAAACGCTTGCATTTATAACATTCGATGAAATATACATGTATATTAAATCAAGCATTCGATATAAAGTGACACGTAGGTACATATAACAAGAAATGCATTCTAAGACTAGACAAATGAAATTAAAAAATAATTCAATAATATATTTATTGTAATAGTTAATTATTGTTTTTCTAATTTATATCGTGACTCGAAAATTGCCCTTGCATCACGGTTGCTACGATTTGATCTAAATTCTTGAAACATTAGACACTGCTGAAACGTTCGTTAACAATATAGCCACCGGATGACGAATCTTTCTTATTGTAGAATTTGTTCTAAAGATTCCTCTTATAGAAAAGAGGCGCGTCTATGTAAGGCAGAATCTGCTACAATAGCCTTGGTGACAAATTCGCTACCAAATCGAAGTATCTAAAATACTTGGAAATGATTGCTTTAAAAAACAAGCTAAGCTACTTATAATAATATAACTGTTCCAATGGATTGTCTATAACACGTGTTATCTCACATAAGATATTGTCGATTGTTTTTTTACAACGCTATTTTATAGCGATCCGTGAGTCATTTCGTTTCATTCTTCCGATAAGACTATCGTGTGATAGAGACTTCTAGTACACGGTGCTTAACTTCTCCGTGAATAAATATTAACTGCTCCAAGTTCAAAATTCATAATATTTAGTAAACAGAAATGTATGTAAAAGATATGAAAGTTCCATTTGTATTTCATTTCGATTGATAATTATTTATGAGTTTAAAATTATACGTACTGTGACGCTTTCGAAAATTAAATATGGGAAAACGTGTAACGATGACAGCTTAATGACAGACACGATAAGGCTAGACGATTTTTCCTAATAATTGTTTGAAAATTAAAATTTGCGACGCATAATCGTCTCTTGTTGCGCTTCGTCGACGTTCCCTTTCTCGGTATTTCTTACAAAACGTCCTCTTCCTCGCGTTCTCTCTCTCTCTGGTCTGAAAGCGAGATTCTCTGGAGCCTGGTGCGCTTCCGGTTCCGTCGGAGGCTTCGGAGTCCTGAGCTCCAGCTCGATATTACGCTTCGGCTGATCGCTGCTAGCTGGCTTCTTCTTAACTCTTAACATAAACACATTTTGATCACCGTCGGTTACGCGATCCGTGTGCACTTCCTGCGATCCTGGACGATCCATCACGGGGTAGATGGTGAACGTTCTGCATTGATCGTTCGTGTTTGGGCCCCCTCTGCATTGGCCAACCTCGATGGACGAAACAAATATTAAATATTTAAAACGTATAATGGAATTTTATGAAAAACAGAGAGATTAATTTAAAATAATTAAATTATTACAGTACCTCGTAAGAAATAGCTTGAGGCATGGAGTCGCTGTCGTCCTTCTTACCTATTCGAGACTTGGACTCTACCCGGAACAGGATTCGATTGTTATCAGAGCCCTTTAGTATTTTGGGGCCCTCCTTTCTCGTGGGTCTCTGTATTTCCACCACGTCACAGTCGCACGGAGGATCCCAGTCTCGGGATTTCTTCGATTTACTTTTGTCCCTCTCCATGCGAATTATCAGCTGATTCCCGATCATAGCCGTCCCGATCTCTCGATAGTATTTCGATTTTCCATCTCCCGTTGGCTTTTTCGGTTTACACGCTGGTGGGCATGGCGTGGGTGGCATTGGTGGACAGGAATACATCTTCGAACGAGTATTTCGCAATCACTGAACAGTGTACTTTCCCATATTACGATAAAGCCCTAAAGTAGGCAAAAGGAATCATTCGAAGCTATGACGACGTGAAATAAATTTTTAAAAGGAAATGAAAGAAAAACGATTCGTATATACGACGCTTTCGAATCGTGTAATGACTTGGGTTATGTAATTACGTATATTCGAAAAGTTACACTAAACGCGAATAAAACCAGTTTATTCGAGGCTGCTAATCAATCGTTACCTTGATGGACGTTCGGAAGAATCGTAGCCTAGCTCGTAGAATTTGGAATTTAAAGACGATGATCGGTTAAATACATGTTTCAAGAAGCGAGGGAATCGATGGGGTTTTTAATCGATTCTCGAAATCGAGTCGTTCACGGCATTCTAAAGTCCAGAAACGTTCAGGTCGCGCGGCCAACGCGTCCGTCATGGCACCGTCTCCGACGATTTAAAACGATTCCAAACATATTCCCATCATGTTAGACCCGAATTCCTTCTTCCTCTGACAAAATGAACGAGAATCGAGAGAGATGATCGTGGCGACTCACAAGTGCGGATGTCCACCCAAGGAGAAAAAGCCACCCTGCTCGCCGTGTTGTGCTTCGACAAAAAGGGTTGAAACTAAACAGAAATCTCTTCCAAGAAGACTCGAGAGGCCTAAAGTCGAGGCTCCAGCTTGCTGTCCGTTAAAACCTTTGGACACTTCTTGGTTTCCTTCGCGAAAGATCCGTTCAGAGATCGCGGACAAAGGGCTTCCCTACAAACAGTTGGAGGCTGTTATCAACGAGAATCGACTGGTAATCAGGACGCAAAAAGAACCTGTTAAAGATGAGTACGATCCTCCTTGCGATTGCGTGGAGGATCCTCGACCAGGTGGACAGAACGTCGAAGAAAAGAAGCAAGAGCAGAGTTCTGGAAATCGTACGGTGACTTTGTATCCTCGAGCGCATACGCCGCACGATAACTCGGACGAAGACGACGAAGAAGACCAATCGCCCAAGATCAGATCCATCGATCTCGAGGAGAATCCGAATATATTCCTGCTCAGGGTGAGGAAGAGGACCAAAGATGGCCAAAACATCGATCTTGAGTTTAAGACAGCGCGACCCTGGTCGACGAAGAAACGATTAGAGTACAGTGAGAGCATGTACAGGCCACAATCTGTGGATCCTGAGACGACCAAGACCGACGATACTGTGGACGCTGAGAAGAAACAAGAGAAACGCGCATCTTCCGGTAAGAAGAGGAAGAGGAACTGAATCACTATATTTATGCCATTAAACCTTAATCCTATTTTTATACCATTGGACCACATTAATACTGTTTCCGAATATTGAAGTTCGGTTCGATTTTATTTTTTTAGAAGAAGCTTGCGAGATAATGTGTTTAGTAATTCTCGAATGTAATTACCCTTCCTGTGTTAATTATCCATCCACGATGAAACGAATTTCCGAAGCGTTCTATAATAAGGAACCCGAGCGAGATATTGTCCTGGCTTCGTTCTAACAATTTGCCTCGGAGCAGGTATACTCTATTGGATCGATGGGAATTAACTCCCTACAAAACGAAACGATAGGTGCCGAAAACGCGCCCCTTTTGTTGGGCGTGGGCACTTTAACATTCGACCATTGATCTATTTCTTGGTGAATAGATTTCGAGAAGCTCGCCAAAGGTTGTAAACCTCTTGGCTTTTCCAAAGCTTATTACCAGCCCCCTTTTCTTTCTATCTCTTACATAATTACTTGGAATCAGGATTATCGTTGCTCGCTAAAAATAATAATGTACTAAACATATTTTTATTGATAAAATTAATGAAATTGGAGCTTCGTAGAGGGTTCTCTCAGTCCCTAAATGATCTGTAACTTTTTAATTTAATTTTTTAATAACTTTTTAACGAAGCCTCAGTCAACAAATTGATATTCTTGATTTTCGTCTTATTTTGGCCTCTAGAATCTCCCATTAAAATTTTTCCCAGGGGTGGCCAAACACCCTGTATATCGAATGGATTCCGTAGTTTTTCGATAATTAAAATTTCCCATAAATGCGTAAACATTCACAGTCTAGTTCTAAAAATCTGCTCGTCGAACGGGACGATTGTAGATGCTCGGGAGAGTCTCGATTCTGTCTAAACACCAAAGAAAAGGTAGAAGGATCTTGGCGAGTCGTTTTCTTGGTCCGCGTTGAATGAACATCAGCGAAGAAAGAGATCTGGAAAAGCCTCTGAAGCGATTCTCACGACCGAAGTCAGGAGTCAGGTGCGCGGATGAATGGATCCTCTGCATCGATCCCATTCACTCGTTTCCCCGAGCCACCCCCGCCCACCGGAGCCCCATTTTTTTCATGTCAGGGAATTAAGAAAAAGACGAAGAAGAAAGAGATAAAGTACCCGAGAGCAACAGAGGAGAGGAGAAGAAGACGATATTTCAGCAAAGTGTGGTAACCTGACATGAAATCGTCGTAGCCCAAGACTCTTGGAATCCCGATTATCGTGGGAGGGCTCGACGTTCGACGGCGTGTATAACGATGATCCGTGAACGGTGAAAAATTGTAATTCCCGTTTACAAAAGGCCGATCATGGGCGTTACTGGACGACACCCATTGTCCAACCGTTGTAATACAGGGCTTCTTCAACTTTTATTTCGTTCCTGACCACTTTTCCTCCTCTAACAAAATTATTAACGAACCCCGGTTTTGCGTAATCTGTAGATACCAAGTATCCCGATTCCATTTAGTTTACACTTCCGTGAATTTCCGAGTTGATACGAATTAAACAAAGTTATCTATCGAGATATAACTACCCTTTTTTATATCCAAACGATTAAGGTTTGTTAGTCCCATGATAAAACTGATAGAAGCTCGCAGAAACGCGATTTCCGACAGCGTGTCAAGTTCGAGAGCTCTGCGTTCGAAATTTCCTCCGAGGTGGAAGAAAAAAAAATCACAGAATGGTACGTTCAAAGTTTGTTTCTTTTGCGATCATACGAAATAGGGTATAAGGATAAATAGAATTTGTTTATAATTAAAAAACGAGAACCGTATAGGAGTTTGGGAGGTTTCGTTTGAGAATATAGGCACCCCTATTCGATAGTTAGAAGGCTGTAATAGCGTAATAATCGAGAAGTTTCGGTCACAGGTAGAACAGATGATCCTTGCGGTGGGTAAAGCGATTGTTTTTAGGGGTCAAGTATACGGAAGCATAGGCAATCAGAGCTACACCGAACGCTAATAAAATAATATAACTTTTCCAACAGTTTGTAACCTGGCCGTTCCAAATATTTATGATACGTCTTTTCGTTTCGACTACAGTTATATATTCTCGTTAACGATTACAACCAGGGAATACTCTGGTCAATTTGACTCGCCTTTCGAGCTACAATTTCCAATATTAATATGTACGTGCGTACCCCATAGAAAAATCAAGATATAATATTTCAAGTGGTACATATTTGCCCTAATATTTTCATAGCAAACAGATTATAATTCTGCACCAAGCGTCGGTGAGTCAATTGAGAAGTACGCACGCAAAGCATTTTTGTTATCTTATCACGAACAAAAGCAGGAAACGTATGAAAAGTACGAATTTTTAAAACCGTTTGTCGTCGTTTCATTCCCACGCGAATAAGTTAAACGAACAAATAAAGCAATTAAAACACAAGTACGCGTCGGATAAACAATTTTTATTGCAGAAACTTTCCAACGTTGCGTAGAGTATAAAAACTCGTACGATTGAAATACTCAAACAATAGTTGTACAAACTTGTGCTTATACTTTCGTCCATGTTGCGCTTTTCTAACGTTGTATCGTTGTATGTACACGTATATATCGAGAATACTAACTCGGTAAAGAAAAACGTTGAGGAGGGGGCAGGTAGAAACGCGACGAAGAAGCGGGGAAAGGAAAATCTAGATAATTTTATGAACGATTGATAAGACGGCTGATAAATAGGAACACGTTCGTTGGCGATACCCTCGTTACCCAGCAGCGATCGCAAACAAAGGTACGAACGAAGAGAAATGGCAACTACCAAGAGCTTCCTGTTCGCCGTTTTAATTACAGCGTACTTGGCAGCGCCAAACGCCGCTTTAAGCTGCAGCAACTATAATAATTGGTGTTCGCGCAACGGAGGAAAGCACACTTTATGTTTGTACCCGGTTAGTATTAAAAACTTGTTCTCCATTTGTCGAAAGAATCTATTTACAATTTCTAAGCATACGATAGGTCGAATCTTTGGAAAGTTGTATTTTTCTGTTCGCCTTTTCAGGCCTTTTAAATCCTCAACGATAATGGTGTTATTTAAGAATTTACGATTATCAGAGATATTTTATCGTAAACCGTGACTTTATACATTTATCTGACGAGCATTAGCTGATTAACACGCGCAAACATTTGCATGGGCGTAGGTCGCGTACACATTTAATTCACTTTGTTTGTTCATTGTAACTTATTCGCGTAAAATTATTTTTGGAAAAAAGATATATGAAAAGGTAATACTATAAAATCCTGCTTTGTATCATATTACGTAATTTATTATCCATTTTAGAGAAAACGCTGTCAATAGAACAAAACTGTAAATTCACTTAGGAAAAACAATGGATTTATTAATAAGATTCGAATTGAAATTTAATACAGAGTGGCCCAGCATCGGCGGTACAAGCGGAAAGGGGGTGATTCTACGTGAAAAAACAAATAGAAAATAAAGAATAAAATTTGCTCATTCGAGGTTCATTGTACTCCATACATATGCATTCTAATGCATAAAATATTCTTCTTATGCTCGTTTGTTTTAACATAAAAACATAGATAAAAATGAAGGGGCTCTACTTTAGAAAAAAGTTTCATTGAAATATATTCACAATTGTAGGAGTTATGGCTGTTTGAAAAGTGGACCATTTTTATGGGGTTTTCCTAACTTTACGGGGTCAAGGAACAACTTTTCGAATATTTTTAGAATTTCTACCTATTCTACGCTAAAATACGCGTCGTTTGCCTTTTTAAACATTAAAATCGGCCAATCCGTTCAGAAGTTACGACGTTTTAAAGATTCGCATGAAATTTCAGGGAAGCATTTTTGGCCTGAAATTATATTTTCATAAAAATTGGAGATTTACACCTCGGGATGGTCCCTTGTAAGACAACAATAAAAGTCTGTATCGAAATCTGTTTGTCCAAGGCATAGCGAATATTCACGGTTGATTTTCTCGACAACGAAACCTCGAATGAACAAATTTTATTCTTTGCTAGGACACCCTGTACTCTAATTAATTACCCATTGTGTGGGTAGTTTGGTTAAAAGGTAGCATCGTTTTAGAATCCAGCACCGGCAAGCTCGTGTGTTTCGGTGATAAGTACAGGACTCACTCAGGCTGAGAAAAATGAGATCGTTAACAAGCATAACGAACTCAGACAACGCGTGGCCAGTGGTCAAGAGAAAAGAGGCCGTCCAGGACCACAACCTCCAGCAGCGAACATGCAGCTTATGGTACGATTAATCGAATCATTAGTGACAATTTTCTACGTAAAACAGTGAACTGTACACTGGAGTTTTACCTAGAAAAATGAAATAATGTGACAATGTAAGCGATTACAAAGCAATAATTCGTCGAACATTTCTCTTTTACCTTGCTCCTATTTTTTAAATCGTTAAGTAAGAAATTAAATTCGGTGCTCATTGCATCGTTCGATGAATCTTTTCAGTCTTGGGACGACGAATTGGCCGAAATAGCCCAAAGATGGGCCAATCAATGCAAATTCGGACACGATAGTTGCAGAAACGTGGGTAAGATTAATTTTCTATGCCAGTAAGTTTATTTCATCTTTCATAGTTTACGAACTAATTCGTACTTTAGTCGAACAAGCGGCTGAATTTGCAGGACTAACAGATCCGCTAGTCTTGTAAAACAGCTCAGGGCAAACTATACAGGAATTGTTTCGGAAACTGCAATATCTTTTACCCTGAATTACAAATTGTTAACCAGTCGCTTTGCAGCTCGATTCAGCGTTGGACAGAACGTCGGGATTACGATGACTACTGGAACTCCAAATACGAAGCCGTCAGATATAATCATGATGTGGTACAACGAAGTGGAAAAGATGGACAGAAATTTGGTGAACAAACTTACGTAAGTCTTTCGTTTTACAGAATCTGAAACTGAATTATTTGTTAGCCCAGAACAGCAGTTGTCGATTTTAGCGGGCACTAAGGACGCCATGATCTTAAAAAATTTGGTAATCTCCGGAACAGTTCGATTCAGAGCGTCGCTCAAAATTCATTTAATTTGTGTGAACAGAAACATTCAAGACGTCGGTCACTATACTCAATTAGTTTGGGCGAATTCAAACAAAATCGGTTGTGGTAAGGTCGTTTACAAAGAAGGTGGATGGACCAAGTATTACTTCGTGTGCAACTACGGTCCAACCGGCAACATGATAGGTGAGCCGATCTACCAAGTAAAACACTAACGGAAAAGAATTTCACAAATCTAACACGATTCTAACAAGAAACAACGGTAAATATAATTCTATAATGAAAACTATAGTGCTATCGACTGTTTGGTAGATAAGATATTTGGCTCGAGTTTCCGAAAGCTATTAAATAAAATGTCGAACGAGGCCACCGTGGTGCCTCGTAACTTTTACTGCGTCCACAAAATATTTTACCCTAATACGTCTCCTCGGTGGGGGCGCCTCTCACGGCGTCGTCCCGGCCTGGTCCATTGAAAATTGCGAAGCTACGAAACGTCCCGATATTCGAGCAGATCGCATTGAACGTCCCCGAGGACAATTCCGGTAATACACGATCCTCGGTGATCCATATATCAGAAAGTCAACGCGCCCCGGGTGTGCGTTGCGTCCCGGTGAGCGCGAGGACGCTCGTCCGCGACGCACCTGAAGAATCACAGAGGTGTCCAGCTCGCTTCGACGAGGAACGGAGGACAGCTATTAGGGACTAAACGCTTTTTAAACGGAGGAAAGGTATCGAGTGTTGGATACGCAACAATGACGTGGGCAAACATTTCGATATACAAGACCACCCGTAGTGGTCTCCGAGTCCTGGGGACGCGTCGTGCTCTTTTGTAGCGAGAAAAATCCGAACCTAGTGAAAGAATCGTGGAGACGACGAGATTCTTGTCAACAGAGAGGGTGCTACGAAATCGGGGGAGGTGGAAAATAGCGATTTGCAAAAGACTGGGCAGAGATCGCGAGTCAACGACGAAATATTAGGTCATCGTTTCAATTTTCCTAACATTTTTTCTCATCTTCTACTGTTTTAACTCTTGACCCGGTTAAGTGGAACAGCCTATCTAGGGTAGACAAAATGTATAATAAACGTTAACAAGTTTCGAGTATATAATGTATAAACTGCGGATGTTTATGCATTTATGGGAAATTTTAACTACAGAATGCACTCGATATGCAAAGATATAAGAAATATTTAAAGTAAAATAGGAATTATTATATTTAGGGGTTGAGAGAACCCTCCACAAAGCTCCCATTTCATTAATTAAATTAATAAAATCTAGTCATCGGTCTACCCTATAAAGGAAAGTCATGTTTGTTTCGCGGTCGACAACAAATAACGACAATGGCTACGCCTTCTGAAATCCGAGGGCATCAAGGTACTAGCATTGCTGTAATCGGAGATTAAGGAGCCCGAAGATCGCTGTAATCCCCGGCACGTTTATGCGATCGTTTAACCCTGGCCATAGAATAAAAGCCATCCCTTGGTACTGGCCCGAGCTGGATCGAGACACGAAGAGAAAGAAAACTCGTGCTCGTCGGAGGGGTGACCAGAAAGAAGGATTACGAAGGAAAAAGTTGGGAAACGAAATGCAAACAAGAACGAGAGGTCATAGGTCGTAAAAAATAATAAATATTACTGGAACGAAACGACTGTTATTTGCATAGGTAAACATATAAAATAAAAACGAAATATTTGTAGCGTGTAAAAATGTAGACGAGAAGGAAGGAAACTTGTGCTCGTTGAAAGGATGGCTAGAAAGGGTTGAAAAGAGATTCGTCGTAGATAGAGGAAAATATCGAGATAAGAGGAAATTATTTCTGTAGTCGTTTAAGATTCGAATTTCTCGAAGCGGATTTGTAAAGGAGTGAGAGCAGTGGCTGGCAAAAGGGAGGTTTGGCCCGAAGATGGGGAGAGGATTCAGAAAGTCGTGCTGTCATATATCTGCAGATCAGAAGGGGGGTGTCAACGAGCTCGAACGAATGTCCCAGCGGGGTTGCTTCTACCCGGCGTGCCACCGAAAATCTGCGTGTCCAAGTGTGAGAATCTAATGCACTTAATCCTGAACTGTCCGGGTTTTTCCATTTTCACGCGAATCAGAACTCCCATCGTCCCAAACTGCGAATTCTCGTGCCCATTTCCTCCTCAACCGTGGTTAATAATCGCATTTTCGTACGATAGTTAACGCACCATCTTCCACCTATCGTTTATTCGAGAGCAAATATTTTCCTCTTTTCGAAACACAAATTATTGCAATGGAATTTCGTAACAAGAATACGTATTTCTTATCGATCTAAAAACTCGAACAAGGTAGCAATCAAAAATACTTTGAGTCGCAGTTTATTTTTTATAAAATATTAAGTGAACAATTTTTAAAAATTATATTTTAAAGTCGATTCGAGCGTCGATTAAAAATTCTGTGAGAAATATGCAAGGTAACGATGCAGCCAATTTCTACCAGGACGCGATTTAGAAGTTGCCCTATGGTTGAACGGGGGAAATTAATTGAATTCGAGTTTTTTCTCCAGCCCTCAATCTGGGCGCCACCCTTCGGTACTTCAACCCTGAAATCAACCGAAACGTTTATGTACGCGACCACTAACTGTCCCGCAAGAACGTATTGTAATCTAAAGCGAGGAAAAAAAACGGAAGAAGGGCAGAGATAGGCTTGCACGCGGTAACCGTCCCTTCCGGAGTGCAAAAGGGCGCAACCCTCGTTCCCCCAAAACCAGCCCTTCCCTGACAGCCGCCCTATAACGCGGGAAGGGGATTTCCTATTCTGTCACCGGGGTTGCAGAGGGTTCTGACGACGCCATCTTGAATTTAATTGTCAGGAAAATGGTGGTGACGACTTGGACTGGGATTAAAAATTTTGTTTTGTGCATACAATAGCGTTGGTCGAATTTGGAAAATAAATTCTAGCGCGTTCGTTTCGATTCAATCAATATCTCGTTGATAGTAGGAAAGTTTCGTAACCTCTTTCCATTATAATTAATTCTATTTAAAATTATAAACGAAATTAATTTTAAACTATGTTTTATTTAATTTTTTTTAATATTCAATTTTTAATTTCTCACTTACGTAATCGCACAATAATGATAGCTTTGTAATCGAAAAGTAGGATAAATGAACTCGAAAAAACTACCTTTCCATTACTTCTTTATCTATCAATGGAAAAGGGAATGTTCAATGAAAACAATGTCAGGATTCAGTGTCAAAATAGATAACAATTTATTGGTCGTTAATATATTATAAACTCTGCGTATTTTGTATATATAAACATCTGATATTATTTACAATATTTACATCGTTAAAATATTCGACTCGACTAGTATCGAAACACTGGTTGTCGCTCGTCAATACGGATGAGAAAAACCATGTATCAAAAATATAATTCTCTTCGAAGAAGATGTCCCGAATGATCCTTCATAAAACGTAGAACCATCCGAGGAAGGCAATCGCACGATGATTCCACCGCGTGTAAAATCATTTAAATGTACAATAATTTCGTACGAGACGTAGAAAATCTCTTGGTCCAATGTACAATGTAGGAAAAGGCAATTATTATCAGGCCATTTCAGTCTCCGCACATTCGTTGACGTAAATTGCATTTCAAGAAAAATATGTACTTTTGTAGAAATCGATCGGTTTATTTTAAAAACCGCGTCCATTATCAATTTCGATGCATCTAAGCGAGTTAATATCTTATAAAATGTATCGCGCTCGAGTCGTCTAGATCGTGTCAGATCGGATACATGTATGGAGGGAACGGGGGTGGACCTGGTAACGCGTGTCCCAACGCGAACACGCCTAAAGCCGCCGCGGACATGCGATACGGGTCTCTATTCTCGTGTGTCCTGGTATGCTTCTTCAGATGATCCTTCCTTCCAAAGCATTTCCCGCAAACGATGCAAGCGTGCGGTCGTAGGCCCGTGTGGATCCTCTTGTGTCTCGTCAACTCCTCGTTCCTGGTGAACGACTTCCCGCATCCTTCCGCGTCGCACTTGAAAGGTCTCTCGCCTGTAACCAGAACAAACAAACCAATAGTTTTAACTTTTATCGACCATCGACAATTGCTTTCCTTTAAATAAATATTCGGCCAACGGTTTGCTCGGTTAAACCGCGAGCGATATTCAATTTCAAAAGAGATTCGAACAATTAATAAAATACGTAGCAAATATATTAAAAAATATTTTTCTTCTCGAGAAACTTGAGAAATTATTCACGGATCCGTTTCCCCCGGATAATTCCAAGCATTACTCTCTCTATAAATAATCGAGAAACGATCGGAACAATCAGTCGCGATTAACCGTTTGCTCCGTACGCGTCTTTAAACGACACGATTCGAATAAAAGCATGGGATCGTTACCTGTGTGAATGCGAATGTGTCCTTTGAGCTGGCCGTTGTTGCTGAAGGCGACGTCGCAGTGCTCGCATCTGAACTTCTTCGGGCGAAGTTTCTTCATTTGTTTGGCGGCTGCGTCTTGTCTGTGGATCAGCTCGACGGCCTGTTCCATCGACGGCGCGTACAGGGATTGCGGAAGGTGGGACACGCCAGGAAGATCGTAGTAAAACGGTCGTCCAGTCGTCGAGATCGTCGAAGCCTGGATCGCGGTTGGTTCGACGGTCATCAGCATGGAACCGCCGGCCAAAGGAGCGAATGTGTTCGCGTGGATCGCCATCCTTTGGAGATAATCCATCGGGTAGGTCGGTATCGGGGGTGGACAACCGACGGGCGTCGTCGATGGATCTTCGCGGACGATGGACGTCACCGAGAAGTTCGTATTCGATGGAGAGCCATGGACGAAGTTGCTGAGCATATCCAGGTTGTTCCTGGCGACTAGGTCCTCCCCTGTGGAAGAACAGGACCTGCTGGTAGCTCCCACGGAAGAGGACTCGCTGCTCCGTCTCGATCGGATACTCGCAATGGCGACTTCATTTTCCGAAGAACACGTGCTGGCTTCTTCGTAAATCCTCGCGAAACGATCGTTGTCCGTTTCTTGTTTTATTCGCGACGCATCGGTTCTCCCAGCAAAGTTGCAAGTCGCGCTCGCGGTCCTCACGGCCTCGACAGACTCGACAACCTTCCAAGGTCTGAAGAATGCCGAGCTCTTCTCGTCGCACATTTTTCTTCTTTTTTTTTCGAAATACTAATTTAAATTTGTACTTTGTTTTAAAACGTCTATTAGCTTTACGACGCACTTACTCGGGATTGTACACGTTCGCAAATGTCCCGATACACCGAACTCTGTTCACGTAGCCCGTTGCTCTGGACGAAAGTCGAGGCGACTCTAGCGCGAAATCTCGAAACCGAGTGTTTCTCCGTAAAAGCTCAACCCAGTGTTATATAGCGGTGGTAGTTCCCACCCTCTGGCCAGGATTGGGTCGTTCGCCGTCCAAGCCAGCACGGGGGTGGGGGGTGCGTAACAGCGCCCTTCGCGTAAGGGCAAAGGTGGGTTTCGGGGAGGCCTATCGAGGGCTTGCCGAGCGATACGCAGACCCCCTCCCCCTTTGTCGTGAATTAATCGCTCGCCACGGTCACGGGGCTTCTGCTCTTTTGTCAACGTAGTTGCTGGGCTACTGGAGAACCAACAGGGACCAACGGAAGAAAAGAGTCCAAGGACGATCGAGGCGGGGGCAAACAAGAACGATAGCTTTCGAATCGAAACATTGCAACCCCTAACCGGGCACATTCGATCTACATCTAGCTTTTCACTTTTTCAGTTAATTTTACATATTTAACGCGAACGGAACACTGGATTAGTTGGACGCAAGGTGCAAGATTCGATTTACGTTCTACAAAACGTCGAAACAGTTTAAACCAATATCGAAAGTAAATCTGCTGTTCCGTTCGAGCAATCGAATTTTATCCAAGATAAATTTTAACACAACGTAATTTTTTATTTAGAAATTACGACGCGTCGATGTTAAATCTAACTTGTGTGAACATCAAAGTGTAACAAAAAATTCCGAGTAGAACCGGAAACGTTCGACAAACGATCTCGGAGAGACGCGTGACAGGAAGCAACAATAAATTGTTTATACGGCTGGTACGCGAGCGAGAAGCACTTTAAACACAATGAAACGGCAGTCGTGTCCTCTATGGGATATATCCCGTCCAAGTTACGAGGGTGGAGCTCGCCAGAAGCGCGTCGTTGATTTATTGTAACACTCCAAGTTGCAAGCAACCCTCGAAAATCGTCGCGTCGCGTCGGGCCTCCGTTTGTCGCCTATCATCCCTCTCATCCCGCCGTGGCAACCCTCGTGGCCGTCTGTCGAAACGACGCTCGCACAAAACCGGCTCTCGGGACCATTGATAACGCGGTTCGCTTTTGTCGATGCTTCTCTCGCGACATCACCGTCGATTTTTCTGCACGTTCTAACCGCGTTCTAGATCCTATCGTGTCGCGTTTGTTGTTTTACAAGACTACTCGCGATATCCGGGAGCACGCGAAACCGTAAACAGAGAATCGTTGGAAACACGTGACTCTTGATACGACAATAAAGTCTTGTACACAAATACAATACGTATATACGTATAGTATGTCGGCTGTTGTTGAGAACAATTATTAGAAATTGGAATATAATATTAGGATAGCCAAAAGGTTCGTACAGTTCTAAACGTGCAAGTAAGCAATTCTTTTATGGTAGGAAATATCTTCGTTCGATAATAAATGTTACGTTCTATGCAAATTGATAGTTTTGAAATGGGAGCACTCTAAAGGGTTATCTCAACCCCTAAATATAATAATTTTCATCTTACTTTAAGTATTTCTTATATATTTGCATATCAAGCGCATTCTGTAGTTAAAATGACCCAAAAATACGTAAACATCCGCACGAAATATTTGACCAACCCGATATTAAACTAAACTATAAACCGTAGCGAGTAGAAAGATATAAAAACGAAAAAAAAAAACTGTAACTACAGAAATATTCAACGGATCGTTGAAACGTGAAATCGAAACAATGGTTAAGAAATAATCAGATTACGGATTCGAAGGACGCATAATGTGGAAATTCCAAACGATATAGATGAATTTGTTGATATTGGGTGATGTAATTATGCCGCCATGATCACCCACAAAATCCCTGATGTCGACGACAACAAGTTCATCGATTATGATAATCCTAGCAATTACACGGCACCTTCTACCTGCTACGATCAGGTACCTCGTCCGATTTACCCTTGCCAAATATACTATACATATAGGTATAAAGTCACATTGCACGTTCGCCGAAATTATTCAAAGCAATTCGTTTATGACGTTATGGCGTCCAGTCCCGATCATGAGGTCTTTCCTACAAGTATAAGACGACGAATGAAATTTATACGCGCGCAACTAACCGTGAACGAACAACGGACAAAAGTGGAAAAACTCGAGTCTAAAATTCGAAAATCGATCAATTGCGCAAGACAGTCAAGAAAAAGAGACTTTTGCTTTGTTGTACTTGAAAAGAATTTGAACGAAATTTGCGTAAGAACGACGACCGATTTTGAAAGGATAAAAACACGCTTCGAAAAGAAGCATCGAAGTAAATCCTGGAAACAAGGATCGTTTCTTTGGATCGCGAGCAGGAAACGTAAGCATTCTGTCGCGAAAATTTGATGGATCGATGAAGAAATTCACCGACAACGTTCCCCCGATCCGTCTTTCTTGCCATCCTGAACGTCATAACAACGAGTTCTAGTTGGACGTTTTGAAAAAGGAAACGGTTTTGTCGAGAAAATTTGTTCTCCTCAGCTTCCGTTCGATCACCGCTAATCCGTTTTTTGTCGAACGGAGAGAAGTTTCACGCAACTTGTCTCAACTTCGTGGGCCTAATTTTAATACGAGAAATTTAATTCTCTGTAATCATCAGGTTTATATGCGATCGATATATCGATAGTCGAATGGAAATAGCTCTGTGTCGATTAAAACGTTATAATGGGTAATAACAATGAACGCTAACGATTAATATACCTTCGGTGCCTCTATAGTCATTTGGATTTCAAGTTACGACAGTTTGAAATTTTCCTGAGTTAATTATACGATCCCTTTCCAGGTAGAATCGGACTAATTTGCGGTAATAAATGAAACGATCCCGTGCAACCCTATCGCGGCCACGTATAAACTTTATGCAAGGAACGTAACTTACAATCCAAGTTCACTGAGGTCCATAAAAATTTACGATATCGTGGACAATACCAAACTTTCGATACTAAATACTGTACGCATTGATTTTTCCATACTCTTCGTGGTCAGTTTGTGGTTTCGTGACTAAATGTTTAAACAAAGAAGTGTTTGCGTAACTATCAGAATAAAATAGTTTAATTCTAACTCGGTGTCTATACGTTGGAAATACTTTTTGGTGAATTCTAGACAGACTGGACGTTCGATAAATTGCATTATAAGAAAAAATTGAACTATGCCTCGTCAGATGTTCTTGTACTTCTGTCAATAACGAATGACGGATCGATTGATACGTATCCATCGAACTTTTTTCCAATTTTGCGGAACGACACATTTTTTCCCCCGAAGAATCTGTGTTTCCGGGGACAAATAGTGGACGCGAGAGCACGTGGACGATTAAAATTGAACGATCGATCGTTGGAGCGTAGATGTACAATAGGAAAATAAATTTCTGACCGATCGCGATCGTCATCGATCACCGTGGCTTTTTTGTCATGGTCCAATATCACCAAAAAACAATGGCGTACATATGACGTGCCAAGTCACTGATATTTACTAGTCTATGAAAGTGACATTTCTTTCGTTTTTAATGTAAAGTTTTCACCGTATGAAAAAATTCTACTACGAAGTGTATAGTATGAATAATTACATCAGCAATATTGTTAATGAACGATTTAAATGAGATTCTGACCTAGTGTTTTTTTCAAATTTCAGATTAACGTGCACACCGACAGTGGCTACACGAGGAGAGTAGCGACACGTGCAATTTCTTTATTTAAAAACTTTAATATTTCTATTTAAAATTTCCAGGGTAAATGAGCAACGATAAGAATAAAGATCGAACGAAGCAACGAAGGGAAGAGGAAACGGATCGGGTCCGCGACGTTCACACGACACGTTCGACGCAAGCGTCGCGACGCGTCACGAGTTGTATGGTTGGGTGATCGTAGAAATTCCCCCGACTGCTCGAGGGGTAAGCCGAGGCAAGCCCCATAATAGCCCTCGAGCGGGTCCCACCCTCCTGGTAAGCAGAAAAGGTTGAAAAGTGTGCACAACCGCAGAGTCGCCGCCCCTTGCATGGCGGGCTGAAATTTGATTATGCCCCTTCCACGTGGATGAACCCGACGGGATTCATCGCTCGGTACCCGCCAATGATTTATGCCACGTTCTTTCCTACCCTCGCCGCAAACGACAAGTTGTCTTTGTCATCTATTCGCGGACCAACACGCATGCGCGTACGATCAACGCGTACTATCAACCTTTATCGGCGATCAGGGAACGTTCGATTTCGAAACGATGGACGCAAGCATTCGAGTCGCGATCGTTCGATCTGCAATCGAGCCGTGCATTCGAACGTTGCGTCCATTCCAAACCATCCGCCCTATTCCAACAAGTTACGAACAACTATAAACAATTCTAACATGGAAAATACGTTGTGAGAAAGCAACGTTAATTAAAAAGGTATAAATAAAAACGCAGAAAGCAACGCTTATACGTGTCGCTTTAGTCTCGCTTGATCGTCGATGAAAGACATTGTGGATCCACGGAACGTGTGTGCACGCGCGATTTTAAGACAGACAACCGTCCAAGATACCGCCGCTTGGTCATTCTACGGAAAGGCGAAGAGAAAAATCGAAGAAGAATGAAAAGAGGGACCAGGGGGCGGTGGGAAGAGGGGGAGATTTGGGTCTCTTTTCGTTGCGGGCACGGGCCATCTGGTAGAACGATCTTTTATACGATCTATCTATTCCCGGTGTCCTCTCTTCAATGAAGGAGTCACTCGCGCGGAAGTTCCCGGCCCTTTTGATTAATGGCAGACGAGATAAACCGAACCGACTCTTCGATCACAGCTACGATCGTGCAGGATCGATGGAAATTTCTGAATCGAACGGTTTTAGAATTACTGCAAAATACGAGTCGAAATCGAATAATTTTATCGTAGGGCTGGAATTAATTCGAGTAATAACGTTAGGAAGTATTTCGAGGAACTTTTTTTTTCTAAGGGATAGAGTAGAACTTGGATACAGCTGCATCGATGCTGTGACATCGAATAAATGACAGATCAACTTCCCGACTGCGAACGCTACCGTGAATTAGCATAACCCTTTGGCGGAACGTACGGTCAAGTGGCCGCGTGCAAATTTCGCCGCGGGACCTTTTTCCTTTTCGGCGCGTTTCCTTTTGATACTTCAAAAGAAAGAAGCCGCGTCGAAAATCCGACAAACACGCGGCGAATCGATCGCCACGTCGAAACTCATTCACGCTGATAGCGTGAAACGAGCCACCAAAGATGTTTACATTCTCAGAATTAATAGTAATCTGTTTAAATATTGTCTAGATAGAGCCGGTACCGAAGATGGACACAATTTTATTTTTATAGAAAACAACTAAGAAAGCGGAACTTTTACCGTTCTTCATCCGTATACTTTTTATTTTGCATATTTCGATCGAACGACACCCTAAACAATTTGATTCTAACAAGTAATAAATATGACGATTGATATTCCTGTATATCTCGAATAGCAACGGATTAAAATGTATTTGATGCTCCTCCGGTCATTCACGAAAAGTCACGCGTTTCGTCACGCGACAGCCCACCATTGGCCTCAATTTTCACGGAACCTTCGGGTATAAGTATACGAGCAGCATGCACGTAGGGTTCATCGCTTAGCTACCGTGGAAAACCATAGCGAATTTATAGAGTGCTTTCCTTCGCCACCTTCGATAATACCTGGTCGACCGTCCTGCCACATTTCATCGCTAACAGACCGTTACTAAATACGCGCAACCACCTATTCGCAACTTTAATACGAATCAACGGACGCTCGGTATATCAATAACGAATAAAAGATAAACTCTAACCAGAGACTACCGTTCGATTGAACGTTAATCTCGATGAGCCTTTGTTCGTTCAACGTTTAATACAAAACGTTATTTTCTAATTCGAATTGTAATTTTTATTAAAGAAACGACAGTAGAGCAAAATACTCGAGAATTTTGACTCGGTTGGCGCGGTGTGTTACAGAGAACTACAACAATAAGTACTCGAGTCGAGGAAAATCACCAAGTCGACAATGGGGGAACACGAGCCACGCCCAAACGTCGATGATCTAGCGCGACAAAACGATCCGATTTTACTGAAACGCGAGAAAACAGCGACTACGGAAGGACAGAAAGCAGAAAGGTGAGAGCAGCTCTCCTTTTCCAACGAGTAAATTTGACGTTGGGCAAATAAACACATTGAGGCCGGCTACGTTTGAAGTGGTCCCCGTTGACAGGATGACCGTGAACATCGGGTGCAATTGTTCCCGTGGTTGGTCGGCGGCTCCCTTTTACTTCGGGTCGTTTGCCCTCGTTTCCATCTACCGTCCTCCCCTTCCACGTCGCCAATGACTTCCGAACGTTTCTTTCGGAAAAATCAGGATTATTCTACGCGCGTTCCATGAGCCTCGAGCGGGCACAAGGTAGAGCACACCCAAAAGGAGCCCGCTCGCTTTTATTTTCATTCTTCGGTGAATCTATAGCGGCTTCAGAGTCGTCTTTCTGCCAGTCTTCCTCTTCTACACTTGTTGCTAAAATACTATGCTCTCGCCTCGTAAAATTCCTCTGGACACGCGCTAATAATATCTGTAGGAATGCAACTTTTCGATTTAGATTTATTACATCTGCTTCTTTGTCCCTTAAAATAGTAGAAATTTTCAAGCAGTATAATTTAAAATCACGATCGTAAATGCGAGTTGTGGTAAACACGTATTCGAATCATTGCCCGAATAAAGAACAACGTAAAGGTTTACTGTTCAAGAATTTAATAATTCTTCGTTAACATACATAATCTTCCTTACATTTGCCATTGGCTACAAATACCAATAAAATTAACAAACAATTTTGTACACATTATACAGAGGTTTCCATCTATGGGTACCTTAGCGATAGATGCGATACATCGCCGTAGACGCATTAAGAAGTGAAACCAGTGAAAACACAATTTCCAAGACATTCACGAATCGAAATTGAGTTACACTCGCGCTAAAACTTTTCAATAAATTTATTACTATAATTTATGCTTCACCATGCGTTTTTAAATGTATTTTCAGAGTAGTTCTATTAATAAAAGCTTTGGAACATACGGGACAAGAATGCGTTCGCGATAGATGAAACTTTAAATGTTCATTGAGCCGTGCACTTGTTTTAAATAGCTTTTTACAAATATTGCACTTGCGTTCTTCTTCGTTATCTTCTTCTAAATGTGTTCTCGTATGTTTATCGACTTCGCCCACGTTATCGAATTCCATCGAACACACTCTACAGGTGAATTTTACAGCTCGAAGGATACCTATTTGACTACCAGTTAGAGGATTGGGTACTGGAAATATATTATTCGTCTCGCTAATACTACACCTCAAGCCTTCCTTTTTTTTATGAGAACTTATATGGTTCCTATAAAAATATTAAATAATTATAATTTACGGTTGAAAAAATATCTTAAAATGTACATTTATGACAATAAAACCTACCTATAAGCTTGTTCGTTCCTAAATGTTATGTTGCAACTGATGCAACGATAATCTTGTTGTTGAGGTACTTGTTGAGTTAAATGCGAAGCAGTCACTTGTAAAATTGTATTTTGTAATTTTATCGTAGGATGAACGATTAAATAATGTTGCCTCGCATCTTCTTTCAGTTCAAATATTTCTGTACACTGATGACACTTATATGGATACAATGAATCTGAATTAACGTGTAATCTTATGTGTTTCTCGTACATTACTTGCGAGCTACATTCAGTTTGGCACATATCGCACATAAAATGGCTTTTAGTGTGAAGGTACAGAGATTGTGGAGATGGAAAAGTCTTGTAACATATAGCACAAATATTATTCTTCTCTGTTTGATTATCACACTTCTTCATTACGTAATACTTATCACAGTGTTCGCACTGAAAAGCTGGCTGCGATTCGTAAACAGACTTTTTCAACTTACATCCACCCTTTACGCAAACTGCTTTTCTATTACCTTTCTGTAAAGATAGATCTCTCTGATCCATACTAATTACATTATTGGAAAGTTGTAATCTTTCTTTCTTTAACTGTGCCAATATCATGAGCTTCTTTGACCTAGGGCATGGCTTACCATAAATTTTATCTATTTGTATCGTTAAACGATATTGTTTTTTTCCTATTTCCACGTCATGACATAATCCAGACTTTAAAAGAGTAGATCCGTTCAATGAGATATCATGATCGAAAGATACATCCATTTTATCTTCTCCATTCATCTCTTCGACCTGTAACATTGCACTTGTTTAATAAACTTTTCTTCTAAATACGTTAAACTTGAAAATCCAATATTGTTTACATTTCCTATTAATTGAGCACAGGGGCTTTGAGGTGGAGTTACTAAACTATGCGTATCTTCGTTCAATTTTTTCTGTTTTAGCGGCGGACTTTTGGAGCCAGTTTCGGATACACTTTCAGCCTTACGTTTCCTCTGTCCTTCTATAATAAATAGACTATTACTCTTTGCTAAAAATATATTTTACAAGCACAATGTTGTTGCTGCTACACATACCTTCCACTTTATCAAAAATAGTTGGAACAGCATTAGGTTTTAACTCCTTTGAACTTGTAAAATTCATTTTTTCAAAATGTAGTTCACAAAGGTAGAGTGGTTTATCGCTTTTAGCAGTGTCACCTAACTGACAATTCTTTAACCACTGATTCCTGTGACTGAAAACGTTAAATAACATGTGTAAATATGACGTGTCAATATTTATAAGAGACAAGAGTAACAAATACTCACACAACATCATCAGGAAAAGGGAAAAATGAAATGTCTTTTCCGTCAATTTTCGTATCCTGACTCGAAAGACAATCATGTGCTTCGCAGGTTAACATTATAATATTAACAAAAAAATTTCCTTCAAACAAATGCGGTCTCTTATAAAAATCAACAATTATCTTATAAAAATGATATTATGTACACAGAGGTTCATTAATTCGTTCCGTTTGAGGGGAATACGGCACGCCAAACGCATCCCCTTCTCCTGGACGGCTAGCTTCTAATTATTGCACAGTTTAAACACAAGATGGCGTAATTTAAGCTTTATAATAAGTGTAGGTTATCATTTATTAAATACATTTCTATATATATATATGTATGTATATATCATTTCGATACAATGTGAAAAATATTTTTTACATGTACTACAATTCATTCTTATATAACTTATTTGAAAATGTACACGCCACAGAGTAATTATTGTCACGGTACTGTTGTTTTAGAGCAATAGACGCGACGCGTCGGACATAGGTTAGAGACATACCACAATTTATTCTGATAATCCAATGATAGCTATTTAATAAATATCGCGTCTTCCGGTATTTAAATGTCGTATCGAGAAATTCTGACCTAGAAAGAATTTTCAGCATTGTGTGTCTCTGTCTATTCAGAGCAAAATTGGGCTCTTGCACTTTACAGCCTCTTGCTCAGCATAGCTCGCACCAGAGTCGGCTGTGACGAAACATACTATAGCACAATATCCAATGACAATTCGATAATCAAATAGCCAAATGTCGATTATCGAAGCTAATTTCAATTGTGGAAATTAATATGTAAGAGTAACATTTTTCTCGAAAATACATTTCGAATGTTTTCATGGTGATTGCAGTTTAATTTAAGTATTCGTCGAAGGTAAACACCAATCATCTACCATATACAGTAATATAATCGCTGGATCGATCGAGTTGTTTCTTGCTTAATAACTTCCAGCCATGCTCGTAAAATTTAGTATCAAAAGGCATTGGATCTGTCGAGCGATGTTGACCTTCTTTGGGTCCAATGACAAAAACAAGCTTTCCTTTATAATTTTCAATATAATCGGAAAATGCTAACGCATTGTTGAAATAACAAAAGAGAAGAGCATATTTCTCCGATACCTGTAAATTTTTCGTATCATTTTCACGAACAAAAGCCATGTTTTCCAAGAACAAAGGTGGAGAATATTTACTACACCACCACGACCGATCTAATTCTATACCAATCACGTCCAGACCTTGAACAAAATGATCGAACGTTAAAAATGTAGTATACGAAAAGTTTATAATTAGAAATCACGAATATTCTAACTACAACTACGAGTACTGACGAAAAGTACAATTATACAAAATGTTTGATCGAAAAAGAGTAACTGTATTCAACCGCGTATAAACATAGAATAATGAACTTACCAGAATATTTTTGAAACAACCACTCTAACAATCCACACCCGCATCCTATACTTGCTAATCCAAACACATTATATTTGTCGATTATTTCTTTTATCCAATGTAAATCATTAATGGTTGGTAATACCCAAAATAGTCTACATTTTTCAAATTCTTTCAAAGTACAACTTAAATTAGCGATATCCTGCCACTTTTGTTGACTGTGGAGCGCAAGTATCGTTTCCTCGATGTTTTCGTTAACCATAACTATCACAAGCAAAGGAAAATTTAAAAACTATAAAACACGATTCCGAGTCCAATAAGATGCTGCTTCGGTTGAGAATACGTTTGAACATTGTTTATTAATAGTACACAAAATTCATATGCGAGATCCTTGAATTATATAATTCTCGTTAGTTCTTAACCATTTTAAGCTCACTGTGTAGTTTAAAAGAATATTCCTTACTTCTTTTAGCCTCAGTATACAGTATAGAGGAAAATACCTAATATAAAAACAGTAAAACATTAAGGGTATCATTTATTTACTTAATTTTAACTGTTAATATTACATTTGCAAACTCCATTATTGAATATTATATGGCTAACTCTAGATATTTGAATTTAAGACCATGATTCTATTTGAATGAATTTTAAAAATCAGTGAAAATATTTTTTAAATGAAAAATGATTGAAAATAAATTCTATAGCGCAAATTTTACAAGTCAACTAACCATAATTATTTTAACGTCGTATAAAATATCAACAATTTTTTTTCTTTAGTATACAATTTAATTAATAAATAATTTAATTTACAAATATCATTCACAAAAATAGAAACCGAATTATTATATTTTTTACTAAGGCACTTGTCAAATCACACGCGATCATGCATTAGGATATACATTCATCATTTCGAAATGAAATCGATCTCTTGAATCGCATAATGAATATCGTCTGTGGAAACGTTCAATAAAATCTTTTGGTATATATCCTTTCTCGAATGTTCGCATATCAGTAACCTACTAGCACCTAATCTTACACAAATGGCAAGTACTTCCGTTACAGTAGGTACCTGTATACCTGTAACATAAAAAAGTAAACGTAATTATCAAGGTGTTACTGTATAAAACAAACAAAAGACTTACCGTTAAAAGAACAAAGCGTTTCGAGCTGTCTGTACGCGTCATAAAAATATACTTCTTCAACAGAGGTTCGTGTAACCTCCGCGGATACCGCTTGTAAAAGTATTTGCTCCATTTTCGAGCAATGTTTTATAGCTTGAACTTTTGCGGACGCAATCATTTCAGATACAGCTTCGCTTACATCTTGGAGAGATACTGTTTCACCGTTTCGGGATTCTGCAATTTCCATAGCACGACGGCATATATCCAAAGCTCGTCTAGCATCACCAGATACAGCAGAAACTTTTCTACAACAAACCAATGGTTAATATAAATATTCTATAAATACAACTGATTTTTATTGTATCGAGAACTATTATGAATTCATTGTAATACCGTGCAACAAGTTGTATAGCTTCGCTTCTGAAACCAGTAAAGTCCCTAAGTCTGTACATTACTATTTCTTGTAACTGTTTGTAATCGTACGGCTGGAAAGTTAATCTGGTAAGGCCCAAACGTGATGTAACACGGCCCATTAAAACTCTCTCGGGTAGATCCATAGTATTGGCTATAGTAAGAACAATTAAATGTGCTGTTGCCTTTGTCGGCCAATCTAATAAATTGTACACAACATCTTGGCGTTTTGTACATAAAAAGTCGAGCTACAATATAATAATTAACATTAATAAACGGCAATAGAAAGCAATTACGTTAATAGAATTGCTTTAAAAATTAAAAAGCAAAAGTACTTCGTCTACAAGGAGTAATGTCATCTTAGAGTGAGCCCTATGAAATGTTTTTTCAAGTATTTGATATGCTTGCTCCCAACTAGCAGATCTACCCTCTAGCTGCTTCAAAATTTGTACATAAGCCTGTCTTGGCTCTGTCAGTTTCATACCATTGATCGCAACATAATTAAAATCATCTAATTGACCTTTACTGGTCAACTTTTGCAAGCATCTTACAGCTTCGTTTACAGTTGCAGTTTTGCCTGTTCCTGGCACTCCACTTATGTACATACATCTGCAAACAATTTTAAGTTATTAATTGTATTTCATAGGAAACAATGTCTTTTTTCAACATACCCTCCACTTTTGTCTTCCAATTTTCCTTTGAGAAATGTAAAAATATTATTAAATTCCTCTTCTCTGCAAGGCAAAGACTTTGGTACAGCACTAACATGTAATCTTGATCTAGCTTCTTGCAAAGGTGTAGCTGGTTTTATTAAAGTGCCGTGTCTTTCTCTCATCGACGGTGTTAAAGTACTACATTTTATGGGACGAGATTTTGGAGTACTCAAATGAACTTCTTCTAGCTGTTCTTGTATATCTTTTTGCGTATTATTTTTTCTCTGTGGCGTTAAAATATTTTTCTTCGACAGTGAAATTTTAGTACGCTTATACGTATCTATCGAATCTTCTTCTTCTTTGCTATTACTTTCAGTATTATTAACAATATGTACACTTTGCAGTGTATCTTCAGACTTCATCTTCCTTTTTTTATCTGTTCTGACAGGTGTGAGATTTATAACTGTAGATGGAATTTTAGTATGTTCAATTGTATCTTCCAAAATTTTTACTTTGCTGTCATCCATACTATTACCAACAACTTCGACATTTCTCTCCGTATTAATTACTCTTTTATGTTTATTCTTCCTGATAGGTGTATCCAATAAATCATATTCTTTTGCTGTCTCCTTTGTATCTGAATATTTTTTCAACTTATCGTTAATTTTACTTTCTGGATGACTGGATTTTTTTATTGATTTTATTTTAATTATCTCAGAATCTGTATCGCAATCATTCTTATTATCTTTAATAGAAGAAATACAATTTTGTTTTGTATTTCTTACATTCGTCCTCATTGTTCTGGATTCTAAATTACATTTGTCTGTAGAAATATTTTTGTTTTCTGTTTTCATCTGTGTGTTTTGTTTGTCTTCTACTTTTAGATTAGACATTATAGCATTTATAAATAATTTATCTTCATTGTAATTAACATTTTTCCTGTTCCTTCGCGATGAAGGACTTGCTGGGGAATCTGAATCCCTAAATCTGTTTAACGAATCACAATGGTACGAAGCAAGTCTTAATGGTGGTTTCCTATTTCTAGTTCTGGTCAATACTTCATTTTCATTTTGAATTTGTACTAATTTATTCTTATCTTTAACTTTACTCTCTCCAGAACTATCTCCACTACCAGAACTATCCTCTCTGTTTTCTTCTTCAGAATAATTTATGTTTTTCTGTTTTGGACATTTATTATTCGATTTCTTGCGTGCAAAATTTTTATCAATTTTATATAAACTTTGTTCCGTTGATCGTCTTAATTTAATTTTAAGCAAAACTTTTTCTTTCTGTAAATTGCTATCTTCTTCTACATTTTCTATATCCGAAGACATGTCTGAGGTATTGTGTTCTGTATTCCGTAATTTCAACCGTTTGCTTTTTTTTAATTTATTTGGAGCAATAGTAACTTCTTCGTTTGAATTAGAATCCGATTGTGAATTAAGAATTGCAACAATCTGATTGTCAGAGTATTTGTTCAATTTTCTGGCCATTGCAACTTTCTGTTACAATATTTTGAATTGCAGCCTTTTCGAATATTTATGTTACCGGCGATACAATAGTAAATTAATTTACTTGGTAAATTATTGTTTCATGATATAACAATACATCGATTTCTTATTACGTTTTACATTTTCAAATATTTATCTGTCATTATTATACATTTTTTTAATATTTATACATTTAATTGTAAAGGAAAACAAACTTTAATACTGTTTCGTGAAACACACCAACGCACACATTCATAATAGTTTGTAATGTTGTTATACCAAATCCCCCCCCCTTTTCAATATAAGAAATTTTTAGTAATCGTGCGGTTAAAGTGCCAAATGATATTATTTAATCTTTCTAATACGTAAATAGTTTATCGATTCAAATATTAAATTATTACTATTTGTCAATACGTACGATTGCATTTTTAAAATAAAATTCCGATACACTTAACTTAGGCACATATGCACATGAAATATGAACGGTATTCCACCAACAGTTCTGCCATGTGTAAAGTTTATAATAGTTTACCAATTCAAGAATTAAACTATTATTTATTATATATTATTTACTGAATATGTATAATTACATTACAAGACTAAATATTGATAAATCTAACCCGCGTATGAGTTGTATGTATCGTACATATCGCTGTGAAATAACAGTATACTATAATAAGTGCTTTATGATATTTAAGGTTTGAAATATGTTATCGATCCAAAAATTAAATTATTATTTATTAAATATATTTTATACATCTATAACAGTATTTTATGTATTTTATTTTGATCGCATTAAAATACTATTTTACGTATCGAATACAAAATATAATTATTAGTTTAAATAACACCATCTAGTGTTTTATTTTCGCAACAAGTAAAAAACTTGTGGTTTAATGATTCTAATGGTTATATTTATTTAAATATCCGGTAAAATTGTTAATAATAGCAACCCTGTACACCATGTAAGGGAAGAAAGACTTTTTTACGTTTCCTAGCTTTACAAATTTCCCCTGGGCATCGGTCTGCCATTTGATAACCTGGTGTAGTTAAACATACTTCGTTCCATGCAGAGATGCCAGATTGAGCACCAGGTGCACTACTCACACTATGCCAGATCACGCGTACGTGAACTCATAGAGTTTCGGAAAGTCGACAAAGGCAAACTGACACATGCTCTCTTTCTCAATTTTCCGAAACTACTCGAAGTAATTTCGAACCGCCTCGTGGAAGCCGAGAGTGCCGCCAAAGTTTGTCGTGAATAGTTCATTATTTTCAACGATAGATGGCGCTTATTTTTCGACCTCAAACCCTCTGGTGCTAAAACGCCCAAGTTTGTCGTGGAATAGTTCGCTACATTCAACGCTAGATAGCGCTTATTTATCGACCTCAGGCCCTCTGGTGCTAAAAAGCCCAAGTTCGTCGAGAAATCCATCTAGCGTGGACGATACGAACTTCGAATTCGACGACAAACTTGGGCGTTTTAACACCAGAGGGTTTGAGGTCGAAAAATAAGCGCCATCTATCGTTGAAAATAACGAACTAATCCATGACAAACGTGGGCGGCTTTCTCGACTTCCACGAGGCGGTTCGAAATTATTTCGAGTAGCTTCGGAGAATCGAGAAAGAGAGCATCTGTCAGTTCGCCTTTGTCGACTTTCCGAAACTCTACGAGCTCACGTACGTGTGATCTGGCATAGTGTGAATAGTGCACCCGGTGCTCAATCTGGCATCTCTGGTTCTATGCATTCTTTCACGGGAAGAAGGCACAGCGTGTTTACATCCTCACTCCTGTGCAGTCCGCTAACTCACAGGCATTGGTCGAAAACAATGACGAAGATCGGTGACAGCCAATCAACGGACTGCAGCAAGAGTGGGGATGTAAACACGCTGTGCCTTCTTCTCGTGGAAGCACGGTACGTGTAGTGTATAAATTAGAACAGGATTGCACAAATCTTACTGAAAAAGGGAATCCACAAAAGCATGTTGATATATATGTTCCATGTGATGTAATTGATGTGAACGATATGTGCAATTTTTGTAAATATGTTTGCACTTTTGTAGTATAATCATAATTACATCAAACATTGGGATTATCAATAACCGTGAAAAACATCTAAGAAAATAAGACCATTATCGTGAAAATATAATGTTTATTCGCTGACCATGTACATATATATAAATTACTTCAAAATACATTTATTTCGTAATCGTTTTAAAGCTTAGTTTTAAATTAAAGTTGCACCTCATAATTTTGAATCACTGTTTGGATAAGATTTCGATAAGGTAGCTGCAACATCCTTAATTTTTGACGAAACGTTGTAAATATCTTGTGTTACTTCGTCTAAATTTGTAGAATCGAACTTTTTGCTTCGAAATTGTAACTTCTTTGACGATTCGTTTATTTCTGATTATATTGGACTTTAGATACTGAATTATCTAAAAAAAGATATTAATTCATTATGCTTTGCTATTGCGATTTTGCCTAGAGTATGCTTATTTATCAAGCGATTAATTTATTTATATAAAAATATTATTACAAACCTTTGAAATAATTTTGCTTTAAATTGTTAGGTGATAATAATCGTGAATATATTGGAGAGTCCTTTATTTTATTGGGAGAGTTTTGTTCACGAATAAATAATTGTCTCGGAGGAAAGTTCTGATATATCATAATATTTTCTGGGCTATTATTAAATTGAAGGTTTACTGTTGATCGTTTGGATGTATCAGAGGTATTATGTTGATATCTTTTAAATAAGTGCTTGTATTTACCTAAAGATCACTCGTGAAATCAAAAGTATTAATATTTGTGCTTATGTTAAGAGGATATTACCTTTTTCCGGAGTAAAGTATAATCTTTCATATAATTTTTCAACATTGTCACACAAGTTAGTAGACAAGTTTAATTTTAATGGACTAAAAATTATTTTTAGATTCGTAGAATGGAGAATATTTATTTCCGAAGTAAAGTTTATGCTCTTCTGTTGTAAACTACATTTTTTGTCACGTATAGTATCAGTAACTTCCACTATGAGTGTCCGAAATGATTCTTCCATGGACTTCATTATTTTACAATGCTCGATAATTGTTGATTCACAGCTTGATATATCTATTGGAATATCATTTTCTAGGTAGCATTTCATGTGTTTTAATACTTGATTAAATATCAACGAAACAGTGTGAAATATTAAGCAGCCATTCTTGTATAATCCATCATTAACGTGCTTTAAATGAAATGCATTACTAGGCATCGATTAAATTATTAACAATATCTATGATTTTATATTAGTTTAAGAATACCTGTACATTGTTATTGAAACACAGAGGTAGTATTTCAGTATTTACATTTGGAAGGTTATTACCATCAAAAATTGTACAATCAACGAATAAATTCAAAATTAAATTGTGTAATGTATCGCTAAGAATTTTCACTTTATTTAAATTGGCATTTTGTTTTTGAATAAATTTAATACTCTCGTTAATATTTGTTTCCCACGCTAAAAGTTTAGATAAATTAAAATTTCAGATTTCAGATTAAATTGCTATTAATTTAAAATAATTTTATATAGTACACACAATTTATAATTTCTGAATTCTCAATATTTCTTAATTCTGTTTTATCCGATGATCTAACTGGAGCTACGTGTATACATTTTTCTATATTTTCCATTGTGTTAAAGATGTCAGTTTGTATATTTTTTAAATTATCAATTCTGCTTCTAAAAATGAAAAAAAAAACAAATTTTCATAGAAAGTACAAAATAATATATGTTTCGTACATAAGTACGATGACAATAATAAACTAATATTTAATAATAAAAATGACTTATACAGCATAAAGAGTTTAAAAACTTTTGTAATAAACTTTGTTTTCTCATAACACTTTGAAATAGTAATATTCCTTTTTAGATTTATTTTGGTTAAGTATGCTTTAGTTATATTGTAGTTATCCCCTGGTTTGGGAGCCTGTAATAATGTTGCATGATCTAAAAAAAGATAAAGTTAACAGGTATGTAGAGATGGCATGGATATTTTTAATTTTAAGCATTTACATTTTCTACCAATGTATGCACGGAGACTAATTTCTGATACTTTCCACATAATATTTAACAACCTTATTCCCCCTGCATGCACTAAATAGCACATAAGTATCGGTGGAAAATTTATATCTGGATTTTCTTGTGCTAAAACTTCTAAATAATCTTTTATTTCCGCACGATACCGTTTTACATTAGTTTTGTCTATGATTGGCCACTTAACCATTTTTTGAAATTGCTTTGAATTATGGACAGACAATAAATAATGAGAAACATGAATAAAACCACAAGTATTGGGCTTATTAAACATTCCCTAAAAAATTTTATCAAAATCGTAATTATCGAAAACAGTGTTTTCTTTTAATCGTATTATACCTTTTTAAACTGTTTTCTACATTCGAACGATGCGGGCACAGCTTGCATAAGTAAAAACACATTTTTATAAAACGAAGCATCGATTGACATATTTTACTATATGTATATTAATTACATTAAGTTATCGTGTAACTTCAAATAACGTATACACGAGCGATCTCTTTTACTATCCGCAAATTACATATAAATTCCTTCAAACGACATTGGAGAAGAAAATGTTTGTATACAAATTATGAATGTAAAATCTAAATAAAGTATGCATTGGTAATGCAATATACATATGTAACGAGTATAAGTGGACAATTTATTAAACGGTCGCAATAAGTATCATTATTTATATTGGTGTTTCTACGTTCTGATGCAGATGGAATTGCTTCATACGGTAGAGTTTTAAAAAATGAGCGTTTCTGGGTGGAAGGCGGCGCCACTGGATTGTGCCATAGCAACTCATCTCGGTGTCGTCGTGAAAGCTTTCAACACTATGAGCCAGTGAAGTGTATCTGTCGGATAGTGGCGTGAAAATGGCGGTGTAAAATGGCAGGACGTAGATCAACGTTGACAAATGCCGATTCCCTATCGGGATCGGGAAACACGGATCCTTTGAGAGAGCTCTTCGAGGCGTGCAAAACTGGAGACCTCGCGAAGGTAAAGGCGTTGGTTACATCGAAGACGGTCAATGCTCGAGACACTGCCGGACGCAAGTCCACCCCCCTGCATTTTGCAGCTGGTAAGTTCATTATTATACCAACTCTTTCGATTGTGCTTCGTTAATAAAATATAATCTATGGATTATACTTTGCCTGGATACAAAATTTTCGATCGAGAATGCAATGTTTCCGTGTCACGTCGCGACTGTGAAATAGTTCGAAAACCAAGTTTCGAATGTTGTTATTCGGCAATTTAAATGGGGGAGACTTGCGACAATCGTACTACTTAAGGTATTTTACCTTGTAGTCCTACATGATATTTATATACAAATTAATAGTCGAAACTTTTACTAAGAACAGCTTCATTCGTTGCAAGTTTGTTAAAATTAAACAATCGCTATATTTTTTTATCAAGTTTCAAAATCGTTTCAACTATACAAAAGTGTATAGTTGAACTATACATTTATAATTGTAATTGTTAATCATTAATTAAATTATATGTCATCCAACAAACTTTTCATATATTTCTTATATAATCAAAAATTTTGGTTACCGATCCGATTCATGTCCTCTTATTCTTACTACACAGGTTACGGTAGACGGGACGTAGTGGAGTATCTACTTTCCGCCGGAGCATCCATTCAAGCTCGCGACGACGGAGGGTTGCATCCTCTGCATAATGCTTGTTCTTTTGGACATTCTGATGTTGTCAGACTTCTGTTAGAAGCAGGGGCTAATCCAAATACCAGAGACAATTGGAATTACACTCCCTTACACGAAGCTGCGATCAAGGTACTTTCCTAATTCTGTTTAATTCGTTAATTTTTTATCTATTTGTCAATTTTATTAAATTTCGCATTTTTTCTGTAGGGTAAAATAGATGTCTGCATCGCGCTTCTGCAGCATGGAGCCGATGCAAATATCCGAAATACGGAAGGGAAGACAGCGCTAGAATTAGCAGATTCTGCAACTAAACCAGTATTAACAGGAGAGTATATGAAGGATGAGTTGTTGGAAGCAGCGAGGTCCGGAAACGAGGAACGTCTTCTACAACTTCTAAATCCTTTAAATGTAAATTGCCACGCGAGCGACGGTAGGAGATCCACGCCATTGCATTTAGCTGCTGGATACAACAGATCCAGAGTGGTGCAAATTTTACTGCAAAATGGAGCAGACGTGCATGCGAAAGATAAGGGGTAAATATCTTTAATAATAATTGTAGGAATTGTTAGATTTTGTAATACTTTATTTGGACAACGTGGTGTAATGCGTGGGAGGACTATAAATAACTATGAATTTAAATATCTTTAATATTCCTTGAACGATGTATGATTTCTAATAGAAAGTGGCGCAAAGTAATTTGTTTACAATGATAATGTTACAGAGGTTTGGTTCCGCTCCATAACGCTTGTTCGTACGGCCATTTCGAGGTAACCGAAGCACTTCTGAAACATGGTGCAGCAGTCAATGCAAGCGACTTGTGGGCATTCACTCCGCTGCACGAAGCTGCTAGTAAATCCAGAGCTGAAGTGTGCTCGTTACTTTTAAGCGAGGGCGCAGATCCAACACAATTAAACTGCCACAGTAAAAGCGCTATTGACGTGGCCCCGACATTGGAATTACAAGAAAGATTAGCATGTATGTTTACCTATTATCGTATTGTGTTTTATAAACGTACACACAGAACGTGACTCTGTTAGATACAATTTAATTGTAGACGAATACAAGGGCCACTGTCTTTTGGATGCCTGCAGGCAGGCAGATCTTACTAAATTAAAAAAGTACCTGTCCCAAGAAGTTGTAAACTTTAAACACCCATATACTGGGGACACACCGCTGCACTGTGCCGTTGCATCTCCTTATCCCAAGAGAAAACAAGTAATAGAATCTTTGATTAGAAAAAATGCTGCCTTAAACGAGAAAAATAAAGACTTTCTTACACCACTTCACTTGGCCACTGATCATTCTCATTACGATGCAATGGATGTGCTGCTTAGACATAATGCAAAAATCAATGCTTTAGATGGATTAGGGCAAACTGTATTACACAGGTATCGTGCACAGTATAAAACGTTTGAAATGTTCCATTATTATTTTGCGAAAAAATATTACAGTTTTTCTTATTAAAAATATTATTATATAAACAGGTGTGTTAGAGAAGACAATGTGCAAGCTTGCAGAATATTGTTATCGTACAATGTTGATCAATCTATAGTATCGCTTCAGGGCTATACTGCGGCACAAGTAGCTGCAGAAAATGTCCTTAAAATACTACAAGGTTCGAAGTCTAACTTACCTCAGACACAGAATAATTGTTTAGCCAAATAATGTTTTCCTTCTTGTTTTTGTTTTACAGATCCACCGAGCGGGACCGACGATGCGGAAGCACAGCTGTTAGAGGCAAGTAAATCTGGCGATTTAGCGGCGGTTGAAAGAATTTTACAAACAAATCCACATGCAGTTAATTGTCGCGATTTGGATGGTCGGCATTCCACACCGCTGCACTTCGCAGCGGGATTTAATAGAGTGCCTGTAGTCGAGTATTTATTGGCACATGGAGCAGACGTACACGCCAAAGATAAAGGGTAAGTTTATTCTAAAAAGTTACCTTTTACTTTCACGCGATATATAAAATTATATTAATTGGTTTAACCAAGTAAAAGAGATATCTCACCTCGAACGATTAATAGCGTCGCGTACAAGACAAATACAAAAACTATTAGTATGTATTCTCAAATCATAAACTGATTATAAGAACATGCAAATTTCTTGTCGTTTCGTCCTGGTTTATTGTAATCGTGTGTTAAAATATTTTTCAATTTTCGATTTATTTCAATAATATCGAGTAGTAGCGTACGGAATTAGTACGCCATAGAAAAAGAAACTCTTTGTTGTTGATAGAAAAGGTTAATTTTCTGTTTTTAGTGGACTGGTTCCCTTACACAATGCTTGCTCTTATGGTCATTACGAGGTAACGGAATTATTAGTAAAACATGGTGCGTCGGTAAATGTTGCGGACTTGTGGAAATTCACGCCGCTTCACGAGGCTGCTGCTAAAGGAAAATACGAAATAGTTCGCTTGTTATTAAGACACGGTGCAGATGCTACTAAAAAGAATAGAGACGGAGCAACCCCGTTGGATCTGGTGAGAGATGGCGATCAGGATGTAGCGGATTTGTTACGTGGAAACAGTGCTCTTCTGGACGCAGCGAAGAAAGGCAATTTAGCCAGGGTACAGCGACTCGTTACTCAAGACAATATCAATTGTAGAGATGCTCAAGGTCGTAACAGTACTCCATTACACTTAGCTGGTAAGTTGCATTGCTTTTTTCAGATTTTATATCACGTTCAAAGCTATTTCGTACATTCTAATCCGATCGTATTTTAACACAGCGGGGTACAATAATTTGGAAGTAGCGGAATTTTTGCTTGAACGCGGAGCGGATGTAAATGCTCAAGATAAAGGAGGATTGATACCCTTGCATAATGCTTCGAGTTATGGCCATTTAGATATTGCTGCGTTACTCATTAAATATAATACTGTAGTAAATGCGACTGACAAATGGGGCTTTACACCACTTCACGAAGCAGCGCAGAAAGGGAGAACGCAACTGTGCGCCCTTTTATTGGCACACGGCGCGGATCCTTTCTTAAAAAACCAGGAGGGTCAAACTCCTGTGGATTTAGCTAGCGCTGACGACGTAAGATGCTTATTGCAAGATGCTATGGCTTCGCAGCAAGTAGTACCAACGGTACCATCTGGTAACAGTGGCGTAGGAGTTGCCATTAACTTGAGTGGTAATGGTAATAATACTATTAACAGCAGACCACCTAGCATCGTAGCAGGTAATTAAATTTCAAAGAATAAGAAATAAATGAATTTGAATTTTTGTTGAATAACCATTATACATATATATATTTATGGTTAAAATTTCTTTAGTTCCAGTTACCCCACCACCGCCATTGACTCAAGAAACCGTCATTATGCCTTCTGGAACGGCTATGACGTTATGCGTGCCACTCGCAAGACCGTCTTCTTGCTTAAGCCCAATGCCGCCGTCTGAAACATGCTCTGAAAGAGATTCTAAAGATTCATCTAAAGACAGTTCGAACATCACGACCGTTGCTGGTTTCCTCCAAAGCCTTTGTTTAGAACACTTATTAGAATTATTCGAACGCGAACAAATTACGCTAGACATATTGGCAGAAATGGGTCACGAGGATTTGAAGCAAGTCGGTGTATCCGCGTATGGCTATAGACATAAATTAATTAAAGGAATGGAGAAACTTCTTAACACGACTGCCGGTACTCCTTGGCAATTGACTATTGCGCCTGGAACATTGTTGGTGGATCTGTTGGCCGAGGACAAAGAATTTTTAGCCGTCGAGGAAGAAATGCAGAGTACCATTAGACAGCATAGGGACAATGGTCATTCTGGTGGCATATTTTCTCGATATAATATAGTTAGGGTACGTCCATTATTGCATCGAACGAAAAGTTATCGCGTTTTTTTACTTGGCTAATTTAATTGAAATTTCTCGAAAACATAGATACAAAAAGTGCAAAATCGCAAACTATGGGAGCGCTACGCGCACAGAAGGCAGGAGGTCGCAGAGGAAGTTGGTGCAGCAGCACCTTCCTCTCCGAGCACTGGTTCTAGGACCACTCCTGGCTCAACGTTGCCCCAAGCAAACGAAAGAATGCTGTTTCACGGTAGTCCATTTATTAACGCCATCGTTCAAAAAGGTTTCGACGAAAGGCACGCGTATATTGGGGGCATGTTTGGCGCTGGGATTTATTTTGCGGAGCACAGCAGCAAAAGTAATCAGTATGTGTACGGCATATGCGGCGGTACTGGATGCCCGGCTCATAAAGATAGAAGTTGTTATATCTGCCACAGGTGAGATCATAAACCAAGCATTATCCGAATCAGTCTTTGTTAATAATGGGAATAATACCACTGATTATTCAAGTACATTTTCTTATTAGACAAATTCATGAGCTATTAAACAATTGGTACCCAACTCTGATCTGAATTAGCTTTTTCACAATTAATATTTCATGCTTCGTATAATGTGTTTGCCATTTGTAGACATTTGTTGCTGTGCCGTGTTACACTGGGTAAGTCGTTCTTGCAATTCTCGGCAATGAAGATGGCTCATGCACCACCAGGTCATCATAGTGTAATGGGCAGACCATCCCAGGGTGGCTTAGTTTTCCCTGAATATGTCGTCTATAGAGGCGAACAAGCATATCCGGAATATCTTATTACGTACCAGATAGCAAGGCCTCAACAGGAAAGTGGTGGGAGCGAAAGTGTTGAGGAACGGTGATCGGAAGAGTCCAGCCCTGCGGCAAGACTGCGATGTCTCTGTTGCTGTCAGAGATCGCGAACGTGTAACACTCTGTCTTAAATAATGGTTGAAACGATTTCATTTCATTCGGAATCAATTCTTCCATTTTTTGTTATCTATTTTAGTCGAAGCATTGGTCACTCTGATGAATTTGTAAACAGTGATAGGTGAATTTTAACAATATTTATCGGATCTATTCGTTTAAAGTTCAAAGAAGACGATTGATAGGACATTTAATTTTTAGCATTTATTTGTGATAATGTAATGGTCTCAATCGACCACGCACTCGTACACACGACTGATTATTGATGTATATTGATTATGGTGTATATATCAGCATGAATTAATTAGAATATCAAAAACCAGCATGATTTTTTTAATGTAAATCAGTAAATGTACGTTTGTCATTATTAAGAATTACTTGCATTACAGATATATGTGTGCGTGCTTGCGTGCCTGCGTGTACAGACACACGTACATATACATATGCAAGTAACATAATAAATTTTAACGAAGACATAGTAGTTCCACGTCTGTGTCAATTTTGAAATAAATAATTGTGCTGGTTAAAGCAACTACTTTAATCATATGCGTTATAGGTAAAGTCTGCGAACAAACATTTAATTTGTAAATAATTATAGGTACGTTTCCGCATATAGGCGTATGAGCACAATCGAATGAATCATGTAGATGTATAGCTACCAAAACTTCTAAACAAAAATTAGATTATTTACACAACGAAAGGTATTATATGTAGTATTCGTATCATTTGCATGGTATTCTCTTTTCATCTCATTAAAAAACTTGAAACGCTCATTTCAATTAAATTTTTAGACTTTACCTTTAACATGTATATACGTATGCGAGTATTTTATATATTCAGTTGATAGTTCAGGCATAGAATAATTCATTCATTGACGATATTATCAACAGGGTTCCTATAAGCTCGTAGTAATTTTGAATATTGTACATACGTGTACCTTCAATTATACGTGCATTTTTCTTTTCAACGAAACACACTTGGTTATTGTTTATTCATGCTAATTATGTTCAAACGAGTATGGTTTGGTTTCTCTCAGGTGATAAACAAATTATGAATGTTACGCTTTCCGTTAAATTCTAATACCGAGCATATTAGCATCTTTTAACTCTCGTGATTGATTAAACTGCCGATATTACGGGGGTTAATATACACAACGAAGTCTCTTTTTGTTATTAAAACTTACAAACGAAAGTTATTTTAATATAAATTGTACGAAGCAATTTCATTATAATTGGGAGTATTCTATTCTGTTATATAAAACGCAACGATCAACGTAATATTCTATAAATAGGAGACTATTCGTATCATTATTTGTCGATATCGCTACCGTGATCTCCTTAAAATAATAGGAATAATCTTGCTTCAAATAATTCGCGGCATTATATTGTTTGTACGTACATGTGTACATTGTGGTATGAAACCACCTCTCTTGTATCTCCAACGAAAAAAGAGAAGGAAAGAAATATGCAAATAGCATAGCTGTATGAGTGTGAGTAAAGTGAAACAGATGTTTTCAATATTATCTCAATACACTCCTAATAATTATTTAGGTGATGGTTTTATTTATGGGTGTATATATCAAGTATGTGTTCGTTAAGTAAGTGCTCAAGATGATGCAACAAATCTAATGATTATTAATTCTGCATTCTTACATAAAGAGCGAACAAAGTATCGTAAACTAACATACCGAAATTTCAGTTATTGTGTTCGTTGCATTCGAAACCAGTAGTCGATCGATCGAATTCGATTATTATGCTTTAACTGTAAGAAAATGGACTGACTCAAAGAAACAAAAAAAAAAAATTCTTTTTACCGTTACGTTCGGTAGTTTCTTTTTTGTTTCCTCGCCTTGCGATTGATTTCTCGTAAAAAGCAACGTTTCAATTAACGATGAGATAGCGATATTCGTTTTTTTTAAATATAAAAAGAAATCAAATTTACGCTGTCCTAAGTAAGGTATATCATGTTAAAGGTGTTTGTAATCTTTCGCACAGTGACAATGGAGTTAACGGAGCACACTAGAGTATAATAGACATCTTTGCATTGAAGCAATATGGCGGAGTGTCGTGTTACCAGAGAACTCGTTTATACCTGCATTTACCCATACCTGCGATACTTACAAAGAAGGAAACAAATCTGTCTCATTTCTGCGATGCATCGTTGTCGAGTAAGTCGTGCATCGCTTGCAAATTGTGTGTTATCAGATACCGTTACTTTATTGACAAATAGCGGTAGTAGATCTTTCTATCGATACACGTAATTTATAGACCCCGTGACGAATATTGTAAATTACTCACCGGGGTGCTTCAACAAATCCCTGTGGTTCATTCTATGATTCATCGCTTTTGTACACAATACCCTGATAGTCAGAAAGATGCCTCAAAAATTCAGTTATGGCGATCAAATAGTTACCGGTTCTACATTATACATATAATAGGGAGGCTTACTTGAAAATAAACAACGCGTACTATTTTATACCAATCCTGTAATATTTATTATATTTTTACCTTATACTTTTCTATGTAATATAATTATCCTACGTTCTATATAAACATTCTTCAACAATGCAAACTTCCGCTTTTATTGTAAATTCAAATTCAAATGTATGTATCGTAATCGACACGAAAAAAACTGCGTAATTTTGAAATCTGTGATTTAAATTTTTAATAGAATAATGAAATCCAATTGCATGTTAATTATATACTATTTGTAATGATTTGTTCGAAGGTTCGTTTCGTAAAGTTGCTGCAGTACTACGCCTTTATGTTCGTTAACCGCTTAACATTTACTTGTTTTCAAAATTAATTAAAAATATGTATACTGTTTCGCAACGATAAAAGTCGCTTGTCCGCATCCAGCCTTAAGGTTTTGTAATTGAAAACAATCAAGGCAGACATAGAGGAACGCCGGTCTCGTCTGTCTTCGTTGATTTAATAGCAAAACAAAGTAAAACTGGTAAGGTATACATGCAATGGGTAGATTTGATACAAGGGATGGTTGGACCAATGGACATTTATGCCAAGTTACATACATAAAAATTAGCATCTGACAGTTCGCAATGTTCGCTGAAAAATGCAATATGGTATTCGAGTATATTCGTGTTGTTAAAAGTGCATTTTGAATTTAATTTTTAGGAGATGTCTGGGCAAAATTTGTAATAAAAATTAAAATGAAAAGCAACGTTAGACGACAATTTGTCGTTTCGTTCTTTTCTTGGTTCCTATTGACTTCTAGCCTACGAATCGAGTCTTTGTCGCCAGCACCATCGTTGTAAGAATGCAAGCACGTGGACCCAAAGTTCCCTGATTCGTCGATCTGTTGGAATCACGTGAAGTGCATGAGGCTGTGTTGGCGCATGCGCGTTACGGGGCACCGGCTTGTCGGCGACGTATGGACCGATGACACTTTACGCCGGTGCTCTCAGAAGCGGTTGGAACGAGGAGGAAGTTGGAACGCGCGATTCGCGCCGGCGACCAGCGACAGAGGTAATTCGTAAACCTCTTACGGTCAAACTTAAAAAAAAAACGTCCAACGGAAATAGTCTTGCGTCATAATAACGAAGCAAAACAGAATGAACAAAGATTTGTGACGCTCGATAAATCGGCACCGGCGAAGCGCTGCGTCGTTTTTGCCACGTGAAAACCGTCCATCCAATTACCTTGTCTCATACGCCGGGTAATTTTACGATCTCGAATCGTTCGTTTCACAGTGATCGGTTTTTCGCGGTGTTCGTGCGAAGAAACTCAACGTTTAATAATCATCGACAAGAAAAACTACCGGCATCTACGCGATGTGTTCAACTATCTTCGAAAGTTCCTTTGGAGATTGCCTTCTATCGCGTTAAGAATCGAAGATACTAATTATCGACAATCTCCAAGTTCAGACTGAAACAAACGAAGCCTTCGGAAGAAAGTAGACGAGATTTGTGCGTGTTTGGAAAAAAGCAAAGAAGACAGGAGACGGTGGAAAGAAAGTCTTAGGCGCCAGACCTACGCGAGGAGATAATCTGGTCCTTTGGTTTCGTTCCACTGCACAGTGGAACGGTTCTCAAATCAAACAAATACGTGAGTAATTATATCTTTATATCGTAAAATGGAATTGTTATCGACTAAATCGTTGTTTCGCGACGAGACATCAACGTGAACTTGGTGATCTGTAGTAGCATGGGATCATCGTCTATTTCTTTTTCGTTCGTTTCACATTATTTTAAATGCCGAGTAATTTCGTCTGCGCGAAGTTCATGATCGATCTACATCGGAATCTGTGCACGCGACCAAGAGTGCATCCTTCGCGCATCTGCAACAATTTCTTATGTAAAACAAACGCGTAGGATTACACAATTGGTTATCCATTGCAGCGCTATGCAGCTATAACTTTATCTCAAGTTATAGCTGCACAGTCCTACCGGTGATGTGTATTATTTTCCATGCGAACCAGATCCCCTTTGTTTACAAACAAACTCTGAGATAACGTTCGCGAGGAATGTCACGAGTGTCATACAGAAAGGAACGCCATTTATCGTAGCGTGTTATCTCGTACAATTTGTATCGTGATCGTTGGTCTAAATTTACGCGAGCGTTGTTAGATGGAGGACAATACGAGGAGCACGCGCAAGCATGCTTCCCGTGAACACGTGTATGAGATAATCGTCGAGCAAAACGAGAGGATTGTACGTGCGGAACGAAAGCTCCAGAAAGGCCTGCATGGTTTATCTGCATTTCAGAGAAACGCTTTTATCGTGGAATAAAAGAAAGAACACCAACTCGACCGATTAGACATTTATGGGCGGGAAGAACATTGTTAGTAGCGTTATTGTTTAATCTCGGACGTTTTTAACGACGCGAACAAGAGACCGATTAGCTGGCTCCTGACCTCACGACACAACGGAAATAATGAATAAATATTAGTAGTTCATTCGTTTTTTAACGCACGCTACTTAACGTAGGTTATTTTCGGCGGCGCCAGACACACGCGATATAAATACTAGAAACGTTTTGCTTCTCGATTAGTTGTAACTACTCTTCTTTTTAAATGTCAAGCAATAAAACTATGCGATAATTAAAGTATCGTTGTATAGATCCAACAGGTTACTAATCTAAAAAGCTTGCAATTTTTGCGCGTATCAATTTTAGCACGTTCGAAACTAATTATAATCTATTTATCGCGATGCGCCTATAAGAAAACATTCTAATTGGTTTGTACAAGTCCCAAAAATTTGTTATACTCGTAAAAAATGATTGAGAATCAGCGAATTGTAGGCTATAGTCTATATTTGTCTTTGAAAATACTATTCATGAAGCGACCATATAAAAAGTTCCGCGTAACCGTAAAGCAGCGATTGCACTTGAAGTTGTTCGCTTAATTGTAGTTCCTCCTAACCTATTAATGAAAAATTACATCCTCGTTTGGACGGAACTCAGTCAAACGAACTAAGAATATAAAATAACGTTACCAGTGTCTCCCATGAATCGCGTTCCAGGCTTGTTAGCAGCAGATTTCTTCTGGTAACCGGCTTGACTACTCTCTTAAAATGCATTTTGTTCGTTTTTAAGTACGCGTGCCGCGTGTGCTCTCGTGCCCCCGCACAGGTATATACGCGCGTTTTCCGGTCACTCGTCTCTCGCAGACACCTACTTGAAAACAGTCAACGGTACACAAGACGAATTGTTTGCACGTATAATTCCCACGCGTGTCCTGCAATGTATGCACTTCCGGAGAAAGCGAGGAGAAAATCGTTGCAATGTGCATCGGCTTAAGGACACGTTACGCGGACCCCCCACGGACGTTTTTAGAAGCTTAAACACAAAAATAATAAACGTAAGTGAGGTTATACCAAGGTTAACGCGTTAACTTTCTACAATCGAAATTATACTTGACTTCTGAGACAAAAATTATACGATACGGGACCATTGATTGATATTACCCTTCCCTCGTAGTAGTTTGTTGCAGCGAATGTACGATAGAGTTTGTCGCACCATTGGGGCTTACGTAACAGTCGTTCATTTTAAAACCTTCGACTATTTAGTTTAGGGGATCACGCTTGATTCACGTGTGATTCAAGAACGATACTCTGTCGCATCTTTGAACTCGATGTTCACTACCCTCCAGGCCCTGTGATTTAACCTTCGCGTTAAGGAGGTATTTCGGTACAGACATGCAATTTTCAGGGCTTTTTTTATTATTTTTTACTTGTAGAAAATGAAATGAAAAAAATCAATATTTAATTGTACGTTGATATACGCATAACAAAATTACAAAGTAGAGATGAAAAATGAATCGTGTGGATTAACATATTTACTGTGCAGCACGAAAGATATTTACGTATACAACGCGTTACGCTATTTATCTAGTATTGTACATCTGGGTATCAACGTCTGCTAGCACATTGTTCCATATACAAATCAGCGAAAGTCAAAAGGCTATCTCTACCCATGCGAAGATTCCAATGTGCTTGAAATAATTATATTCTAAACGCGCAGTCTATCATTATCAGAGGCGTAAATATAGAATTACAACATATATAAATACTTGTTTCGTACGTATTAATCGAGACACGCGTCCCGTATCGTTGAACATCGTGTCTTCTTATCGTGGGAAGGAGAACATACTCTGAAGGTCTCGTAAAAATTTATCACGCAGTCAGATGTTTTTCTTATCTCGCTCGATAACATCGAACGTTTGTTGGTAATTCAGAAAATGATCGAGACAACTTGAAATTGAAAAAGATCGACGGAGGTTTCTATCGTTTAGACGCCGCGTTATCGTCGATCATCGGTGCGGCGATCGTTCGAGCTGAAAACGGGTTTGAAAAAATATCAACTAGAACGAAAATTAATTCGCCCCAGAGATAAATCGTGTCGCGTTAGACGAGACTTGGTCAAACATCATTGGCGTCCAAGTCGTATCGTTTATCTCGTGACACTTTTCCCTTTATCGAGTACACAAAAGCATCTCGCGCGATCTACGCGATGCGTTGCGTCTTCTTTATGGTTTCGGCGATTAAACTTTGTCCGGTAAGATTCCGCGCTCGAGGGTGTAAATGTCGGCAAGGATATGTCGGTTATCTGGTTGCTTCGAACCAGAAACACGACGCGATAAGACCGGAGGATTCGACCTCAGTGGCGCCTTCGATCGTTGAAAGAATACAGGTCTGAGAATTGTTACGACTAACGACATTAGTCATTAGTAATATTTCGCTCTAATGACACTAGTGCCAATCGTGCATCGTGATCGTCCGATAAAATATTAGAAATATGTATTTCTACAGACATGTACTCGGCTCGTGGTCTGGTATCGCAGTTTACGCGTACGCAACTCAACTTTACGTGCTTCGTCGTTCTAACTGTTTCTAACCTCTATTCTAACCATCTCTAACGGAGATTTAAAGAAATAATGAAACGTGTGTCGTCTCGTTTGATTTTCTCCAGTTATAGCCATTTTTCTACTTTGATTATTTTTAATCGCAAACTGTTCTTATAAAGCTGATTCTCCTTAACGTACAATGTTTAATAACTATTTATTTTCATTACTGAAAAATTAACAGATCAATATTATGTCTACTTCTTGTGCAATCAATTGCATAGATTTGTGCGTACAACAATTTTTTAAAGGTAGATAGATCGTGCAGAGGACTTTTATTGCCGAACCCACTCGTTTCCTATTTTTCCGAATTTTCATTTATTCAATATCCATTGCCAATGTTGAAATTGCGATTTAGCAAGCTGCCAAAAAATGACCTTTAATCACCTCCATTATATTTTATAAAGGTCCTTGAAGTTATATTCGAACCTCTTTCTTTTTCTTTTTTGTCGACAATATTCGTTTCGTTTGCCTGTTCGTCGGACTTCCTGATTCGCGATGTGGGGTCAGATAGTGATTTATTGTGCGTTCGTCTTAATAAAAATATTCTCAAGGATGAGGGATTAACATATACCCGCCAAGGCTGTTCTTAATGATATACAGTCGTCGCGCGATAGAAACTCACGCTATAAAAAGAAAATATTCAAATTTCGCTAACCGGTTTCTCTACTATCTCTACGGCGGCGCTTGCGATTTTTTTCCATAGCGGGTAAAGGTAAACCGGTTGCGAAGATTTTGTCGGTAGTGCAATCTTTTCATGTGATCAAATGTTTACATTTCGCCGAGTAAACAGCTCTGCGAATTTCTCTGTACATAAAAAAGAAATTACGCTATAGTTAGGTCTGGGTTAGGTTTGCTTAGTTTTCGCAACATAGTTTTCAGGTTGCCTAACCTCAAAATACAATATTTATTTTTTCGTTTGTCTATGACATAGGAACATTATGGTTGTGCATAAGTTGTAATATATTTTGCTTAGAGTTTTAAGCCCAGAAGAATAAAAATCATTTATAAGGAAAAAAGCAGTAAATTTCATTTATATATTGATTCGACGATTACGGCAACTATAAATTTACATACAGCGAAAACTTGAATGCTACAGAGACGATGTCCTCGGTCATATTAAATATAAAAAAGTGGACAGCATTAATTAAATAAGATAATTAAAGTTAACGTGAGATAATAAAAGAATAAATCTGCTACTTGTGAAGTCTTTCGTCAGTATCATAGGTCAGGCATGCTCAAAGGTTTCAGCGAGTCATTTCGTTGAGTCAGTAAGGTCTCCAAATATATGTACATCCCCTCTCACCTCCCGCATCTCCGTAATATCTTTCGTTACGTATATTTTTACGTATTGAAGCTCCGTTATCGATCGATACCACAACAAAACAGTTTACGTAATTCGTACCGATATTCTAAAAAGAGAAGGAACATAAGCTACGTGTTTCATCTACAGTTATACATTTATAGACGTATTTGTTATTATAATATATTGACGGCATTTTTGTGGCATCAAAAGATCCATATTTATCCTTTACAAAACTATACTTTATAAACGTATTTACATTCAGATAAACTTTTTACACGAAAAATAAGTCAAGAAATATCGTTATACAGTTTCGGTAGATATCAAAATAATAATTAACGTTCACGTATAGATTGTAGTTTTTTTTTTTTATTTAATTACATTAATTTTTATTCGAATTTTGTCTCAACGTTGCAGTACAATATTTGTTAATTTATAAATTTTAAGAAAGTGCAAAAAAGAACATACGTTTCTATCGCTATACAGGTGCATTTGGACGAATTGTATGTGCATCGAAATCCACTCAAGTAAATTGGTAGCTTTTTATTATATCGAGCAACGTCTGTTGCAAGCTGATAACCAGTGGTCACGCTATATTCACCAACCAATGCACATTTTTGTTCCAATATTTTCGATTCGCTATCGCGCTTCGATATCAAAGTCGCGCAATTATAAATTTATCAAAATGTTTTTTTCGCCGGTTTCATGGAATTGCGAGCGAAGATTCTCTCATGCCACACGACAGTCCGTTAATTAAGTAATTAACTGTTAATTAATTGTCCCGTGGTGAAGTTTATCGTTTGGCTCGCGCTATCGGTTGGTAATATTTCCGGATGTGTAATTTTACGAAATTTCCGTCGCCTATGATAAGTCAAGGACTCGTATACATATTCACTGCTTTATCTCTGTTTAGTGCATGTAGTCTAATTCCGCACGTGACTTCCAATAACCCTCCGACCTCTTCTTATCGGGGTCGATTGATAGCAATTGACAACAATAGAAGAGAATTTCATTATAATTGAAACGCGCGCTTGCATTGAAATATAGCTAATTTTTTGCCGTGACTGGTTAGTTAGATAATAGTCGTTCAATATTAATCGCTTTCGGCGCGGATTAAAAATAATATTTTTTATCAGTGGTACTTGTGGACTGAGAACTCGTGTCCACTCGACTGCGCTCTTCATTCTTATTTGCTTTGATGAATTTTTAAATAGCATTATATCATCGACGGGCAAAAACGATAACAATATTATGAATATTTCGTTTATCATGCAAATACACAGTGGGTGGTTCGTCCAATTTTTTTAAATTTTAATATTTTTTGTTTCATTCTGAACGTATAAACATAGTATAAAATAGTGGCTCAATAATCCTATACATATACGTATATCGTAATGTGGGGTCCGAGGGAGTTAAATAAAACACACTGCTCTAAAGGTAAAAAAGGTCCCATTTTAAATAAGATTAATCAGGTATGCAATTATTGGAATTTTTTAAAATAAAAATCGTAACTGAGGTACACTTATTTAGCGACTTAAAGATATTGCATGAATTCTTTTAATTGCGTCACGATTGGCGCCACTCTACAGATAAGAAACATACGAATTAGATTATTAAGGTATATGACTATGGCTATCGTTCCTGCCAGAATAAAACACAAAATATATAATTTGAAAAAACGTAGTAATTTTTTAAATCGTATAATTTTATTAAACAGTGAAAGGATTAAATGATTCGTCTCATCGAGTCACCGATCGGTTTAATTAACCTGCATTTAGCGTTTAGTCACTAAATCCCTAGACAGTCCGTTTAATGACTAAACACTAACCTAACCCAGACGTCACGAGCGAGCATCGATTTGCACGGGTGCACGTGAGTCCGTCTCGTGTCTAGTTGCGAATGCACAAATTGTTCCCGAGTGTTTTGGCTGGTATAGGTTATGTATGACACACAGGGTCGATAGACTTTTGTTTGCAGAACAACTTGTTTTTTTTTTTCTTTACATACGAACGTGTGGCCATAAGTTCACGCTGTTCTTTCGAATTTCAACGAGGAGAACAATTCGCGTAGATCGTACCTTAGAAGACAGACAATTGGATAGATTCCAAGGGCGTAACGTGTCTGGGAAGACGTAGGCGTTTGGAAGATGCACCGAGCTAATTTTAACCGGCGCATGTTCAAAATAGCATGACGGCTGCACGATTTTCTCTTACGAGTCATGATGTACACGAACATGCTTTTTCCATACTATACCAGCGCGAACGAACTGTTTCTAATCTACTCTTTGTATCGTTCGAATTTCCCACGCCGAACTGACTAGGTTACATAAAACTAGAATAATAATTCTCGTGTTCGTTAATAATGTTAGGAGAGAGACCATAGATCGTATAAATTAAATCTTACGTGGTTTACGTAGAATTATTACAAGAAAAAATAATAATTACGAAATTGAGGTTAGGTTAGGTTAACTCGACAAAAATTTAAATTTGTATATACGAGAGATTGAAGTGCTGGATCTAATAATTATTAATAAGCTTATTCATCTAGTATAAAAAAAACATAAACATACTAATTTCTCGTATAAACGTTGTGATCACGCCGTACATAAGTGATATCGAGATTTATCGTTACGCAAATAGAAGTTTAGATGAGTGAAATCTGGTCAAATGGAAATCGTTGTTTCGTCTGGCTTCTTCGAGACTGTTCAGCGTTATCACGGTCGTCGTCATGTCCCGTTCAACGTGATTCACGATAGTCATATTATAACACGTATTTGCAGAATTATGAAATATCACGACGAACCGGTGCATTGCCGCGAACCTGACTAAAGATTATCCCGTGGACATTTTTTATCTGTCACTATCTTGCCTCGCAATAGTAGACGATTTCTTTCATCGTCAATACAAGGTGTTCATTTGGAGAATTACAAAAGGGAAATAATCAATAATTAGTAACTACGATATGCGAATATTAATGACTACCCTTTGCGTTTTTGACGCAACTATTATTTTTTATCTCTGATTTTATGGCACGCGAAAATGAACTTTTAATCGGGCGGCAATTCTTCTCTGCAATCGTGCACACTGCCCTCTATAATTCAACAGATACACGAACGTGCATTGTTAGCGTTATATGTATTATTTCACGATGCAGCGTGTCGCCTATCTCGTATGCATAGATTTTGTGGAGTCTGGTTGTGTAAATAGACGAGATCGTATTATAAATTCACAGAAACAACCGTTTCGTAGATGCCTTTTTGTTCGTTCGTTTTTCAAGCACGAATAACGACGACACAATGTATCGAGGACAGACAACGAGAGCCAAGTTTATCAGCGAGGATTAAGATTTCTGCGTCGAAAAACTGTTATCGATGTATTCCGAAAATACGTTGTCACATAATATATGGAGATTGGGGATAATTCATTATACTCTGGGTATTAAAAGTATTCGTAACTTGAAATAAAAGTACTTATGGCTGTTTTACAAAAATATTGTTCCATTCATGGGGAACGTAATTTTATAATTCGTCCATTAACTTCATTTAGAAACGAGCCCTTCTTGTCGCGTGTTTCAAGACGAATAAGACAAATAAATTACCAACTATGATTGGACAAGAGATCAACTTGTTTCTCCTCCCAGTAAAAAGAATATACATAACGTATACATATGTATCATTGTGTTTCTTTTTCAACAAATTATTTAATTTAAGTTTTTCTATACTTTAAGTTCGTGTTAATTATGATATAATTATTTGTAGATTAAAAATAATCTTGTTTATACACGAATATGATCGTATAAGGTCTGAAATAAATTAATCTTATTTTTAGAAGAGCATTGTTTTGCCAAATGTTTCTTTCTTTCTTTCTATTAATATATTGGTCGTTGGAATTTAAAAATCGTAAGAGTATATTTTTAACTTATTTTGGGTGCATTAATTTTCTTTATTTTTAACGGTACGTCTTTCAAAATGTTTGAAGATCACTGTTCTAATAATATTTTTAATTTCAAATCATTATCTCGTATGCATACAAAATTGCTATTAATTAAAATTTCACTTACATCCAATATGAAGATAATTTATCAGAATACCAAGAGACCTTGTTCGCTATTCCATCGAAAATATGCAAAGATCTATGTAGCTACAGATTAATACTTCTATAATGTTTGTCCGTAGGATGCATATTTTTTTGTCTATGATAGATATATCTTTATATTGCGTTCTGTTCATTGGCACCAAATAATATAAAAATTACTTTTATCAGCGAAAATTACGTCTGGCCAGTCCTTCATCGAAGTATTTATATACTTACTGTTTTGCTAATTCCAATCTTTCCCTCCGATTAACTCAGCTTACGAAATATGTACTTATTACGCGTTTATTTGTGCAATGGTTTCTTGTTGATATTTTTGTAAAGGTCACGAATATCTTTATTTCATTCCTACAAAATCTGTATTAAGGATGCTTCAGATTATGTATAAATTATATGTTTCATTAAAATGGACTTAAAGATAATTACATAACCTCGTATTTTAAATTAAAAGGAATTTTCGTGCAACAGTTCCAAAAGCAAATGATATTTACGAATTTTTTTTCTTTTAGACCAAATAATACCGAGCTTGCAATTGCAATTGCATAATCGCAATATAGTCTTTATTTACAGAGTAATGAATTTTCTTTAGTGTTGTAACGCAATCAGTGTTTTTATTTACGATGACGCATTGATATTTTTCCCGTTATTAAGGGGAAAGTTTTCTGCGTAAATAATGTCTAACATAACCTAAGTTCACCCTGTATAAAGGCCGATTTCTATTCGATTGTCGTTGTAACGTGATTCGCGTGCGTTCCACTGCATTCTTTCATACGCAACCGCAAACTTTTTGTTTAATTAATCGTTTATCGGCTGCAAAACAATTATTGTGCAAGAGTTTGCAGAAGTTTGATACTGAATAACAACCGGAAATTTCATTGCGGGACACTTCTGCGGCTGTTGTTATTGTTGTTGTTGTCAGCAGGTTAAGAAGTTAACGAGGCAAATTCTCATCGAGATAAGAAACGTGCAAAAATTAAAATGACACAACCGATGCAGTTTTTACACGCGTGATTGAGTTATGCGTGAGTCGAAAGTGTCACCGAAGACTATGCAGAAAATGCGCGATAAGTAGCATTCTTTTCTTTTATGTTTGTTTTAACAGACCAAACAGTTTGACCTTGGTGCTTCGTTCGCGTAACGATAAACAATACTTGAGTGTTCGTTTTGACCTCTACCCTTATTAATCTTGCCACCCGAGGACAGTGTTATGCATAATATATCGTTTTTTTCCGTAAAATGTTTCTTTTAACGCGAATTATTGAAATTATTGAATTTTTTTCTTTCTTTCTTTTATTTTTTTTTCAATTTCTTCATCGTATTTTCTTTTAAAAAACTATTTACGCTTTAACAGCGAACAATAATTTTCTTGGAACATTCAGCGTTCTGAAACGGATAATCTTAAAAACTAAATGGAAATGCAGTCGCATTAGATTTGTTTACAAAAGTCGAACGATATCGCAATATCTGTTTGATTTTCATAGGAACGCGATAATTCTGTTATTGTTTTTGCCAGTTGTTATTGATAAATCGAGCAAGTAGTGTCGTGTAAAATAGAAACGGACCGTTCACGACGATTCAAGTAGCTTGAAACTCGAAACATCCGATTCATGATACCGCTTGATGATTCTTACTCGTGTACGCGTGCTTGTTTGGTTCCGGTCTGGTGCATGTCGCGTCTGGTTTTCGAACAAGTCTCGAGGGACGAGAGAAGAGATTATTGCCACACTTAAGAGTCGTAATTCCACTCCCAGGAGTAATATGACTACACGCACCTATCTTGACGCGCAAAATACCTCTACCGTGATACAGTTGTACAAGATCTACGCCGTGTCTTATCGTTCAAGCAGTAAACAATTAATCAGTGAACCTATCGAATAATTAATAATCTACTGGCAAAAAGAATTCTCGGCGAACTATCGTCAAGGGGACGTTGATATTTGCATGCATGCATATATGCAATTGGTCGATAAACGTGACCGTGTAGAAAGCAGCTGTTGAAAATTCTTTTTTTTTCGTTAGATTGGAATTCTGTTCGATAAAATTAAAAACTATGTTTTCGTATATTTTCATTCTATATTTCCTTTTATTTTATTATAATTTGAAAATAAAAAAATTATTATTTTAGTTTCTTTTTCCACGTGGAACAACTTATGGCGTTCGTAACCTATGAATGTACTCTAACGCCTTCAAGTCGTTGCACCTTTGCACGTACAAGTTTCCAGTTTTGTTTACTTGGGAAAAAAGCCCGACTATTTACGCTCATAAGTCGGTCAACACACTGACAAGGGAAGCACTCAACCTGTCCCCTCTTATTATAACCTTCTTTCGAGGAATGGTGGATTACTACAGATCCCTGTCGCTACGAGTAAAATAGTAGACGTAATAATTTAATAAGTTTAGAAATATAAGTAATACAATAACGTATCTTGCAATATACATATGTTCTATAAATATAAATCTCAGTCGTCGAAGTGACGGTGTGGCACAAATGGTGGTGTAATCGGGCAGTGCATATACTCGAGGTTGCGGTTCGAGTTCCATTCGTTGAAATATTTTTTTTTTTTCAGCCTTTATTACAAACTTTAAACTATACGACGTGTTCCGATATTTCCGAGAGAAATTACACAGATGTTACTCGGACTTTAATTAGTTTAGAAAAAAGTAACCGCTGGAAGTTACAGCATACTATCTTCTAGTAACATTGATATCTGGCAGAAAAATGGCGTCCAATTTCCGTCGTAACCTAACTCGAGAATGAGTATAAATTCAGCATTCGATTGTTTGGAAATATGCTGAAAATCGGAACATTTATTTTAATTAATTCTGCAACAAATATCATCATTCGGATGTACTAGTACATCCATAAATTCCCCAGTACGTTACGTGCTCTATATACCTATGTTAAGTTATCTGATTACAACCGCAAAAGTTTACCAATATTAATGACTGTTAATATTACCATTCCTACAATGTTTGAAATGGGACGTATCTTTTTGTAATCGTTAATTACTATCGTCTAGAATTAAAAAATATAATTAGAATTAGAATAATTTGAAGACTATATGAGATTTAGTTATGTTCTTAAGTAGGAATCATACGTAGCAACTTAACCTATCGAGTCTGTCTTGTCAGTCTCACGATATTTTCATTTATAGTATACTGTAGTGGTATTGCACGTATAAAAAAATTCATTCTAAATATGTTTAGTTATAGTTATACGTATAAATTTGGTATGTGACCTAAGCGACATCACGATTGAATTAGGTTTAGTCACATAGCTGCGTGTCACTCGAGTCGACGGTCGTTCGAGGTGAAGAAACATAAACACTGTTGGTAGGGGGGAACTTGTTCGCAAGTATCCCTTGCAGGTTGCTGCAAGAAGCAAGGCAATACCATCGTATCTTTCCAAGCAATTCGTAGCATCCGTAAACATAGGGACTCTCGTGTAAATAATGCGGTGAATTTTGGGTTAATCGATGACTCGCGTGATCCGTGTTGGTCGCGTAATTCCGCCGTCGAAATTTTTGGCAACCCACGATGCACGTTCCTAGTTATTAAAGATTTGGCGCTAGATCATTCGTGCGGCGCAAATTCCAATTTCGTCAGTTCGACTGGCAAGCTCTTGAAGTGAAATTGGGTTCGCGTCGGTTAGCCAATTCGCGAATAGGAAGCTTTACGATGAGCGACGACTCTCGGAAAACTTTCGAGGGATCAACTGAATTTTTCTTCGCTATAGTGCTCGAAAGGTCTGTTCGATTCTATTAAAAATAAAGCTCGTACACGTGTACCTTTTTGCTGTGAACGCTACTCTTTGCTCGGAACGAAGTAATATTTTAATGATAGAGAATGCAAGGAAAATTAAATCAGTACAGTTTAAGGTGTAAACATAAGAAGAATAAATATTACGTTTCTTCGTAAACTAACGAAACGTCGAGATTAACCGTTCTTGTCAGAAATTTTTGTACTTGACCGTGTTTAGTATATTAAGTTAACGATGACTAATCCGAAGTCACGTTTATAAAATCAACATGGCCGACCCAATATAGCGGAGCAACATATAAAACTCTTGATTTATTTTTATAAAAATCTATATACTCGATCTAAATATCGTATAGTGATCTATTTGTTACGTGCGTACATTGGATCAAACAGTTATTCTATTAATTTTATTTTATAATTCAGATGTTTTTTATTCGTTATTCGAAATTTTGATAGAGATTAAGAATGTTGCCCACAAACATGGACGACAGTTTGAGAATCATTGTATCGCAATCTAAACGATAAATCCCACTACACCCGATAGTTACGTGACTTTTGCAATCATTAGCCATCGCCAGGTGACCGCCCCCGTCAGAATGCGCAGTTCCATCGAGCCTCTGACCCAACTGTAAACCTTCTGAAAGTCAAACAGCGGAGGGCTAAAAAGAGATTCTTAAAAGGTCGATGCTAACAGGTTCTTTATGGGTAGAAAAGAAGTTTGAGAAAGTCATGGGCACATAATATCTGGAATGTTTTTATGGTGGAACATTGTAAATGTTTCGTACCGTTAGAAATTTGTGCTCGGTTTTCCATACATGTTTTATTTACCTTGTTCTCTGCGCAAAGCTTGCAACGTTACACGTGCGAGATAAACGTTTATTCGAACGAAATGACAGTAAGAAACACGAAATGGAATTTTGTTTGTTTTCCAGATCTAAATGTGTTCCATAGCGATGCCTGCTGAGCTGCTTCTGGGGCATAGTCCTCCAGTATACAGTCCACTTCTGTATAGTCCCCTAGTGGTGACGGCGCCGTCGATTACCAGCAGATCGGTGCCACCCAGGATAAGGCCATGTCTTTCGTCTGGTTCCCTGGCCATCGACAGTATACGAAACAGCAACGATGGCAACAACAGCAAACAGAAAAAAAGGGTGGTGTTCGCCGACGACCGTGGTCGTCCACTTACTCAGGTGAAACATAATCCATCCATAATCCCTGTCGCAATCTCGCCTCTGTTCGTGAAAGGGAAATAAAATAACATTTCGCGTGCACACCTTTGCTTGGACTTTCTGTTTGCTTTGTCGGACTTTCCAGTAGTTCCACTTGTTGCGACGACTGTGAACGTAATTTTACACTCGACTGAATTACACCATACATGTATATCGAGCGGTGCAATTTGGTAATAAAAGTCTCAAACTTGAAAATTTTTATTAACCCTTCGCGGTCGGTTTCTAAATAGAACAGATAACGCGGACCTATCTTATATTGTGGCGTCAGCTCCCGTACTCGCCACCAGAGGGCTCCGCTCTTGTCTCTCTCGCGAGTACTCGACCAACGTTATCTCGATTTCTACGACCAGCAAAAGCAGCGCCACGATATAATAAAAATAAAAAGTTCTATTCTCGATAGATAAAGAAGATCCCCAGCCCTAGGGATAAAATATCTGGATAATTTCCAAAGGTTTGTGAAACGATGGCGTAACATCGAATCGTTTCGTTTTTCCTTTCGACAGGTTCGCGTGATGTCAGAGCCTAGCAATGTACCGCCACTCTGGAGTACCGCGTACCTGGCCGGATTAACGGGACGGCTTCTTCACTCGAAAATAGACAACGACGAGCCCGTGGAGGTTGCGTCGCCCTGGCAAGTGACTTTCCCCCAACCAGCGAGCGATTACCTCGCCTTTCGACGGAAACTCGACCAAGAGAACGTCAGCTTGGAAAACGTGATAATAAGGGAGTCGGAACACTGTCTAGTCGGCACCATCAAGGTACGTAATCTGGCGTACGACAAGGAGGTAGTGGTCAGGGCGAGCAACGATTCCTGGAAGACTCACGAAGACGTGCACTGCACCTACGTCGAGCAACCGTGCGCCCCGGCTCTAATTCTCTACGACACCTTCCGGTTCAGACTCACTCTGCCGCTCAAGTCGAACGTAGTGGAGTTCTGCGTACGTTATCGTACCGATGGCAAAGAATACTGGGACAACAACGGAGGAAAGAACTTTGTCGTTCGCAAGAAACTAGAGGTGTGTACCTCGAATGAGACGGAGGCCCTGTGCAGAGGTGTCTTGGAAAGGGTTTCAAAGGTCCCCATCTGCTTCGATAGCTTCGTCAGGTATCAGAGAACACACACGCCGATTAAGAAGTTACCACCACTATAGAGGTCAAAACAGATATCCGATGTTTGATTAAATTGTTAGTTAACGTATCGTAAGGTCATACTATAATTAAGGAATGGGCAGCGCTGAATATACGCCTGTTATCAAATCGCGACGCGGTATTTTATCCGTACAAAATTTTATAAAACTAATATTTCTCACATTTTTCTACGGCTAAAAGTCGAGTTATGTATATCGGTTTATGTTAAAGTTCTTATAGCGCTCTTCTACTATAGTGGTGTGTAACTTCTCACACGTCGGACAGCAGAAGGTCCGACAGTTGTAGGTCAAGGCGGAGTCGAATCATTTTTGGTCCATGCTAAAATTTCTCTATACGTCCTAAAATAAATTTTCTAAACTTTCCAACGATATTAATGTCGTCATGCTGTTCTTTATAAATCTTAGTAGATAATTCGAATTCAACTGTATTTATTTTAATTTGTATAGAATAGTATGGGTCAAAATTGACACAGTTTCGTCCGTTCCCCTCTATCGCATAGCGTGCCCGATTAAATAACCCTAGCAAGAGAATCCTTGTAAAGTTTACCAAACGAATTTTACAGGTTCTGGGCATGACTTTTTTTTTCTTTTGGAAACATTTAATACGAGCATCGATTAATTTACGAATGTATAAATAATTAAAAAATAATTTCTTTTTCAAAGGGTAAAATAAAATTCATGCAACAGAGGGTTAAGAACACGCTTGTTCAGCATTGGTGAGTTCTCTTTTTTGTTGACGTTTGCTATTTGGTTACTTTGAAACCTTTTCCAAAACGAATACATATAATTTACCAATAGTGTTAAGTGCATCGAGGACGCCCGTAGAGAAGTTTCGTTTAAAAAAAGAGAGTAACATCCTACGATATCCCTCGGAAAAGCAAATAATTTTTCAAGGAAACGTGTATATGTTCTTCGTTGAGGTTCATCACAGTCCTCTTGCTAGAAGGTGACCTCTTTATTTTATTCCCAAAGATTGTACATGTTCGTTAGGCAGCCGGCAACAAAGTGTGTCGGATTCCTTGCGCGATACTTGGAATCGCGATGGCACATCGGCGCATCGTCGCTCGAGCCGCTGTCGAACCTAATCTCGATGATACGTTTATAGTTTCGGCTCCTCGCGATACAGATTTTTTAAGACAAAACAGGCTACGCCGCTAGATAAGCTGGTCAACGCCACGTGCGTCTCTTTTTCAAAAGGTGCTGACACTAACAGATAAATAGCCAGCAGTAAAAAAAACTTGTACGTCGGTCGACTGTTTTAAAATAAAACTTGCCTCTGTCTCTGGGTGTGTACCTAATAAGAGGATCGCATGATCGCTTCGGGAAGGCAAAGAGTGCTCGAGAAAGTCGCTATATTTATTCCCCGTGGTTGGTCGTTTCGTCGTCCCGTTGCGATTGTTTCGCGGACAATCTCTAATTGGTAATTTCTGTGTTGTAGCCACGGGCGCCGGCCAAACGGTACGACATCTTGACAACCACGTGTGACGGATTCTCGAATAACGGTATACGAGATGGCATACCACGGATCACGGACGCAACGAGAACGAACATACGCACGTGGAGCGAGTTCGCGTCTTGGCATCATCTAACAAACGACGCTCCGTACTGGTGAATCCTCAACAGCCCTCGTCAAACGATGTACAAAGTCGTACGAATTCTTCCAGTTTACTTGGTTCATTGTCGTGGCGCGTAAGATCATGCGGGACGAAGCGTCAGACCGCACGACACACGGGAGGGAGACACGGTCGTATGAAGCGTGTGTCACGACCGGCGCGGCGTCAGGAACAGGAGACCGGCGAACGAGAGTATTGACGAAAGAAGGGAAGCGATGGACCACCACGATTTATCTTCGATTCGGAAGGACAAGCTCGCACGGAAGGGAGAGGACACGATTGGAGCTCGACACAGCGCGGTGCAGATGAGAGACGAGGCACAAGGTCGCGTTACTTTTATGGTGAGTTCATAACACGAATTATATCAGGTGCTGGAAAGAAAGTTCCAAAGTTGTCGATCGATTCGATTACGACGAGTATTTTATTTATCAAAATGCTCTCATTCTCGGTATTCGCATTCCTCGCAATACGATGATGTCACTGTCGGACGAGTAATCTTCTCTTCGTAATATCCGATTCGAACGGCTAAGTCCTGCAACGAGGAAAATCCTCTTTTCCTGCTAAGTGACGTTGCACGCGCCTCGCGGAATGTTAATACTCATCGTACGCGTTTGGGATTAAGGGGGAATATTATCTGTAATACGCAGATACCGACACAGGACAAACTGTTGGTTCATTTTTTAGTATTATTAGATTTTTAATAATCGTTTTAATTTAAATTGTTCTTTGTTACGCGTATGCGTACCGACAGTTTTACCCGAGATAGTAACCACGTTTACCCTTGGCAATAAATTTTATTTCTCCTTAAAAATTTGGATAAAAACTAGACGCGTAGCTTCCGACAGTTCCAGGTGAACACCAACTACGTAAATACGCGTACTTAATGGGCAGCGAACGTGTTAAAAGTAGTCGTTCAATTGTAAGGAAACAAGGTTGTTACCACCTGTTCTATTTTTATATTAGGAGAGTTCTACTATTAGACGTTCATGTCGCACGTTCTTAAAGCGTTTTATTAGAAATTTTTATTCTCAGAAGCACGAAACAACTGCAACAACTTTGCCAATTATTTTTACTTTAAAGGTGTTCTATTTTTTACTACTTCAACGGCTAAACCACTCTGGCACAGAAGTCTACCTAATTCGCAAACGTGTTTTCGTGGTTTCTAATGCCCCTCTTCCGAACCAGTGATTTATCTATTTCTTACGAAATAACGAGTAGTAAAAAATTCATCGGTGGTTTTGCATCGCTCGTAGACTAGCAACACGCGTGTACTCGTTCGCGACCGTAGAATACCGTCTTTTTATGGACCTGTCCTTGCACGCGATGCGAACAAGGAGAGAGAGTGTAGGAGGGCGAAGATCTCGTATAGCGTACAAGTTGCTAAATTACAAATTCTACATACAGTTTCGGGGAACCTCTCTCAGCTCTAACGAAAAAATCTGTTGGATGAAAATTTTAGAAAATGTTTATCGGAGAAAATCACTCACGCGAGATATCGTGTAATTTTGCTACTAAAGTTTGTCTTACTCTGTTCAAAATCTCGAATCTTTTCGTCATTTTTCTTCTACCCACGGCCCGAGTTTGTCGATCGTCCGTCATTTTTAGGGTGCTCAGGACTTTTTCGAGTCGAAATCGCCAAAAAACTTAAGAGGATCTGACACGTCGGCGTCTTTTCATGCGAGGCCGCATACGACAGTATACTTTCACTCTATAAATAACAATCTGCCGTACAACGACGATAACAGTCGCGACCGACGAGTCGCCTGACTCTAATCGCCTTAACTAAAGGCTGTTACTACGCGTGACGGGATGCATACATTCCCATTCCTTCGTCTTCGTTTCTTTTCTTCTCTGTTTCTTTCGCGCGGGGCCAGGTTCGCGGTTGCCCGACCGGTGTGATACAAATATACAGGGTGATTAACCTCCTCGTGCCCACGCCCGAATGCACCAAACATCAGGGTTTGTTTTCGCCATATTCGGACCAAACGTGGGCACAAGTTTTATTCGAACAGTAGATAACCCCTATAATCGACGCATAGTAATTTAATCGGTTCCCTGACGCTTTCTGCGACCGAGTTCAATTGTACGTATATTATATTAAATGCAGATCACGTTAACGCGTTTTCTCCTCGCTGGGAGACATTCGTGCTCGACCGTTCGTCCGTGGGCCTTCTAAATATTTTAACTGCGACGATAATTTCAAAGTGCCTTGACCACTTTATAGATCACGAACGATTTCATGGTCGAAAGAATGATCCTTGGCCTACTGCCAGCGAACTGACACGTCCAAATACATTGTACGCACTTATCAGCTTTAAGTGGTTCGACCGTTGAAAGTACTTCCCCAATTCTCACGACTTTCAGGGCGCAGAAAGCCAGGGCCCCCACGGGCACATTCGAGATTCGTCAGACTCGTGACCCTTCGCAGCCGGTAATTATTTTAATTAGCCATAATTAAATCGAATAAATCAGATATGGTATTAGTATCGTCAATAATTTCGAATGTATTCCAAGTAGGTCTAGTTGAATGAAATACCTTATTTAAATATTTTATTTGGCCAAGAAATGAAAAAGGCTACGCTCCATTGATCTATATTTAGCCCGGAGATCTAAAAAAAGTTTACCGAAATCCCGACCCTGTTTATAATCGTTAACCTACATTAAGATATTGTTAAATCGGCTTATGTTATCTCGTCGCTTCTGACGCAAGCGCAAAAAGTAGTTTTCCACTCGAAAGCTGCAACAGGTGACAAACGAATGAATGGCACGAAAAGAGGCTGTATTACATGTAAAATCGTTTTGTTGATCGATAGAAAGACTGCAATTGCAGCTGCAGCCAAGCTGCTCCACGATCCATACGTTAAGGACGATCCTTTGGAACGTACGAACTAGGTAAGGGGTCTAACCTAGTTTGGAAAGAAAGAAAAATCGATTTCTTTCCCTTTACATTTTCTTAAAGTTCCAAATTTAAAAAACGCGCTGAAAAGATTGTTAGGAAATTGGAAAAATTAAAATTCTTATAGGGCTTTAAAATTAATTCTCTGTATCTGTGGTTTTTAATAATCCTGAGAATAATCGTTAAATTTTTAAGATTTTCTTCCTCCATTGTAGGAGACGTGACATTTGACTAAAGAGTCAAAGAGAACGCGAAAGAAAATTTATAACGCGGACAACTGTAGATAACTTAAACATCTCTTTCTATTAATACATTGATTATCGGGGTTTAACTAATCGTCGTAAGATATTTTAATGAAACATTTTTATCTCTTCAGGGACAAATTACTTTATATATAAAGTAAACTAAAATTGTTACTGATATTGACTCGTGACATCTATCAATCTTATAACGAGCTTTGCAGTATTTATTATATCGCTGAGAAATTTAGTTGCAAATTCGCAATTTTAATGGTACAGTATTTAGTTCGACTGAATACAATACCGAATCGATTTGTTCTTTAGTTGTTTCCACCCTACCGAGGACCGAACTTCCAAGGGTTTATGTCTCCCATACAATGTAACCGGTCAAGGCGTGGTTGTGAAAACTGGTGGCACAAGATCGTATAATATCCCATCGTGCCGCGTTGCAGTCATGCCATACCACGCCTCGAGAGCATTGTAAAAACTTTAAAACGTCTAGACGTGTGGGCCGACTGGGTAATCTCGATACCCAACACCTCAACCATGTTGTCCCGTGTTACTGTATACTAGTGTATACTAGGTGTTCGACCACCCTTGGGAAAAATTTTAATGGGAGATTCTAGAGGTCAAAATAAGACGAAAATCAAGAATACCAATTTCTTGATTGAGGCTTCGTTAAAAAGTTATTAAAAATTAAATTAAAAAATTTCAAATCGTTCTGGAAAAATTATTTTTGGTTGCGGGGGTCAATTACAATCATTTTTGGTCAATAGACATAGCCCCGAAATCTTGCGTCGTTTCGAGAAAAAAAATTCAGTACGGTCGGAACTTTAAACGTTAATAACCGTTTAACGAAGCCTCGATCAACAAATTGGTATTCTTGATTTTCGTCTTATTTTGGCCTCTAGAATCCCCCATTAAAATTTTTCCCAGGGGTGGTATCGATTTTCGTTCGTAGAAACCTCTTCTGCCCGCGAAATTTCAATTCATTTTGCGTTTCATACCGAAGCAGAATTCAAGCTACTGTAATTTAGTCTCTGCTCGTTGGACTGAGAGAAATAGAAATTTTTCTAGCGAAATTTTTCTAGTACTTTCTTTTGATACTCACAAGAGGAATGTGAGACTTATGTAAGTTTGGTGGACTTATAGGTCCATCCTTGGTGTCGAAGAAAGTAGATACACCTCCTTATAAAAGCCACTAGGGTTTTTAACTAGCAAATAAATTAAATTTTTTTTTAACGGCAATTTGTTTTTCTGCAATTTAATTATTTTAAATCATCGTGAATGACTAGGAAATTAATCACATTCCGGGTACGATGGGTCACTGCAATGGAATTGCACACGTTGGTCAACAAAATTCTTCTTAAAAGAAATTGCGATCGATTGAATGCGTAATGCCACGAATTCATGATTTATTGACCGAGGATGACTTATGTTGTAGATACGATAAAAGCCTTAATTCCATAATGCGATAGTACCGTATAACCTAAATTACGTCAATGATAAGTCAATCGACCTTTGCCATGACGAACATGTAATTACAAACATTCGCGTGGCAATACCTAAACGAATCGCTTAGTCAAATTATATGATTTCGATAAATATAGATCCTGGCGTCTGACTTATAAATTATACGAAATGTGAACAAAAGAACATGAAATAATTGTAAAAAAATCTACCCGCGTCTCGCGAATAACAAATAAGAAATTAATTCAAGAGTCACCATATGTTTTTTTCTATACAGTTTATATGGTCACTTGGCACGTAACGAAAAAAATAAGAAAAATAAGTTGCGTTTTTTCTAGGGATGCAGGTGGATTCCTTATCTGAGGCAAACTGTGTTTTAGACACGCCTAGATCTAGCGATTGGTTCCTACGCAGTAGTTTCCCAAAGTGAGCGTCGCGACTCCTAGAGGGGAGGGTCTTTCGATCCAACGGAGCGTGAAAGAAAACTTTTAATCCAGAATAACGTGTTACAAGCTCACTGTACAATTATTTATTAAAAAGAAAAACTTATTTTCAACGAACAGAAATAAAAAAAGAAATGTTTTCTAAAAATAGACCCATAAGTATGTTATTAAACATTTATAACGAAAATATGAATTTTGAAACAGTAACGGAATTGCATTTAGCGTTTGTTAGGGTTCGGGGTGAAAATGGGTCAATAATATTTATTTAGGAGTGCTGTATTTACTACTTGAGATCGCTGAAAGTGATGTCTATTAATCGACTACCATTAATACTCCCAATTAAAAACTTGGGTCGTTCTTATCAATACAAGACCGATATTTTTAAAGAGCCGAATTTATCACGTTGAGAATTACGCGACGATTTTGTTTCGTTCGGACGAATACAATGTTAATATATTGCACGTGTACTTTATATTTAAAAAAGTTTGTCCGCTGTGTATCTTTTATTCCTGAACCTGAATAAATATAAAATTGCTCATCAACCGTGGAACGTTGCATTCAGCCGTATCCTTGGCGTCGTTCGATCTGTTAAACATAACGATACATTATTTAAGCGAACAGTTTCTACAGTCGTGTCGTTTCTCTCGTTTCAGATTACAACGTGCAGAAACGCATACACAGTAGCCGTGCGACAAGGATTTGTAGAGCGCGGTACGATCATCGGATGGTTCGTTACGTACGTGCTTCTTCCAGCTACCAATTTGGAGATCGACCGTGCATCTTCTCGATCGTCGTCTTCCTCCTCTTCCTGTTCCACTTACCTGGAACTTGGCTGCTAAAGCCAAGGATGTCCGTCAAGTTGTTTCCACCTTTGAGTTGACCAAATCTCGCTGGTCTCGTCCGTTCCTGTTTCTCGAAACTCTATTCCCTCTTTTTCTATACTTGGTTCTATCTCTGTCACTACTATCTTTGGCTTCTATTCTTGATTTCCCCTTTCAACCTCGTATGAACTTGTACGAATGACTAATTTGGTTTTTTTTCTTTCCTTTTCTTTTTTTTTATTTTTTAACTTTTTATTCGATAAGTTCCTTGTTCGGTGATAGTGTTGTGGATCCAATGTTGTCTTTTTATAAACACGACTGAATTTTTAGGGAATTAAAAATGTGTAAACTGTTTCCAGCAGAGATGGACAAAATTTTATTCGAATAACAACCTACGGAGAAAACTAACGTGTAACTATTTATATTCGATCGAACAGTAAAATTGTTATTTATTTATTAGTAAAAGTTCTTTATCTTTTATTTGTTATTCGACGTTTTTGTCTAGGGATTTTGTCCATCTCTAGTTTCGTGCGAAACAGTCACCGGATCGTTCGTTGTTCCAGAGGTCAGCGGGGGCGCGAAACTGTCGGTTTAGTCTTCTTAAACGCGTTTCACTAGGGCGTGTGACCGTGTTGTTATTCCGCGTGAAAGTTTAGGCGTCGCGTGACGTTTCGAACGTAACTGCTCTTAGCGACACAATGCCAACCATGGGAATACTTTTCACCAACATACAGGGTGTAACAAACGTATTTCTCACGGTATTCAAGAATGAATCTTAAACGTTCGTTCCAACCATTACCATATGTATCTATGTACCTAATATATTACGCATCTATCATTGCAATCTAATTGTCTAGAACGCAAACAATATTTTATAAGAGAAACCAATCGTTTCTGACTTTTTGTCCCTTTTAAAATTAGAAATACCAGAAAATTTGTAAGGGATTTAGTAACAGGTTATTTCTTAACGAATCTCCACCTAAAAAGGCGTGACAGATGGTTTTTTACACCCTGTACGTACACGTTGTACGAACGCAATTAGAAGAGAACGAGAAAATGGATTGTCACCTTTCGACTATCTGACAGGTGATACTGCTGTCTCCTTCTCTTTCTTTTCTTCGTACGAATCATGATAATACTGCGACGAGAGCAGAAATTACGCAACGTTGTTTCACTCATGCTAATCCCGCATCGATCGGTATCGTCTCGTAAATCAGTATCGGTTACCCATGCCTATAGGACATTTCTCTCGGCGTGTCGCGACCCCCGCACGTAAAATTTACCCACGATTTTAGTAGTACGTCGATACTCGTGTAATCCTTTCCTCTGAATTTTCACTTTCGTACATCTCTCTTCTAGCGTTGTTAGATTTTCGACGTAAGTTTTATCGATCATTTTGTAATTTTTATACGAGAACGTGTATACGTGCACACGTGTCGAGGCCTTGTTAATTTTATTGCATGTTCCGCGAACGAGCCGTCATTATCTTGATCGACAAGTTCGCGTGGAGATTAAAATTTCTTTCTCAAGAGTGCGTCCTATCGATTGTAATTCGACAAAATAATTTCAAGTATCGTACACCGAAATGTACATAGCGTATATCGATAGAAATCGCGAAAAGAATTTATTCGGGAAGCCTCAAATAAATATTTTGTATTCTCTCGGTATACAAGGTGAACGATAATGTCACGATATATCTGTATCGCCTTTGAAGACATACATTTACTCGACTTGAGATCTATTTTCGCATTTTCAAGTTTTTCTGTTTATTCTATTATTCGATGAATATCGCATCAGTTAACACCAGAGACGGGAACATTCTCATCTAGATAACATACTTGTAGTAACAAATGAAAGATAAGCAAAATTACCGTCTGAATTGTACAATAAAATTACATGTTTCACGTAGTACGCGTTAAAGTTGAACGAATAAATCGTTGCGCAGAATCCATTCGTTATATATGTTTGAATAAAATGGTACTCGTTTCTGGTCGATGCTGTACGAAAAATTGTGACTTGCGTCGCTTGACAACGAATCTTTAGGCCGAATTCTTTTCGAGTTGAATGCGCATGATAATTCGACGCTCGACGACGGAATCTAATAAAACTCTCGTTTGCTTTCTTCTCAATTATTTCCAAGAAGAAGTACGAAAAGCGAGCTTTTACTATTATTCTAATCGCATGGCGGACCGCTGCGATTGCCTTACTACGTACGACTGGCTCGTACGTGGGCAAACACACGTGCATCGTCTGGCTTCGCGACCTACGACACTCACGTGACAAATACTCAGGAAACGAAATTTTCTTTGCAGAGACGTCGACACACGATGATGATGCTTCCAGCAAACGTCTCAACTTGGTTGGGCAAAGCGTAGGGTTACGTGACTTACTTAGGTAAACTAACGATCGGGTCGATATCGCACCGATACCTCTTTATACAATAATAAAGTATCGTTATCGAAGATTGATACCGAGTACTTGACATTTTGAAAAATATCAATTCTTCCTATCGAATACTGTGATATCGAATTTATTGAATATCATCGATAATATCGGTATCGATCCGATCGCTAGCCTCTGTTCTAAGATTCTTGATACCCGCTGTACTTAAATGTTACGTTTCGTAGAGGTTTTATGTTCCTCGCGATGTTCCAATACAAATAATAATTGCGAAACGATGCATGGCGACTCTGTTCATGGACTCTGTTAAGAATTTTCGTAAAAGACTTGTACCCCGTATATCTACATGATAATTCGGACGATGAATTTTTGTAAATAAATGGTACTTGTTATAGTTTATAGAAAGACGACTGGAAAAAATAGCTTTGGTACGTCCACTTTTAACGAAAAGATAAAACAATATCGTCGCACGATGTGTTCGCAGATCTGCCTATGCCCGATAAGTGTTCACTGACGATCATTCGTTTGTACTTAACTCTCTGTATCGAATTGCGCATTCACTCGTCGATATTTCTATGTCTGTATGTGTTGTATTTTTATTTTTTGAACGGATCTCTACGATAAATAGACTGCCCAGTAAATTGAACGCAGTAAATTGTTTATATGTATATACTTATATTTTTTTTTTCTTTTTTTTTTTTTAATTGTCAATGTTTTATACAAAAAAGACACTCGATGATTATATTTATATCAAAAAGGCTAAAAGCAATCTACTTATTCGTTACCGTTACCGTTACCGTTACCATTACCTGTAACCCCCCTTTCTATCATCGTGATTATCTTCGGGATCAAGAACCAAATCCACTGTTCTTTTCGTACGATATCTTGTACTCGATTAATTCCAGATATTGTACACGATCGTTTGCCATTAATGAATTGTGAATCACGGAAGAATATTACGAACGATCGAATTAAAGAGAAGAATCGGAACGAACGAAGCCGAATCGATCTTCCAAACGTATTTATACTCGTATACGTGCAGAATATTGATCATGGTAGTATAACAAACGTTAAATCGAACGAGATAAGCTAAGCGTAATACGACTTTGCCGATATTCTCTAGAGTGAAATTATGCTTTTCTCTCTATCTGTTTCTGTACTAATGCGGGGTTCCATTGTAGTTGCCGGTACAACCGCGATGGAGGCGATTCCACGTCCAAAAATATGTGTAGAATACGCAATGTAATATCTATTCCAAGAAACTATTTCGACATTTATTTCGAGCCGTAGAATTGCCACCTTTTCGATTTTACCGTGTATTACAGGACACCCTATGTACGTATGAAACGAACGCGATATTATACGCATATATGTATACATGTTAATAGTAACAGATAAACTACAACGAGTTCGATGAACCGAGAAAAGCATGCTGTATCGTTTTCGTTCTGTAGAGCTTGAAAAAGTTTTCTCGAATGTTGCAGAAGCGGGCCTAGATTCTGGTACCGATAATCACTGGTCAGGAATTTATAAACGATAATTTGTATTCTTTACGATTAAGCTATCTTCCTATTTTTATGTATGTATACTAAGATCGGAAACGACAGAAAAGTAAATCAATTTGGTGAAACGTAAGACACAAAATGTAAGACAATTGTTTAGTTATTTTAATATCCGGTATATCATGGTTCTGTGGTTTCGATTGAAGTCTATCAGTATCCTGTCGGCAATTCTGTACATTCGGATAACAGATCGATTAATATACATATACTTGATGAAATTACACAGCCGCGCTCTAGCTTCTTTTGTAAGCCTGTCGCTCTATGGCTACCTTTAAAAATAGATGATCGATGGGAACGAAACCATCGGTCATTCTACCTGTAAATGAATATATGAGCGTTGCAGTGAAAGATACATAACAAAGTCGTAAATTAAGCGTATGATGTGCCAAAATATGAACGGAGAATCGAATGCTACTCGAGTTCGTCCGAAAGAGCGCCTATAATCTCTCGGAAGCCAAACCGATCGATTCTATTTGTAAAATATTCCGAACTTTAACCGAAACTTAAAAGAAAAACAATGTTTCGCGACATAATTCGCAGGAATAAAAAGCACAGAATGTTCGATTGGTTTGGCTTGTAAGAGATTTATGGTAATCTGCTGTTCCATCGGCCGTAGTATGTATTATTTGTTGCAAAGTGTGGACGCGCAACGGAAGAAAAGAGGCGTGACTCGCGACCACCAGGGTATCCGTTTTTAGTCAAATGTACGCAACTCGCTCGAACTAGTTTCCCTGCCGCGATCGGGGTGTGTACCTCATTAACGGAAGCATGCATGTCAAACACGGTACGCCTGTGTGTCGTAAATGTACAATTTTTCTCTCGAGAGCCGCAAGACTGATAACTTAACGCAGAAACACAGACTCGTTACAAGACGTCTGTGGAATTGAGTTTCGATTAATCTTTCCAAAGGATGCATCACGCTTATTGCACACTATATGTATATACACGTCTTCTTGACTTCTTTTTTCTTTTTCTTTTTTTATGTATTTATCAACAAACAAATCGATCGAAAGTTTTCTGCGAAACTCTATTCTCTGTACACGAGTCAGGTTCGGCGTTGAGTTTACACGTGAAAAATGTTTGTTTTATTATATGCTTTGCAAGACCGTACGAAGTTCCCTTTTGCACGAAACTTATACAACGTGTATCGGTTTAACTTCCTCGTTTCTTTTATTCGCCCCCTTCCATCTCGCCCTACGCGTAATGGTACGTTAAAAGCGCCATTTATCGCGTCGTATTTTTAGATAGAGAATGTCCCTTTATTTTTAGCGCTCGATGCCCCGACATTAGCCTTTAGGTCTTTTACCGCGTGTTAATTGTTAAATATTATGTTATCGATATTCATCGATTATTAATCGCTGTTATTTTTATTTTTTATTAAACAATAACTACGACTGCGGATATTCATTATTGTACAAAAACGAAAACGCGTCTGTTTTTTATCGGATGATACAAGATGCTCATATATTCGGGTAAACGAATTGTAAATATGCTAACGTGTTATGTATAAAGTATAATTAGCAATAAAATATTTTTAGGTGGGAAGTGTTAAATACTGTGTGCTCTATATTGTTTCGTCGTCCATGTCTTGAGTTTCGTTAAACGATACATTTTATCCTAGGTAGATAGGTACATTGACGAAAGCGAATACATCTTTAATACCAAGAGGAAGTGAGTCGTCAAACAAAAAGGAAGTTTCGTTTGCGTTGCTCAATTTTCCATCGTCTACGTTGAGACTAGGGCACGTTACCCAGGTGATGGCGGATAGGGGTAGTCGCTGGGATGGGATCATCAGCCTGACAAGGCAAAATGACGCATGTCCTCTTTCTCGATTCTCCAAAGTTCCTCAAAGTAAGTTCGGACTATCTCGTGGGAGTCGAGAGAGAAAGGCTCACACTTCCCTTCTCGCTCTTGAACAACTAATATCCGACCACCCGTCAACAGGTCTCCACTGGCCTCTGCTGACCGCTGCTGACCACTCCTGGAATTTCTGACAACGTATAACGATTACGACTGGCTACTGTTAGTCTCTCCCAGCCTCTGCTGACCACAGCTGACCACTCCTGTTACTGCCGACAACGTATAACAATTACGACTGGCTACTCTTAGCCTCTCCCAGCCTCTGTTGGCCTCTGTTGACCACCACTTATATTTCTGACAACGTATAACGATTACAACTTGCTACTGCCTGCCCCTGCTGGACTCTCCTTGCCACTGCTAGCCTCTGCTGACCACAGCTGACCACCCCTGATGCTTCCGACAACGTATAACGATTACTACGTGTTACTGCTTGCCCCTGCTGGACTCTACTTGTCTCTGCATGCCTCTGCTGGCCTCCGTTCGCCTCTGCTGACCGCTGTTGACCACTGCTGACCACCGCTTATATTTCTGGCAACGTACAACGGTTACTACTGGCTACTGCCACCCACTGCTGACCTCTGCCAGCATCTCCCGACCTAAGATGGCCTCTGCCAACATCTCCCGACATCAGCTGACCATCGCTGGCCACTGCTGACCGTTGCTGACAACTTGTGACACGATGTAATATAATATAATATGTGTATATGTATTAAAGTTTTGTATAATGTAAATCTATGACAATAAATGATATAATTTCAAAGAATTCTATGTATTCTCATCATTTTTTACCCCTCTTGCCCGCTCCAAGTTTCCCGCCGCCAGAAATTTCTGCGAATTCCTGGAAATGATGTCATTTCTAAGAATTCCTGAAAATTCTCGGGTCCCTGAAACTTACCGGCGTCCCTGAAACTTCTCGGAATCCCTGAAATTTCCAAAAAGTTTCAGGCAGCGGCAAAAATTCCGGCCTGAATTTTTCGGCAAAAATTTTTCGGCAAAAATTACGTAATATTACGTAACATTATGTAATATTACGTAACATTACGTAATAGCTTTTGAAAATTTTTCGCGGCCGGAATTTTTCGGCAAAAATTACGTAATATTACGTAACATTATGTAATATTACGTAATATTACGTAACAGCTTTTTAAAATTTTTGCCGAAAAATTCAGGCCGGAATTGTTGCCGCTGCCTGAAACTTCTTGGAAATTTCAGAGATTCCGAGAAGTTTCAGGGACGCCGGTAAGTTTCAGGGACCCGAGAATTTTCAAGAATTCTTAGAAATGACGTCATTTCCAAGAATTCGCAGAAATTCCTGGCGGCGGGAAATTTGAAATCTTTCCGGGGAACTTGGAAAATTTTAAAAGATTCGGAGTCTCTTATAACTAAGGGAATGATTTCGATAGGAAAAGAAGGGTTAAAATGATGAGAACACATAGAATTCTTTGAAATTATATCATTTATTGCCATAGATTTACATTATACAACACTTTAATACACATAAACATATTATATTATATTACATCGTGTTACGATTTGTCAGCAACGGTCAACAGTGGTCAGCGTTAGTCAACGATGGTCAGCGATGGTCAGCGATGGTCAGCTGATGTCGGGAGATGTTGGCAGAGGTCAGCAGAGGGTGGCAGTAGCCATTAGTAATCGTTGTACGTTGCCAGAAATATAAACGGTGGTCAGCAGCGGTCAGCAGAGGCCAGCTTATGCCAGGGGACGCTGGCAGAGGTTAACAGAGGAAGGCAGGAGTCGTAGTAATCGTTGTACGTTGCCAGAAATATAAGCGGTGGTCAGCAGAGGCAAGCAGAGATCACCAGGAGCGAATAGTAGCAAGTAGTAAGCGTTATATGTTGTCAGAAGCATCAGAGGTGGTCAGCAGCGGTCAGCAGAGACGAGCAGAGGCATGCAGTGGGAAGCAGAGATCAGCAGGGGCGAAGAGTAGCATGTAGTAATTGTTATACGATGTCAGAAGCATCAGGGGTGGTCAGCAGTGTTGAGCAGAGGGCAGCAAAGGCATGCACAGGCAAGCAGAAACCTGCAAAGTCAAGCAGAGACTTGTAGGGGCATGCAGTAGTAAGTATTAATCGTTATAGATTATCAGAAATACCTGCAGTGGTCAGTAGCGTTCGGCAGAGGCCAGGTAAGTTCAGCAGAGACAAGCACACGCTGACAGAGATCAGCAAAGACCAACGGAGGTTAGCAGAAGTCAGTAATAATCGTTATAGGTTGTCATAAATATAAGCGATGGTCAGCAGAGTCCAGCAGAGGCAAGCAGTAATCGGGAGCAGTCGGTAACAGTCGCTGTATGGTGTAAAAAGTTGTCGGGAGTTCTGTAGTTTTGTCAGCACTGGTCATCAGAGGTCATCAGAGGCAAATAAAAACCAGGAGTGATTTGCAGAGTTCAGTAATGAACTGTAGGAAAGGCAAGTAAAAATACCTGGGCAGTCGAGATTCCGAATCGTATGCCGTAGACGGGAGGTCGGATTTCAGTTGTTAAGAGCGAGGAAGCAAATGTGAGCCTTTCTCTCTCGAGTCTCACGAGACGGTCCGAAATTACTTCGGGCAGCTTCGGAATAATCGAGAAAGAGGGCATGTGTCAGTTTGCCTTTGTCGACTTTCCGAAACTCTACGAGCTCACGTACGCGTGATCTGGTATGTGTGAGTGGGGCACCGGGTGCTGAATCTGACATCTTTGCTCAGGACCGCTGACGCTAGTGACCAGGCGTCTGCAGTTGAGTGGAAATGCGATGGGAGGAGTGCCTTTTACCGGGAGAGGTCTGAAAAGGCTAGGCATGGCGGGGGACTCTGATGGCTCACTAGAGTCCCCCGCCAGACGTCTGAGAATGGTCACCGTGGGGTTTTAGCTGGTAAGAGTCCGGCACTACCCGCCGGCGGGTGTCCATGAGGGTTTCCCCACTTAATATTTATGCCGATTATGATATATCTATACGCGACATGGCATATGAGTTTATTGCTAGTACGTACTCCGAAAGATATTTCGTGGATTTAGTCTTTGTAAGAAAAATGAATAATGTTTTTCCGAATGCATGAAGGTTCGGAACTGAACGCAACACATTCATACCGATATTTGGTTTGTGGGAGCTTTCGCTCCAACCTCCGGGATGTCATGCGAGGATATGGCCAGCACCCTTCTCAGGCTGATGGCCCCATCCCCGCATTCTATCCCAGCGGCTGCCCCTATCCAGTGGATAGTATCCACCATTTGGGGACGCGCCACGTAGGGGTTCTCCTCCTCTGCCACCTGGACAATCAAACTGTCGAGAAAAAAATTCGAGTAAGTGGACTTTACCGAGGAAATTAAAAAATTTAAAATCATTTTTAGTGAGTACACATACCCTCGAAATCCTATGCACTTTCGAGAAAAAAAATTCGAGTAGGTGCAGAAATTTTTCGACAAAGTTGAAAATTATTTCTGTATTATTTTAATGTCCGAGTATTTTTTAAACGCAGAAATTGAATATTACTTCACGTGTACATTTGCGAAACTTCCTGGAAGCCGTTGATATTTTCTAATTCCTCAATCGTATTATCGATGATGCGAAAAATACGACATGTGATTTCCCTGTTCAAACCTGTTCGCCGTGGCAAGTAATCCGAGTATCGCATTCTGAAATGACGCGGACGAGTTCGTCCTCTTCGTTAGTAATTTCCTCCTACCACCGCGAACGAGCACAGAATGATGGAGGGGCGTACAAAAGTCACCGAGCAAGGAAGATCTGACGTAGTGACCGAATCGGAAGAAAGAAGTGCAGCTGTCGAAGGTTGTCGGTATTGAAACAAACTTTGTCGAATGACAATGTTGTCACCGTCATCTTTGTTGGTGGTGTTTTTGTTGTCGGCTCTGTTGCTTTTAACTGTGCCCCATAGCGCTCTGGATGAAGGTAAAACCTCTATAGAATAATAATATGTATTGGCACAATGCATTTAATACCACAGGTAAAGTCTATATAGAATAATATATGTATAGGATCAATGCACTTAATACCATTTGTATATACATACGTATAATGGATTAGTCTTACACATATACCATTGATTATAAATACAGATAACCATTGTTAATAACCATAGAAACACAGGATAATTTTAGAAGAATAGAAATACATACTTGAGAATTTGAATAATCATTTATTACGTAGTGTCAACTCGTTGATTTGCATATTCTGAAACAACAAATAATTGTTCATTGTTAGTCTTCAAGATATAATTACTATTAGTAATATCGAGCTGTAATGTAGATTCACTCCTTAACGGTTGTAAAATTGCGATTCGGACGAGGATCCGATTGCCTATTGTTAGGGGCACGGAAATTAGAAACGCAACAAAACAAATAATAGGTAATTACAATTTATTTTATACTTGGAATTGTTTATTGGTCGTTATTGTCTAGTAAAAAGGACCAGATAATAAACAATTTCTAATAAATTTTGCTCCGGAACAGCATTTCGAAAAAATGTTAATTAGTGATTAAAAAAATAAAATAAATAAATTCTGGATATTTGTAAATGACTATTACTTTTGCAACATTATAATTTTTAATATCATTTAATAATCATATAAGAAGCGTTAAAAGTCGGAAAAATTTAACGAAAATATAATCTTATCTCGAAGAATTTCAAATTAATTTACTAAAATAATTAACATTTAATATCTTGCTATCCTGTGTTTATTCGTTATGATTTTAAAGCGTTTAACGTCCGTTTGGAATCGTATACAAATAAAAATGTTTTGTCCACGAAGCGACTTATTTAAATTATTAAATTCGTTCTATAATTACACAGCTTTCGACCGATTATGTATATTCAATCGCGCAATTATTGCAAACGCCTTTCGGCATCGATATCCGTAATTCAGAAACACAGGATGCTATTTATCAATGGTAAGTTACCTCCTGCGATACAGTTTATTTTTAGATATTGAACTTGAGACGGTGGTCTATCGGGCGGAATAAAGGTTACCAAGAAAATGTTCTTACAAAAATTATCTTTAAGAAGAAAAGACCAGTCTCGTTCTTGTGTTCGAGTATTAATCACGAGCGACAAATGTCTGACGCGAAATCGTTTCCAATGTAACCTTAACTCGACAACTTTATAATATTCAGGTGACGCGTGCACCGTCGACAACGCATCCGGCATTTGCACGCAGTTGCAAAACTGCCCATCGGTTTACGAGGACTTACTAAAAGGACACAGTCCACGCGGACACTGTGGATATGTAAATTTTGAGCCAATCGTATGTTGTCCAAAAATCGAATCTACTACAACCACACGTAGAACTATAAGCAAAACAACAACGACGACGACGACGACGACGACAACTAGTACTTCTACTACAACGCGTAGGCCCTTTACAGGCATAGGTGGCGTAGCGAGATCAAGTGAGCCCTTTTTAACTTTAACAGTCGGTAAAAGTACGATAGATTCCCGTTTAATTGGCCTTTACGAGACTGCCCCTTTGATCAGATATTCCAATTTAGAAAGTAAATTTTTAAACCTTTAAGACAGAGGTATTAAACTTTGCTAGACTTTAAGATTAGGATCGTAAGAAAATTCTCGTTTCAGAATGCCAAGAATACGCTCAATCAGTGTACGCAATTGTAACCCCACCTATCTTGTCGATCCGTCCAACGCCCGTAAATATAACCTTGTGTGCACTTACAAGTCACAAGCTTATTGTCGGTGGTAAAAAAGCCGACCCGAAAGAGTTTCCACACATGGCTGCGATTGGTTACAATACCAGTGACGGAACCATTAGGTGGTTCTGTGGCGGCACTTTGATTTCGGAGAGATTCGTCTTGACTGCAGCACACTGTCTTTACAATACCAACTGGTAGATATCTGAGACGGTATCACTATCAATACCGATATCAATTCACATCGAGATCTAAATAAACTTTTATCCGAATAAACATTCGTAACATGTACATGGATAAAAGATTTATCTAGATAAAACGTTACTTAGATAAAAATGTGCTCGACACTAGTAAACCGTACGCGTTTTAAAATCACCAAGCATGAATATTATGATCCTTTACAGGGGAAGCGCAAGTTGGGTGCGTGTAGGTGACTTAAATCTCGAGAGAACGGACGACGACGCAAAACCAGAAGACATAAGAATCGTCGATAGAATAAAACATCCCATGTACAAACGTCCATCCGAGTATCACGATATCGCACTCGTCAAATTGGAAAAAGACGTGAAATTTGACGCGTGGAAAAGGCCCAGTTGTTTACCGTATTCCTTGCTAGATAACGCTGGCGAGGATAAGGCAACTGCAACCGGATGGGGGCTAGTTGACTGGAGTAAGTGTAACGATGAAAAACATTCTACGGAAACGATATATGGTTTCGACTCGAATTTCTTTTTCAGCCGACGACGAGGCCTCGAATGATTTGTTAAAAGTCACGATCAGCTTGGTGCCTCAACCAGTGTGCAATTTAAGCTTCACTTCTGATAGTAAACTCGAACGTGGCATCGTCGACGAATGGCAAATTTGTGCCGGTGATTTGGGAAAAGACACATGCCAGGTAATGAACTTTCAGCAATTTCAATAGAATACTACCCTAAATTTTTGGTTGTGTCGTTCCACAGCTCAGATACATTCTTTAAAAATAGAGTGTACGTACAGCTTCTAAAACGAGTAACAATATTATACAAATTGGTTTATTTTTGTATGTATAGGGTGACAGCGGCGGACCACTGGCTATCCGAAACAAAGATTATCACTGCATGTACAGCGTAATTGGTATAACAAGTGTAGGAAGAATTTGCGGTAGCAGTTCTCCCGGTGTATATACTCGTGTTTATAATTACCTTCCGTGGATAGAAAGTACCGTTTGGCCAAACTCGTGATATACACAATAAATGTTAAATAAATACCTCTTTACGATAGATTGTTAATATTTCGTTTCACCGATACATTCACCAAAACATGCGTGCGCTTCGAAAATAATTTATTAATAAAATACATCTCTTCTCTGCTCGAGCCCCGAGTCTTTTACATATAGAGAGAGGCTTTACTGTATTCAGCATTGATCTCTGGACGCGCAAGCGCCGACCGAAGGATTTCACCTAGTTTTCATTACTCGGCTCGTGTCTTCGAATCCGAACTATAATCACGGACATCCATTTTCGTTTTCGTCTAGAATTCCAAGCTGATCGTGACCGAGGTAAGAATTATTTTCGAACCGTAACGAAACATCACGCGAATAACATTAGCTACAAGTGCAATCGAACAAATAATCAGGTGTATACATCGCGATCGAATTTATACTGCCACGATCGAAAACGTTATTTTTAAAAGCTTCGATTCATTGCTAACCACTTTATTTTTATGGATATTTTTAACTTTGGGCACGTTTTAAATAAAAAATACATCGAAACACTCATAACCCGTAGCACTAGTTAAACGTTATGAAATAAACGATACTCGATTAGACCTTCGTGTAATTCAAAATTCGTTGTAAATTTTCCCCTGCAAAGAATAGCGAAACTTTTTTTTTCCTTTCTTATTATTTACTTGCATCGCTCGTTCACGAAAAGAATACTGAACTTTTGTGTACATACGCAGTACGGTGACTCGATGTCGGCTATCCTCGACACGTGCGGAAATGGTGCCGGTTCTCCCTCGATATCAAAAGCCGAAGATAATTTGTCGAACAGCGATGGTCCGTTAATCAAAAGTTGCGTACGTCGGAATAGTTGCAACAGCGTTCATGCAAGGTAAAATGACAGAAGATTATCAGACAGCTTTAGGTGCACAATTATAAGGAATTACGTTACGTCGATGATTCGTCTCGACGAAAAAGGACGAAATAACGACTATAATGGTATTTAATTTCAGTTCTGAAAACGTCAATCGAGCATTGACTGTCGCGTCGCACGCGATGTCAACGCCTAACGAGAAATCAACGAAACGACGTTATTGTCTGTGGACCTTAACGTTTATTCTATCGATAATAGGCCTGTGTAATCTTTTCCTCAACATCACGGTGATTGCCGTTTTACGAATCAGTCAAGGAATGGAAGCGATGGAAGTGATACCCGATGAAAATCTCGTCAAATTTTACGGAAAGACCGACTTAGACAGGGTCAGATAGTGGTGTATAGTCGGTAGAAGAGACATAGCGAACTTACACGTTAAATAAGTTGTAACATGTATTCAGGACTACTAAAAATGTAACCCTAAACGATGAAATTTATGCGAAGACAGTACCACTTTTCTACGCCCCCAGAAATTCGCTGGATCTCTTGCACCGACTGTACATGAGAAAAGTACTCTTGTATATTTATGGTTAATGAAACTATACATTATACTTTACAGAAATACTTGGCCATTAATCGACTAATTTCATTCGATTAATCAATTTATTAAACGACACGATTGAAAATTTAGACGTCTCAAGCAACGGTGATTAAGATTAATCGCTTACAATGATTAATGACAAATTAATTAATGCTTATCGTTCGCGACGATTGATGACTAAACTAACCTTTATTTACTACCGATTAATCTTCGATGGATAATAATGTAAATTTCATCAATCGTAAAATGATTATTTTGAAAAATTATTTCTTGAAATAAGACAACGAAATAATATTTAAAAAATAAATTAATAAAGTATTTTAGATAACGTTATTTTAAAAGAGTCTAGATCCGTTCAAACATTACTATTTTTGTACCTTACACTTATTATTTTTTCTACATAGTAACGCGATAATGTGAAATGTCTGTAGCAGAAACAACGCGTAACTTTGCATTTTTCCGTCCGCAAACACGTAATTACTTCTGACGATTAAGTTTTACGAACAAAATTAGTCGATCAATGGCCAACTATGCTTTGATTAAAATCTGCCAAACACTATTTCGCAGGTATGTTTGCAATCGGGAGTTTGTCAGAGTTACGGTGACGAACCGATGGAAATCTCTGGAGACGAAGCGGGTGTGCAAATAGACGTGAATGGTCGGCGATCGTACGAGGAAACACTTGCGAAAGTAACAGTTTTACCAAATGGTACCACGATGTCTCGAGTGGAATCTTTCGAGATCAAAGATCCCAGAACTGGCATTACCTATTTCACCACCAATTTCCCGAATTTCGGCTTACCGGCGGGCGTACAAAAAATAGACGTGAAAATCGCGGAGACTTACAGGATAACATCGCCAGTTAACGAGAGTCTAACTGTAAATTCCGACGATCAGATTTCTATACATGGCGCAGAAGGCGCGACCATGGAAAGCAAAGATATCGTTTGGAGCGCGGACACTGACATATTTTTAAAGAGCGCCAACGGAAGCATCGTTCTCGACGCTAAAGATGGTGTTTCTATAGACGTCGATAATATACCTGTCGCGCCGATGTTCCCGCAAAATCCAACTAGTCACGAACAGTACAAAGTTTGCATCTGCATGCCACAGGGAAAACTGTTTAAAGTACCAGTTCGTACAGGCACAAACACCCGATCGATAAACTGTGCTCGCGTTAACAGGACTCCAGAAAATGATCCTTGTTCACGATAATTACCATTGTATTATTTAATCAAATTCAACGCATCCAGCACTGCCGATAGACTGCATCGATCGATTAATTCTCGTACAATTAATCGTTTACAATTGTCGATTCGAACGATTAATGCAATCGTCGATATTTAGAAGCGATTAACGATATCGATTTTAATTGTAACCGTGAATCATTACTTTGATTAATATTCGCCCAACGCTGAATATACGTGGCTTAGTTTATTGGCTACTAGTGATTAAATACTATAACCAGTTCTGTAAGAAAGAATTCTACTCCAATTCTTGCCTCAAGAATTGGAAGCATATATTCTACGAATGCGTACGTAAACGTAATTTGAGTTTTATTTTAAATATCAAGTTCATTCAAGCTGCAACTTGCAATCCTGTGAACGTCACGTACAATACCACACACAATTACATTTAAGTAGACACGTCAGCACTAATTATTATTGTTACTGTTAATAAAAAAAATTCGTGTGCAATACTGAATACATTAACTTTCATATCTAATGATAAGAAGTACGAATAAATTGTCATTGTAGAAAATGGTGCAGATTTCTAGTCCTCTTGTGGAAAGAACATTTAACAAATTTAGGAATTTTATCAAATTAATAATTAAGCACTTTCTGTTATCATATCTTCGTTACTCTCTTCCATATCTTCTTGTTGCTCTTGTTCTGTAGGAGGTTCGTACGCCTTGTCTAAGGGACTAGCAACTACACCACCTGCCCATACGCTCATTTCTACAGCGAGTTTATTAGTACCCTCGAGTAATGGTCTGTATCCTCCGTGGGCCAATATACGTAACAATGTTTGAGCTGTGAGGCATACCAAATCTTGTTGTTCCAAGGTCATAGCAGTATGTACACGTATATTACCACCCTCGCATGGATCAGAAATACCTAAATGATATTATAACACTTACATTAACGCTTTTGATACCACGTGGGTCGTATACACCTCACTCTAAACATTCCATTCATGCCGGGTGATATTTTCGTTATTAAATGTAATATTTAAAAAAAAATAACATAGATCTTACCGGCAGATCCTGGAAGGAAAAGTCCAGAAGCAAGTAATTGAAGCACTCGCTTATATGCTTGGTTTATTGGCAATGCTTGTCTACTAGGATTATTCATGATAGCACTATGTGCCAACAGATCTAGCATCCACGGAGATAAGGGTTCTAGACCTTCGAATCTGCTTCTCAAGTCTCTGAGTAGTCTTATTAAAACCTTTATACTGGAATGATGTGCATTTTCTTCGAACCAGCGGGAATGTCTAATCGCGGCAAGATGACCTTGGCATATCTTTACATCTAAATGTTGATCTGACTCTAATTTACGTAGATTTTGGTGCAACGTAGTGATCAAAACTCGCACTGTAGCTTCGTTATTAGCGATATCAAAACCTCGCTCTGTTTGAGTAAGTCTAAAAACTTCTTTCTGATTAACAGCCTTTAAGTCGTTGTTAACTTTTGTACCAAGCGCTTCCACTGCTGTCTTGGTAGGCAATGTTTTAAGAATTACAACAATATCAGCTACATTGTGCCCTTTTATCATTGTTCCTTTTTTAAAGCTACCAACTTGTCTTACTTCCTCTAATTGCTACAAAAGCAAATTATCGATAAAAAGGAAAATAAGATTCGTGTAACCAAGTAAGAAACTTATACTTACACAAGCTTCGAAACTTCCTGGAGTAACAAGTAAATTATCAAGTACACTTTGTAGCTTAGTTACAAGATTTAAAATGGAAGTTTGTTCTTTTGGAGTAGGATACATGTCTGTGTTCTTTTTCAAAAGAGCCATATGGAAGTCTGATTCATCAGGAGCCGGTTTGACACGTGGAAAAGCAGCTTCGCATAATGTGTAATCAAATGGAAGACGAGGAAGGAACTGTTTCCTAGGGAATCCCATTCCACGTCCCATACCGCCTCTACCACCCCTGAGCATTCCACCTCGACCACCTCGTACCATTTTGTCTATCCATAGAAGTAAAAATTCGAAATTTATTAACAATTTGAAAATATTAAAAATGTAGCATCCCTCTTAAAGTGAGTTGTTTACAGATCAATAAATTTAATAATACTCGAATTAATAACGTCTATTTAATAATAATATATGAATTAATAGAAATTTTAGAAAAAAAAATTAACCAAACGCTGCCGGTACTATTCGTAATCAACACAGAGAATTAGTCTAAAATCACGTACATATAAGAAAAATATATCAAACTTACCAAGAAATAGAAAAAGAAGCTTCAGATGAAAATATTTCACAATATTTGGTTACTAATCTTTATTCTGTACTTCGCACAAAACCGTCACAAAACTTCAAACAACGTGAATAAATGTGAAACAGCGGCATCCAAGCATTCCAAGCAATCCACGCCACTGTACATTCGCCATGTTATAATCTTCGAGAACCTAGGTCACCAAGATGTTCTACCAATATGTCGATAAAGCGATATCTCAACGCCATCTAGTTATAATCAGCTTATACTTATACGCGCTAGTTTAGAATTATGCAGGATGTGAAACATCCTATTATTTGAAAAAAGAAATAAATGTATCTTGCTATCGAAGATAATCATCTTGAGGAAAACACTCTTTATGCTCCAGTTGACTTAAAAAAAAGATGCATTTAACGAATAAAAAAAATGTTGAACTATTTTCAAAATCATACTCTTACAGGTAATATTAATCAATAATAGATACGATTTCAATTCGATTTTTTATGATGAATTCAAAAATCGATATATCTGTTAAAAATTTCATTTCGATATTTCCTGTATTTCCCTAAATTTGTATTATATAATCGTCTAATGCGCTCATTATGAAAATGAAAAACTGTATGAAAATACTCATAAATTAAAATAATTTTTACTTTTTACTCATTCCATCCATGATCTTAATATAACTGAGTTCGACTGCATGTCTTTAAATCTTCTTGGAATCTTTCAAATTTCAGTTAATTTATGCGAATGTATCATCTTTGATGAACTGCCCTGTATAACATAGCAACTGCAGGCACATTCATTATACTAAACTTTAAACTGACATTAACTTAAACAACCATTATACAACTTTTAAATTTACAGGTATAACATAACACAAATTATAACAAATGGAACCCAAACAATGAGCAACGTACATTTTTAATCTCCATCGTCATTTGCTTCATTCAGCCGCAATGTCTAGCTCCATAAAATCAAAAACATATCGCACGCAACTCAGATCAACACGCAAAAGGTAAACATAACATTATTTATTGTACACATAATTTGGAAATAATAAGAATGTATACAATTATCAATTTCTTTTAATTAGGAGGTACAATGAAAAGAATATGACTCTAAAACCTTTTGGATTTTGTTGTTCGATCGATAAATTTGACCCATTAACAGAATATAACAATCCAAAATCACTTCATAAGTCTTTGTTAATGTCTGTACATAGAATACATGAAAGTCCTACTTTGAAATTTCAAGCACAATTTGCTGATTCTTTTGATTCTGAACAGAAAAAAAGAAATCCAAAGACCAAACTCTTAGATATCGGAGATCGTGAACATAAAATGTCTACAAAGCAAAGGCAATTCTTGAGTAACTTACACGGTGCAAGTCATCTATATAAATTGCATAATCTGCATAATGATTCGCATCCGCATATTCGTGCGGGATCTTCGCGCGATGATCTTACAGATCATCGACACCATATTGAAAACTTGCATGATAAACAAGCAATGCATTTCCGTCGTGGACCATTGCAATGGTATCTAGAAGATGAGATTGCATTTGCAAAAAATATAATGTGGGAACAGAAACAAAAATTGTACAACAAAGAAATGGATAGAAATATCCGTATTGGAAAACAAAAATGTAAATATATGCATTTTAAACTTAGTAGTTTTATAATTCTACCAACAAAACAAGATTTGACAAATTTGTTACTTTTTTTCATAGATAAACTTTTTATGGAAAAGGAAGTAAACACTTATCCGCGATGGTATCAAGATTTTTCCATTAATCAAGTACAGTGCTTAATAATAACACTATATGTACTTTGGTTATTATCTAAATTAAAGTATTAACCAAATAAGAAGTATTTTTAAATCGCAGATGAAAAATTTAATGATGTTACAATGTGTCATGCATAAAGATTGCGAAGAAATGGTAACAGGACGTACACAAAGAACACTTTTAGGAATTGGAATAACATCTACATTTTTTGTACTTGCACCAGATGTTATTCAAAAATTGCATGGATCTCACAATTGTAACGCAATTGAATTTTTAAGGGAAATTTACAAGATATTAACAGGAAACTATTTCGAAGAAGAAGGATACAGTTTGTTATATTATTGTTAGGGAATCAATTTTTTAAGCAAATATTATTTGCCCTACGTTGTGTCATTAATATTTCAGGAAAAGTTTATGACTGCAATGAAAGAATAATTTTATCAGCTATTGCATTTTTAACTTTGCCAGAAGCTGTAATTGAATTGCACGAAAGATTACCACCTGTGATAATGCCAAAGTTACCTCCTAAACGTAATGACTTCTTTTATTAATGTTTTATCGAATTACAAGATAAATGTATATTATTTATATTGCAGCTGCACCACCAACATCTCCAGTGAGACAAAAAATGGGATCGCCATACGAAGAAGACCTATTCATGTGCCCGGATTGGGCTTCTTATTATAATCGTTTACAACACTGGCAAAAACAATGTGAATTAATACCAATACCAAACATAATATTGCCACCTAGAGATTGTATTTTAAGAACATATCGGAACACAGAAAATGCCTTTGACGTTAGAGGAAACAGATCTAGCAAATTTCAGAATTTTTCTCGAAATAATCAACATAATACTTCCGTTGAAAAAGAACAAGAAAAGAACATTTCTACCGATACTTCGGTTAAATTAGGAAAGAAAATGTTTGCTAACACTTCCATGAATGATCCTTCTAGTAATCTTACTAGTAATCCTATTAAAGAAAAGCAAAAGGCTCGTGTCTCTAACAAAAAAAAATACAATATAGGTACACTACTTTATTATACTTTTTTACTACACGGAATGATATTGTTTTTAGATACCTTTTAATAGAGTAGTTTAATATGCCTATAGTACCTTACTGTAGAACTTTAACATCCAACAAATTTATGTTTCCTCAGACATTTTTTGTATTGTAAATTTTTTTAATCATAATATATTGTATATATCATCTATATATAAATTATATAATTACATTTATAAACAATAACTGTTCGTACATTAGATAATAAAGATGAGAAACATAAACAATTGAATTTAGTAAATAGTACGATAAATACAGAAGAACATGCTTTTGATATTCCACAATTGCCCAACGGAAGTAAAGTATTTGATTTCACAATCAACGGAATTAGCGAACAACCAGGACCAGTCGAGTACAAAATATGTGGTATGTTATTTGTTTGAGTAAAAATAAAATATATCTAATCGTTTTTTAAATGTATTTTAGGAGTTTTACAACCACCTCAGCCGAATAAAAAATCCTGGCTTGGCGAGAAACATGCACATTACGTTATATCTGGCGCGGCCGATGATCCACCAACGTGCCCAGTAACTTATGAAATGACTGGTGTTGCAAATGTAACGCCGACTAATAGCAACGAAAGATTCTTTGCTGTACTAAAACTTGGAGACGGGGATAAGAAAATTTATCCAAGCGGTAGGGAGAATTTATCCCCAAAGTGGCAAGAATGGTTGCAGAATGCTGATGAAGAATTTCGAGGAGTAGAAAGAGAAGCAAATCGATTGATAAAAAGTATAGAAGCTATAACAAGACTGGTGTTTCCAGGACCTACGTGCGATAGTTGTTGCTCTTGCAGGCAGACTAGGAAGTCATATTTAAAAGCAAAGGAAACAAAATCGCCTTATTTCGTGATAGACACTATAGCCGAAGATAATAAAAAGAACAAGTAAGAAGAACAGTAGTAGAAAATAATAAAAACATTCTTATAATGCTTCTTAAAAGGTATATCACAATCCTTTTTGTAACAGATGTATTGTAGGATCTATGGCGATGCATTCTCCTGCGCCAACTCCTCCAGAATCGACGGTCAATTTATTAGAATATATAGCCTCAGAAGATGTTCTACAAACGAATGTTCTTATAAATGGCGTCACGAATGAGAAAGGCGAAACACAGTATTTTATCTCCGGTGTCAAAAAGGATATCGTACGCGTGCCAGGTCGTGTCGTTGAACGTCCGCCACCCAGACCACCCAGAAATGTTCCAGCATGCGTATGTGCAATTCAGCAGATATTCAATAAAGGTTTGACTTCAAATGTGAGCCACGATCATATACCATGGACGAAAGAAGACGGTTTGTGTTTTGGAAAAAAATTCAGACCCGACGAATCTCCTGCTTTCTCCTGTAAAATGTATCCCGGAGATAAATCATGCAGAAGGAACCCGTTTATGCAGGAAATAATAAAATTAAAGAGAAGGGCAGAAAGAGCAAAACAGAAAGCACTGGAGGATGCTTCCTCGAAAGAAAAGAAGATGTACAGTATTGCAGATTTTCAACCATGCGGCGATGAACATGGCATGGGTATCTGCGGAGGACCGTGGGGTGCATTGCATACTTTAACTCCGGAAGAATTAGCAGAACAGGAAAGATTGCGGAAAGAGATATTGAAAGTATGCTTGATTTCTGTAAAACTAAAATTTACATTTTAATCTACAATATATAATTAAGAACTTTATTCGTAACTTATACATACATGATTGAATTATTCAGGGTCCTCCGTGCGGAATAAAACCTGGACGAGCTGTCTGCGAAGGACCTTTCGGCAAGCGAATACCGCTAAAATTACAAGTAGGAATAGAAGAAATTCCGGGAGAATTCGACGAAGAAGATCTTGAAGATGAAGAAGAGAAGGAAGTGAAACCACAAAAAGCTCCTGACGAAGTTAAAAAAAAAGAAAAAAAGCGAGATAAGAAATGTCATATGAGTCCAGAATCTATAGCAGTTAGAGAAAAGGTAGTGGAGAAAAAAGTGGAAAAATTCATCCCTGATCCTACCTATCCTGGCTATGACGATCCATGGAATATATTTCGTACAGCGCCGTCGGAAAAGGAATCTGAAACAGATTTTAAAAAGTTATTGAAACTCAGTTCTCCAAAACAAGCAACGAAACCTGTAGAAACTAAACCATTAGTAAATGAATACGATGAAGTTGAACCATTTTCATCTCAGAAAGATGTTTCAAAATCCATTACAAAAAAAGATAACGCGAAAGTACATCCCAGAGATTCAAGAAAAAAGTCTCCGGACCCTAAACAAGGAAGCCTGTCTGCAGAAATTCCAAGAACACGTGTATTTGAGAAACTTAGAAGCGACAAAAAAATAATAAAAAAAAGACCGAAATCGAATGATAAGGTAGGCGCTCAAGAGCCCTTTCCAAAATCTGCAAAACCTGAAGAAATACTTGACAAAGCAATGGGAAGTGAAATAATCGATAATAAAAGAGGAGATAAAAAATCTTTAGAAACAAAAGGAAGAAAAAATAAAATGATAAATGAAAAAACTATGTCGTCTAGAAATTTAAAAAAGAGGAGTGAATTTAAGCAAACTAATGAGAACACGACATCGAAATTTAAACTAGAAAAGACGGGTTCGTTTCATACAAAATCAAGCAAGAAATTTAAGTCTAAACGGGACGAAAAGATAATATTAAGGAAGTCAAACGATAATGAAACCAGAGTCAGTGAAAAAACAGCTACTCGCCACGGTAAATTAAATAAAAAATCTAAAAGAAGATCGAATAATACAATGAATATTGAAATTGATAAACGAGATAGGGAGAAAGTAAAGATAAAAAAATTAAACCGAAAACAAATTCTATCGACGAGTACTGGCAGAAAAAAGATAAGCAAATCGCTCAATTCGAGAAACGTATCCGTAAAACGAGATAAAAAGAAAGACGTACAAATTGTTGAAGATAGTGACATTGATCCGAGAAAACAAATACTAAATTTAAAAACCATGCTAACATCCTCTGAACTGTATCCTCACGATGTTAAACCGGTAGATCTTCCTGAAGAACCACCGAGAAAATGTGCATTAGAATATGATGATATAGAAGATACAAATGGTTCTATACAAATTGATAAAGAATCAGATACGCAATTACCAAGCAAAGGACCTTGCGGTTGGAAAACAAAGTCGGAGCAACAATTGCCAACAAAAAAAACTTTAGTTTATCTCACTGAACCGGATTATCCTCCAGAAACGATACCAGTACGGCCAGGAGGTAAACCGTGTATTTGTCGTGAAAATAGGAACAAGAAGAAAGTATTATTGTACAATATTGGTGGGTTTTTGGGTGGGAAAAAAGATGACCAAGAAGCGGAAAAATTACTCAGAAAAAAAAAAGATGAAGTCGAAAAAAAGATGCAAGTTATAGATGGTGTTATTTATTACACACCACCGCCAAGTCCACGGAGAAGCGACGAATATGTACCTGAATACGATCTTTACGAATCTCCGTACGACATGTGCCTCTCTAAACGTAAACACTCGAGTCTAAAATTCCTTAAAGAACACAGCGGGCCGAAGGATTTATTATTAAAAGCATTAAAACACAATGTATCCTGCGGTTGTAACGAATATGTAGATGAATATGGTAATCAGACTCCAGATCGAGATGACGAAGAAAAACAAACAATAAAAGAATTTGATAAAACTAGACAAACGTTAATAGAAGCAAAGTCACAAAAAGAACGATGGAAATTAGCACTTAGGGACACAGGATTGATTGATTACTTTACGCGATGCAGAGATAGTATGCCTTGTTGGTTGAAATGTAATAAGTTTAATAGAGTAGGCTGCAAATTACCACGCCCGAGACTCAAGATAAAAAGACCAGTCTGTGAATGTAAATATGAGAGAAAAATACTTGAACAGAAAGAGGAAAAAATGAAATGGAAAGAACGTCGGCAACGACTAAAATCTTTAAAAAAACAACCGTTTATGAATATTGTGGATACTTCGAAACCAGTGGTGGTAGATACAAAATTAATGATATCAGGTGTAAAAAGAATTCCAAAAGAAGACGAGTATGTAGACGATGTTAAGTATTGTATAACTGGTGTTTCTGAAAATTATACTGAATTGCCACCTGAGCCTATAATGGGTGGTGTACAAATGTCTACACCTATACATACACCCGAACCGAGTATCGAACAACTACCATGCGTGTGCCTACATCGACACTGGTCACCTACGAGTATTCCTCCTGGTCCACTGCCGACACCACAAGAAATTATGCTTGCAGAAAAAAAACGAAGACAAAAAGCTGCGGAAGAAGCATACAAACAAATTTATGCTCCCCTAGAAATATACGACACGCACGGTAGCCATAGTTGTAAAGAGACTTGTAATCCAAATTCTGTTCCAGAAAACGATGAAAGTATAGAAAATAGTAGTAAAAACATAACAGATAATGAAACTAAAACCAATGTAAAAAATCCTGTTAAACAGACAAAACAACAATTACGAAATAAAAATAAATTGGTCATTAGCAATCCAGTAATGCAAGAAAAGCTGAAGAAAGATGAAGATATCAGAAACGAACCAAATGTACAAAAAACTTTATATAATCATCGAAAGCCCGAATATAAACGAACAGAAACAAATTCACAAAAAAGTTCATATAATCCTCGAAAGCCCGAATATAAACAAATAGAAACAAATGTACAAAATAGTTCGTACGTTTCTCAAAAGCCTGATCGTGAAGAAATTGAAACCAGTTTAGAAAAAACGTTGCACAATTCTAAAAAATCTTGGTACAAAGAAATAACTATGAAATCAAACACAGAAAAGATTTCTGATAAAGAAAACAATGAAAGTTCTGACGATACTAAAGTTGATTTGATGAAAATAGTTCAGGTAAAATAATTTTTCTATTGATCCTCGATTCATTAATATTAAATATAATAACTTTAAAAACATTGAATAATTAGAATGAGTTAAAGAAAATGGCAACAGAAGGATTTCTTTTTGCAAAACTACCAAAATGTTTCTTAATGCCACAATTGCAATATTGGTTGATGTATAGAAAAGGAATTGCTCTTGACAATACAGATAAAGGTAAGCAGTATACTCGTACATCGATGTGAAAATAAATCCTGAAAGGTATATAAACATCAAAAACTCAATGTTTTCCGCGTTAGTCCCATTTAAAGCTTTCAAGACCTTTACTGATGTACGTAATCGACAATTTGTTTGATGGTTCAGCGGTAGCAAACTGAAATTCTACCGTGTAGATCCGAGTTCAAATCTTTTCGGATAAATGTATTTTTTTGTAATCAAGTAAATAAGTCTCTGCCTTAAATCAAATAAGTTTCCTGATACATTTTTTCGTATCAACGAAAATAACGATAAAAAATAATTGATACACAATTTATTTGCTTATTAATTTAACCTGCCCCGATGCCAAATACTATAATTACGGTCCTGTTTGGTTTCACCGCGCAATACTAACAATAAGTTAGTGTGCATGGACGTTATGTGTCACATCACCCACAGAGGGTGTCGAGAAGTCAGTCCCCTTTTCCCCCGGTACCCCTTGATTCTTATCATCTCATCCGTCTACAATACTTCCGTATCATTCCACGCACCTTTAATACTTATATCACAATCTTTTTTTTTTTAGACAATTCAGTGCACAAAAGTGTCATGATGTGGAATGTGCTAGATGTAAGAAAGTCATCGAAAGTTGAACCCCCATCGTTAAAACTAACAAAAGTTGAGCTTCGAGAATTGACTTTTGATCGTGCAGAGGAAATGAAAGAAAAGGTTTGCCTATGCAACAACAAAATCATAGTTGTATTGCATAGATCATTGTATTTATTTGTAGATTGAAAAGAAGAAAGAAATGTTTTACAGTCAAGTTCGTAAAGAACGCGTTTTATATTCGCGGTCAATGTGGAACACAGTAGACTATGGAAAATTTCCTTCAATGACCTTCAAGGAAGCATATTTTACCTATATGGCTAACAGAGAGGCAGATGGTCATGTTTATAAACCGTGGCTTTCTTACGAAGTATGCGATATGACGAATTAAAGAAATTTTATAAAATGTTTTAACAATTCTACTTCCATGAACCACGTCGTTACGATAAAATGAACGAACGAGAATGAAATTTAAAACGGTATTCGTCGCGTTTATTTAAAATAGTCGATTCAACACCTGAACAATTTTTGACAATCGAGACAGAGAACTCGAACCGAATAATCGATAATTTGACACCAAGTTTTTAAGACGGTTTAGTCGGTTAAGCAGCGTATACCACGGAGAATGGATTTCGAGAGTCGAGATGTAGAAAAAGAATTTCCAGGATTGTATGCATCGGAATCAGCTAAGAAAAGTAACGAAAGTGATTGTACGTATTGTCGTGCGTCGAACGACTTAATTTTTTTAAGAGATACCGACTTTTTGATAAAGAGGTTATACATCTGTCATGCGAGTTACAAATCAAATGCCGTGACTGTTTTTTCTTTAGATCAGTGATATTTCTATTTTTACGTAAAAAATTATATATTTACAACCTAATCGGTTAATCCTTGTATGTTCATGTATATGTATTTCTAGTTAGCGATGAAGGTGGACACGAAAAACATTCTAAAAAAGAACTCCTTGGCGGTAAACGCAAGGAGAAGAAAGATCGAAAAGATCGAGGATATGCCACCTTAGAAGGTGAAAGTTCCCCCGATGAAGATCAAGAAACAAAGTAATTGTTTTTCTACAATTTTTTATGCATTATAATCTATTACCTTCTTACTTTTATTTTCGTATTAGAAGTCATTTATATTTGATCTGTTTTAAGGGAAATGTTCGTTCGAATTTTTTGTTTCATTATTAATTAATATTTCGAATGTTTCGTGTCATAGAAGAGTAAATAAGTATTTTACCTGTTCAACAATTAACATTATACTATAAAGTAACTTTAATTTTCACATATTGTTGGCACTGTCATGCTAATGAAGCTTCATATTGATTTAAAGTTAGTTATATTGATTTGTTGTATGTGCATGTGCTTAGTTAATAATTCAAAACCAATAATTTTCAAATGGGAAACAAACTTATTTCAAATATTTATGATTTAATTCTACTGATTATTCTAATCCTTATTTCTATAGTAAATGTATATTTTATTATAAAAGTGCTTGTTCTGTATGCGCAAAAAAATGATGAATATACTTCAAATTAAGAGAAATTTATACATTATAATATGCATACTTGATTGGTTTATGTTTTATATACGACCACTTTATTATTTGAACTAGCATATGATTTAACTCACAGAAGTCCTTCAAAGTCAAAAAAGACTAAAGCCTTTAAATTTCCATCGAAGAAGGAAAAGCGAGAAAAGTCCAGAGAGAAAGAGACTAAAGAGAAAGATGCTGAGAAAGAAAAGGATAAGAAGAAAAAAGACAAGGATGAAAAAGATATAGATAAGGAGAAACGCAAAGAAAAGGAGAAGGATAAAGCTAAACAAAAATTGAAGGATCGTAAAAAAGGAAAGCACGTTGGAGAAGATTGTTTAGACATTGGTGGTAAGAGACACTAATATCTTTGATACTGTACAATTACAATTGAATTAAATGTTTTAAATTATCTGTTTAGAGGAACAACCAGTGTTTGGTGTTAGCTTGCATTTAGCAGTAGATCAAAGTCGTTGTCACGATGGTATTGAACTGCCCTTAGTTGTAAGAGATTGCATTGATTTTGTGGAAGAACATGGAATGAATATAGAGGGTTTGTATAAAGTTCCTGGAGTAAAATCAAAAGTTCAATGCCTGAAAAAGTTGTACAACAACAGGGAACCTGTGAATATATCTGAATTTGAACCTACAGTAGCTACAAGTTTATTAATATTATTTCTGAGGTTTGTATTTTATGATTTTATCGAAAAATATGTTTTACGTCAAAACAATTCAAATTGGTATTATGGTAATTATAGAGAGCTACCAGAACCCGTATTGGAAAACAGCGAGACGATATCTCGATTTGAACAAGCAGCATCCACGAAAGATGTTGCACAGAGGGAAGCACAATTAATACAATTAACTCAACAACTGCCAGAATGTAATAAAGTTCTTCTCGCGTGGGTTATATTACATTTAGATCATGTCACAGCACGAGTATGTTGAACAAAGAAATTTGGAGCATAATATGTATGTATGTATATTTACTTTATACAGAACTGTATTCCAGGAAAAAACAACAAAAATGAATGCCCAAACCGTCTCAATGACATTAAGTCCTGTACTACAAATGAGTCATAGATTGTTATTAGCTTTGTTATTCCATTGCAAAGCACTTTTTCCAAATGTACAATTAACAAAATATGTTCCACCACTTTCATCTGGCAGTGTTAATCTTCCAGACACTGTAGAAAGTATAACCGCTGAACTATCTAAACAAGAATCATTACTCTCGCAGATACATATGCAAATGAATGCAGGTTTCATTACTAAAACGCGCGAAGAACAACTGTGGGAAGTACAACGTATGATAACGCAATTAAAGGTCAGATTTTTATTATTATTACTTATATAAATATGTGTGAAAAGCGTACGTAAACTGTAAATATCAATTTCTATTTTTACAGAGAAAGTATAAAACTGTACAAAAGTTGGAAGGTGCTACGCAAAAAAGTTTAGACGAAGATGTCAAATCGACGGATGAAAATATGGTGGAATCGAATATACAGAAAATAAAAACTGAAGAAGAAGATTCGGGACACGTCAAACCTGAGACCCAATCTACGTATACCTCGACTTTGAAGAAAAGTAATAAAATACATACCTCGGAAGACAGAGAACCGACGACAAGTACAAATACTACTCAAAATGAAAAAGCTATGCAAACGCATGATAAGGATATTGTCGATTTTGCTGAGGCATCTGCGCTTATACCGCAATCCAGTGAGCAAGAAAATACAACATCTAGAACAAATGAAATTGGTATGAAATTTAATCATTTGTAACATGAATTTTGTTTTGCTATATCCACTACTGAAATTTCATAAGTATAATTAATATCCTTATACTATGATTACAATGAATCGCATTACTTCAGTTTCAGCTGTAGAATCAGAGCCTGAAGATGTTATAGACAAACTGAGAGAAAGTTTAATTTACGAAGAATTACTAAACATGCAGGCGTTACTAAAATCGCGAATAAATCAAGAAAGAAATGAAATTAAACGATTAATGGAAATGTTATCGGAACGTGGCCCGGAGAAAAAGAAACCGCTGGAAAGAGTACATTCGCCGAATGAAGCTGAAATGACAGCCATGATTCAGTTAGTCAAAGAAAATCAGTTACTTGAGGTATATACACATAAAATATTTATAGTACATTTAAATTAATACTTCTTATGGATGCAACTTATTTGTTTGTGATTTCAGAACAAGAAGACCACTTTAATACGTAGTATCATAGAAGAAAAAGATACTTGTATCGAGCTCCGTGTTCAGTTAGCAGTTCAACAGTTAACAGCTACGACTTGACTATTAATCGACAAATAGAATTTTAAATTTACCAAAAGAATAACATACAGTCCCGAAAATATGTAACATGATGTTTTCCACAGAATGAACATGTATAGTTTATAAGATGTTACTACAACCATACGTTTTTTGATTCATTCTATTCTCTTGTAAAATAATAATAAAGAAACAAAACATGTATATATATTATATATAATTTGTTTGTACTTGTATTATCATGTCCCAAGTTTTTCTAATGTTTATTTTGACAACACAACTATATTTTGTTTAATACGTATAAGCTCATGTTCATTCCATGCACACGCATTTGTATTTAAATTGTTAATTACACTAATAGTATAAACAAGTGCATGTAACTTTATATATAAACTATATTTTTTATATATATATATGAAACAAAAATACTATTCTATACAACATCAAAGCAATAAAAGTGCTAATAGAATATTGATTTAGGAATTTGTATACCCATAAACGAGTAAACATTTGTATCAACATTAAATAATATTAAACGGTATTGTTTCTATCGTGTGAGCGAAGAAACTAACCATTTCACAAATCAACATTTTATATTGGAATGTAGGACAAAAGAATATAAAGATATATATATATGATCGTATCTCGGTTTCTATGTTAATACTGAGTAATATATTACATTTTACACAATTACTTTCTGTAAGTGTACACAAAAACAGAAAACATCGTTATAATTAATATTACATTAACGCTATAGAATTAACGTTAAACAGCACAACATGATTCTGACCTTTTAAATACAAGTTTTGTACAAATATTTGTAGTACCACATACTTGTCGTTCTCCAGCCTTTCAATTTGCATTTAATTGTATTTAATTATTTTGTGTAACATTTAGTAACAGTTTTATTTAACTTTCTTGACTCTTATTTTCAATTTGATTAATGAAAATATTATAACTTTCCTGACACAGGACTTACATTTTTGAAACTCTATACACAATTAATGTCTTCCATTCTGATCTTGAAATAGGTCAGATTGCTATAATTCATCGATTTTTATTAATCACTGTTTTATAGAGGATTTAGGAAGATGGGAATTGAATTATAGGTGTAAAAAAAGAAAATTAATGACGGGAATCTCTTGGATAAAATTCAGCAAGAGTACTGGCAGGGATCCGTTTAAGCATCTCCTTAGGGAAGATACGTAATAACTGCCAGCCAATATCCAATGACTCGAAAACAGTGCGATTTTCGTAACTTCCTTGAGAAATAAAATTCTTTTCGAATTTCAAAAGAAATTCCAAGTACAATAAATCATCTGGTGTTAAAGCTTCTTCGCCAACAACTGCTTTCATAGCTTGTACATCTTTTCCAATAGCATAACAGGCGTACTAAAATAAAATTATTAAATTTATCATATTATAGTCTATTTATTAGTCTAAATGCAATCAAATTTAATGTTTCCTGACTTCAAAATTTAGATTCTTTTCACAAATTATAAATATTACTTTAAACGACCTTAATGATTTGCAAAGAGGATCAACCTTAAGGATCGAGAAGGTTAAATTTAATTGCTAGTAGACTAGTAAACAGATTAAATTTAAATTACATTTTAATATATTAAATATAATTATTAAAAGATACCAAACTTACCAATTGATTAGATACGTCAGAGTGGTCTTTTCGTGTCATACCTTCGCCGATAGCAGACTTCATAAGACGAGAGAGAGACGGAAGTACGTTAACGGGTGGATAAATTTGTCTGTTATGAAGTTGACGATCAACGTAAATTTGTCCCTCGGTAATATATCCAGTTAAATCAGGAATAGGATGAGTGATATCGTCGTTTGGCATAGTTAAAATTGGAATTTGAGTAATGGAACCGTTACGACCTTCGACACGACCGGCTCGCTCGTATATGGTTGCTAAATCAGTGTACATGTAACCAGGAAAACCACGTCGTCCCGGTACTTCTTCGCGAGCTGCTGATACTTCACGAAGCGCCTCAGCATAAGAAGACATGTCGGTAAGAATTACTAAAACGTGTTTCTCGCATTGGTAAGCCAAAAATTCGGCTGCAGTTAAAGCAAGACGCGGGGTAATGATTCTCTCGATAGTAGGATCATTGGCTAGATTCAAGAAGAGGCACACATTTTCCATAGAACCGTTTTCCTCAAAATCTTGTTTGAAGAAACGGGCAGTTTCCATATTTACACCCATAGCTGCAAACACAATAGCAAAGTTGTCTTCGTGAGAATCCAAAACGGATTTTCCAGGTACTTTAACAAGGCCAGCTTGACGACAAATTTGTGCAGCAATCTGTACAAAAGATCATTAAATGTGTTTAAAATTCTGCTCAACTCTGACATTTATACAATTCAACTTAGACAGAAAGCTCAGAAATAAATTAATTGCATAAGTTAAAGACTTATCGTATACACTGAGTTAATTCAATTACTTCGTTATGTGGCAACCCAGCAGCCGAGAAAATTGGGATTTTTTGGCCACGAGCAATAGAATTCATAACATCGATGGCTGAGATACCAGTTTGAATCATTTCTTCTGGATAAATACGTGACCATGGATTAATAGGTTGACCATCGATATCAAGAAAATCTTCAGCAAGAATTGGAGGGCCTTTGTCAATTGGTTTTCCAGATCCATTAAAGACACGCCCTAACATGTCTTCGGACACTGGTGTTCGAAGAATGTCACCAGTGAACTCGCATAGTGTATTCTTTGCATCAATGCCAGAAGTACCCTCAAATACTTGGACCACGGCTTTAGAACCAGACACTTCTAGCACCTGACCGGATCTCATAGAGCCATCGGCTAGTTTCAATTGAACAATCTCTGCAAACTTTGGAAATTTGACTTCATCCAATATAACCAATGGTCCATTCACACCCGACACAGTTTTATATGCTACAAAAATAAATGCAAATTTTTAACACTAGCTAATACCTACAGATACGTAATAAATTTATATTTTATTAAATTATTCATGAAAAATTAATAAATAACGAATTTATCAAATGTGATAAAACGATTATCTTCAAATAAACGTTTACATCGTATTGTATTTAAATAGAGAAAATGAATTTATCGACTCATTATGTCAAATCTTCGTCTGTAGTCACATGATAGTTGGACAATACTCGTCTACGAAGAATTCTTTTTCATTCTTAATTAGTTTATTAAGTTTGAAAAGTCAATCGTCTGAAATGTTTGTTCGTATTGGAAGTATCTTTATAATTTATCAGAGCAATTAAAGAACAAACATTTTCGAGATCAGCTGACTAGTTGCAAATCGATCCACTGCTACGCCCAGTTTACTTTAAGTGCTCGCATTTTGCGAGTTTGATATATCTGTTGATTTTTGGTGAAATGAATATCACTTACTGAGTCGAGGTTGTGAAACGAAGTCTCTCGAAATCGCCAAAACATGTTCTTTAGTAGCTTGATGTTTTCCGATAGTTTTTCCATACATTTTGTCAAGCGATTTCTCTGGTCTGTTACCTCGGTTAAACAGCAGAAGGTACTGCCGCTGCAGCTCGAATAAAAGGAGACAGACTCAAACGTTAAGGGTGGGGGAGAGGAGTAATTTCGAACGGAGACTTACTTGTAGAAAATTGTCTACCGTGCATCAAAATAAATGATCGGACTCGATCGGAGCTATTAACACGAATAAAACATGCAAATTCTTAGTAATTGAGCAACTATTACGTTTTGTGACATTCCAACAAAATAAACTTTACTCTGGCAACTGTACAGATGAAGTGAACAATAAGTATCAGACAAAGACAGAAGCAAGGGCACGTGCGATCACGTGGCTTAGACTAAGTAGTTCATTATATGTTTATTACAGAGTACAAAGTATTTTCTAATTCAATGTATTGTTACGATAAAAATAAACAATTAAAAATTATACATAGATAAATGTTATGTTTAATCGTGTAGAAAGTTTTAATTAAATGGTATTGTTTACTTCTACTACAGTTGTAGTGTATTCAATTGCAATATCCCAGTTTAAATGAGATTATTCGATAACAACGTTTAATAACTGTATTCTAACAAAAGAACTGAGTAATTTTGTTCTCGTATTTCTAAATTAATAATACGATAGCAATAATGAAAAATTATCATATGCGATCATCAACAGCTGTTGCATTATTATGAATATCCACAACGTTTTTTCACAGTAAAGCTTTACAGAGAAACATAAATTATTTCAATTTTGGATCTCTCCACTTCTTATCGTGACCTTGTATTTTAGTTGTAGAAATTGAAATTAAACTTAGCACTAGACATGTTAACTATCAGACCAAATTCGTGAAATTTTTTACGAAGTTCATAGATTTCCAATCAGATTCATTTTCCTTAATATCTTATTTTTAATATGTTAAGAATTTGGATTTTTCATCGTTAGAATTTATGTAACAATCCTTCACGTACAAGAATATTTCAATCCATCAAAATTTTGCTATTTTAAAGAATTGGACACTGTTAGGGAACTTACGAGAATGCAGTGTTATTCGTAGCCCTCTGGTGGTAAGTTTAATATGTAATATGATGCAGTTCCTGTAGTAGAAAACCTATACTATATACTGATTCAGATGCGGAGCTGATTCTGATAATTTCGCGCCGAAGAGGCGCGGAGTGTGCAGCGAGACACGGTGGCGGCTGGTTCGAGGATACATGTATATTTAAGAAATTAAATATATTAAAAGTGGTGTTACTGATTCTATGGTTGATCGTTTTCGTTTAAACGAGAAGCTTATATATCTTACATAATTTCATTACGAATATTTTGATCGTCGTTCCAATCGACACTGTGCCCTCGTGCTCTACTGACAGAAGAATACAGCATATCTGAACCATGGCGGCCCTGAAACGAATAGTCAACCTATCGAGAACTCTTAAAACTATGACGGCTACATCTCGTCCTTGTATTCAAGCATCAAAAAAGACCTATTTCACGTACGTGAATGAACCGTCTATGCCAATACCCGACAAAGAACCTTGTTGGCTCAAAACCGTCGATGAAGCCATCGAACAAGCAGAACTAGATTCAGGTAAATAAAGACTTCCTTGCAATTCAGTTGATACCGTAATGACACTTCGAGTACATTTCCGCGATTTAATCGATAAAACCAAGTATCGATTCGCTCGATTTTTTTTGCAAGATTCTAGTTATGCATTAATTTTTTTCTTAACAAGCTAACCTTGAAGTACTATGAAAATAAATTGAAATATCAATTAAATAAAACAAGACCTTACCCTTCAAATTTATAATTTACAAGCTTTCTCTCGAGAAGATAATAAAATGCTTTTAGATACGTTTTGTTGAAATTTCGATTTCTGTGAAAGTTATTATACAAATAAGATCATACTCGCTTGTAATACGAAAGTCAGAATAATTTTGAAAGACAGGTTTACGATTATGTCGCATTGAATGCATGTCACACGTAGATAATACGTTTCGTGTTAATACTAATTTTCGCGCCATTTTATTTTTCGTCTCGAGGTATACATTTCCGATCTACATATTACAAAATCATGGATATTGTACCCAAAGAAGACGTTATCTTCAGCATACCATTTCCATTTTTTAAGCAATAACTGAATTAATCTAACTTCTTTGTGATAGCAGAATATTGTTTACAGACATCGAACGTAGCATGTAATATGTTTGTCAAATGTAATGACAGATTTCTTACAATCTTCAATAGGGTTTTCAAACTATGTACATGTATAATTATCGTGAAAATAATCATTTACACAGTTCAACTGCGATTTTAAAATTTACACAGTCTTGGATTATTGTTCACAACCAAATTGTACAATGTAAACGAAATGATAATGTTGATTACGTAACATTTTATGTAGAACATACTAAATGAATATAAATTACCGACGATTGACTTAATAAAAGTCGGGCGTAATAAGATGGGAACGGAGTAGAAGCTGGAATACCGTTATAGACATACCGAAATACTTCGCGTATAACAACATTTATTTTCGATCGGTGCAATGTTCAATGTTCATTTCGCCGCAACAATATGGCATTTACTTTTTAGATATTGCTATGTTACAGAATATTGCTTAAAATCATAAAATAATGATAGAACTTGTGCAATATTTTATATTGGGAATCTTCGTGCTAATCTTTGGTGATAAAGAATTGTACACGTGTAACTATGTAATTAAATCTACCCCACCTGTGAACAGTTCTGACATAACTACTATCAAAAATTGGAGATCATCAATTTTAAATCATACCAAAAATGTTATTTTATCGAAATAATAAAAAAAGAAAATGCAGCAACTAAATTTGTCAAGACGAAAAATTGTACATTAGATACAGGATGAGGCGATTCACGTACGATGTCAAGGACGATAACGCATATCATTTTTCATGATGTTTTATTAAAGAAGCAGTTATTGTCTTGCCACGTATTGGTGATTATCTATAAACGATATCTGTTACTATATTATAAACAACTTTGAACCATCGACAAATAAAATTTTTGGTAACATTATCAAATATAGAATTCCAAAAACATTAACACACACATATTTTACTCGATGGACTTGTTTACTACAATTTATCACAACGTGGACAAAGATTTTACAACGCGTTATAAAATTAGCAAAGTTAATATTTAAGCGCTTTATATGAAATAATACTGCATTTTTAATTTCGATATGCCTGTTAATCGTATCTTTTCCCCCTCGATCAGAGTAGTAACTTTTACGATGAAATAAAATTTCGATGTAAATATAATTTTTATTAGAATTCTATATTATCGATTGATTTCATATGATAGGGTGAATAAATGATTTATTATTCTTAATTTGTACGTTTCGTTTGTTAAATAGATCTAGTGCGCGAGATTTTGTGCTCTCCTGCCAAGAAGGGGAATGATTTGAGGTCAAGGTTTAAATACCTGCAGTAGCATACAAACAGAGGCTTATTTTAATATCGAATATCCCTCTAAAAATTCTAACAAAAATCACTATGAAAATTATGTAATTTTTACATCAGTATTTACCTACAGCGTATTTTTATACTCTGTTGATCGATATTAAATATGTTGTTTTTTGATGTTTATATAATCTTCTTTGTTTATTATTCTATAGATAATCAGAGTTGCAATAATATATTTTCCTTAAGTAAATCTAACCATATCTATTTCGTTCTATAAATAGCACATTACACGATGCATAAAGCATTTCCATTGTCCTACTTTATGTTCTATATGTTTCGTTATACGAACCGTAAAATCGATGAAATATTTGTATTTTTCACTTCGAAATGCATTAAATTGGAATTATATTTTCAGAACTATCTTATCTGAAAGTTTACCGATGAACGTGAAACGATGATATTAAAGATTTTTAATTTCGACAAAAGTATGATGTCACAGAGCGAAGGATATAATTTATTTACCCTGATTACTTCAGTTCTTAATAAAAAAAATTTAATATTTTGACTCGTTAACTTGCACAATTTAATTTGGAAGAATATACAAGGTTATCCGAGATTTCTGTAAATCTTTTCATTATTTTATTATTTTGTTCGGATCAACAACAGAAATATACATATAAGATGGTCAAGTTAAGTGGGACACTTTGTATATTCTTTTTTCTTTTCTTTCCTCTTGGAATGGAACATGAGGAACCGACGACTAGGTTGAGGTAGATAATTTTGGTCGCTCAAGGTTACCGAACAGCTATTCCCATCACATTGTTAGACTACTTTGGCGTTAATGCTGACACGCACACACACGCGCGCGCGCGCGCATGTTTAGTTTCTCTGAATCGAATTACAAATTATAAACAAAACAATATTGTTCCCGTAATAATGGAAACGTAAACAAAAAGAATAAAGTTGTTGTTTTACAGATCAGGTGGTGTTTGTTCAGGGAGCAGCAGCAACACCTGTTGAATCTTTGAGGGCAATGACCGAGTATGGTGTACGATGCGACGTCAGAAACGTACGATTATATCATATGCATCTCGAAGGAGCTGCCCCGTTCGCAAAACCAGAAAATGCAAGTACGTTATTATTCAAAGTAAAACATTAAACTTTCTTTTACAAGAATCTCATGTAATGTCAAAGTAACTGGAATGACATTGACATTTGTTAGATATAATTTTCAGATAGTATATCGCTCTCGAATGTGTTAAGCAATATCGCGATAAGCTTGATTAATTTAGATTTAATTCTTAATAAAGATAGCAGTTAACGTACGATGTAATTTTCTGCTTTATTTCTGAACTGCTTTCTGATAACAGAAACAATTTTTAATCGACAAAATTTAGTATTAGGTGGTACGTGAGTGATATAAGCCCGGTTTTCACAAGTCTAATAATAAAAACTGATATAGTATAATACATGGTTAATCTTCTATTAATCTTAATTAGAATTATAATTTAAAAAGAGAATGGTTACTAGAAGAGTCGGATTACAGTACAGATCAATTAGAGATTTTAGCGAAAGTTAATCGTGCATTACTGTAATCGAAATATTTAATTAGAGAAAAATATCTCTATGCATTATGACGCTTGGTATATAGAACATTTTAGGTCCGTCAGCTTATTCATCGGGGGTAACGTGCGAGCGGCTGTTCAAGCTGGAACCGCCGACTGTGTACCGATTTTCTTGCACGAGATTCCACGATTATTTAAGGAGGGATACGTTAAACCTGACATCGCTCTTGTCCATGTCTCGCCTCCCGATAATAACGGATATTGTTCGTTCGGCACTAGCGTAGATTGCGTGAGATCAGCCGTGAGCCACTCCAAATACATCGTAGGTAAATTTTCAAATCTTTCTAACTCTACCATTAACCATGCACTGCGTAAAAATTAATTTTTAACAAGTTCTTTCACGTGGTAATTTATAGCGCTGGTAAACAAACACATGCCAAGGACATTCGGCGATGCCAGTATTCACGTTAGCCATTTGGACTTTGCCGTGGAACATCATGTGCCGCTACCGGTTCATCCTGTGAAAGCGCCGTCGAAGGAAGAGCAAGAAATCGGCAAAAATATTGCCGAGAACTTAGTAGTAGACGGAGCCACGTTGCAAATGGGTATTGGTAGCATACCAGACGCGGTGTTATCGGCATTGAAGAATCACAAAGATCTTGGAATTCACAGCGAAATGTTTAGTGACGGTGTGGTTGATCTTGTACATAAAGGATGTGTCACGAACAATCGGAAAACAATGCACAAAGGTCGAATCGTCGGTTCGTTCTGCGTCGGCTCTCAAAAGTTGTACGATTTTATGCACAATAATCCGTTCATAGGTGAGTATACTTTGATAGAAGCATACGTGTAATTAAATTTGAATAAAAAATAAAGGGACAAACCAACGAATGTTACAGAGATGCTTGTGGTGGACTACGTAAATGATCCAAAAGTAATAGCTAAGCAACCGAACATGACAGCCATCAACTCGTGTATCGAAGTTGATATTACCGGACAAATTTGCTCGGATAGTATAGGGACTAAAATGTATTCTGGATTCGGAGGACAATTAGATTTCATCACGGGTGCAGCAATCAGCGACGATCGTTGCGGGAAGCCCATTATTGCATTACAGTCCGTTACCTCGAAAGGTGAAAGCAAAATTCAACCTGTTTTAAAATTAGGTACGTCAAAATTCTTCTCTCGCAACTGTTTACACTTATCGATAGAGCATTAACAATAACTAATTTAATTTTAATTTTAATTTCTTTGTTCCAAGGTGCTGGTGTTGTTACGAATAGGGCGATTGCTCGATATGTTGTTACAGAACACGGAATTGCCAGTTTATTCGGTAAAAGTCTTCAGCAACGAGCGTACGAACTAATTCAAGTCGCTCATCCCGATCATAGAGAGTCTTTGGAAAAAGCAGCATTTGAACGTTTGAAGGTTATGCCAGCGCCTTAAACGTTTCACTAACAAAAAAAAAAAAAATCACCAACAAATTCTAATAGCATTTCGCGATAATTTTCTACGCACAATAAACATCTACATTTGTGCTCAAAGACCGACATCGCAAACTATTTATCGAATTTCGTTCAATTTATACCTTCTCGCCGAGAAAATTAATATACCGTATAGAACTGTAATGATCAAAAGCACCCGAAAACAGATTTTTAAAGATTGTGTATAGAAAACCAGGTTTGGAGTAAATACAAGAAGGTCTTTTTGTTATAAACGATCAGGGGAATTACTTGTCCCTAAAGAAACCTGAAAATGCGTTTATTTTGAATAGCTATTTAATATTAAAAGCATCAACCGAAAACAGTATATACTTTAAAGTTAAAATAACGATGATGAATAATTTTTATATAAAATTTTAAAACGTTCCTCTGTATGATGCAATTATTCTAATAATTGAAGGCACATCGCATTTGAAGCAATAAATTAAAAATGAAATGTACATACTCGTACTAATTGTTACGATTATTTTTTACCACCTATGACACGTAGTATAGGGTGTGGGAAAATGTATCATATATTTTAGCAAGTTTGTATCGAAAAGATTGAAAAATCGAAAACCGGTAAATGCGACGTTCAAATACTAATCGTGGAGATGGCAACGGATCTAGTGTGATCTGACGTGAAATGACATTTGAGTTATGAAATCCTTTAGATTATGTGTCATCTAAATTTCGACGTAATTGCCTTTTATATTCTACTCCATCGACGAACTTTTGCAGATTTTTATCATTTACACAGTTTCTGACGTGTCATATACTCTACGACAAAATGTTTGGTATAAATTTTCGTCGAAATGTGGAATCAGCATTTGGTAAATTTGTACCGAAAAAATCGTTCAACATGTGTGGTTTAAAGTATATAAGAGAACCTTTGAACCCGTTGAAACGATGTCCACGATGGGTATGCGTAGAAGATGCGATAAAAATCATAAATTCAGGTATTTACGATGATATTTGTTTAGTTTGAGTATTTAAATCGAATCGTTGAAAAGATAAATTCTACGTATAAAATAGCAACCTACCTAAACTTTATAACAAATTCACATTAATGTTACTTGTTAAATTCTTGCTTACAGAGCATTTAGTTTTTATACAAGGCGGCGCAGCAACGCCTATGGAATTAATACGCGCTATGACCGAACACGGTGTCTGCAATAATCTACGCAGTGTACGATTACTTCATATGGGTCTCGAAGGAGACGCACCGTTTGCAAGCCCTGAATTTCAGAGTACAGTATTCTGCGATTCTCAATTACGGGCACAATACAGTTCCCGCTGTCCAGCATGATCATGAAGGTGACGATTGTCTTTTAGAGCACTTCAGGTCCGTAAGCTTCTACATTGGAGCTAATCTCAGAGAAGCTGTTAATGAAGGCAGAGCCGATTATATTCCAATATTTCTTCACGAAGTACCAAAGCTTTTTTACGAAAGAAGAATCATTCCCGACGTTGCGCTAATTCACGTCAGCGTGCCGGACGCGCGTGGTTTTTGTTCTCTAGGTGTAAGCGTAGATTGCACGCGTGCTGCCTTAAGTTCGGCGAAAGTTATCGTTGGTTAATAGATGATCATTAATAATTAAACAACGGTTACCGATTAATTGAATTAAAAATTATTTTTCCACTTTGATGTAGCCCAGGTTAACGAGCATATGCCGAGATCGTTTGGGGACACGGTAATTCATTCGAGTCACATTGATTGGGCCGTGAAATACGATTGTCCTTTGCCATGCGTGGCAAGTACTCCGCCAAATGAAATTGAACTAGAAATTGGGAAGATCATAGCGCAAAGACTGATAGACGATGGAGCAACCTTACAACTCGGCATAGGCAATATTCCCGACGCTGTTCTCTGCTCCCTCGGTAATCATAAAGATCTAGGCGTTCATACTGAGATCATGGGTGACACGATGGTGGATCTGGCAGAACGCGGAAATATTTCCAATAAAATGAAAGTGAAACACAGAGGACGTATGGTCAGTTCCTTGGCAATTGGTACCAAAAGGGTGTATGACTTTTTGCACAATAATCCATTCGTAGGTATGTGTGAAATTTTTTACTAGCGTTTCTAATATTTTCCTTACTCTTGCTCATAACTCTGTCTTTATTTACTTAACGTAGAAATGCTTACGATCAACTATGTCAACGATCCTAGAGTAATATCGCAACAACCGAAAATGACTGCCATTAATTCCTGCATAGAAATGGATATTACTGGTCAAGTATGTTCAGACAGTTTAGGCTGTAAAATGTATTCCGGTTTCGGAGGACAACTCGACTTCATTCGCGGTGCTGCAATGGGCCAAGATGGTCGGGGAAAAGCTATAATTGCGTTCCCCTCAGTTACGAGCAAGGGGGAAAGCAAAATTCAACCTGTACTTAAACTTGGTACGAAAACAAATATCTTGCGTTATTTACACGAAATTATTTTTCTTAAATTTACACCAGTTCTTTCAATATTATACTTTTTAAATACTATTCTGATCGTTTGTTTAATAGGCGGTGGAGTTGTAGTGACAAGAGGACACGCGCATTACATAGTCACAGAGCATGGCGTGGCTCAACTTTTCGGTAAAACATTACGCCAAAGAGCAAATGCGTTGATTCAAATTGCTCATCCCGATCATAGGGAATGTCTCGAAAAGGCTGCATTCGAAAGGCTTAAATCTAATCCGACTAAATATTTGTAATCGACGTATATAAATGTAAGTTACACGTTGTATAAAACCTAACAAAAAATTTAATCTTGTCGTATATGCAAAAGTTTGTCATGCAAATTTTGATTAATCTACAAAATTTTCGTACGAATTAAAAAATGTATAATCTAATTTATAACACCTTTTCTATACAGTTTGAGCAAATATATTGCTGATTGTTATTTGAAAGATATTATACAAAATAAATATTGTATTTGTACAAACATAAGTTTTTAATTTATAAATATATTGCATGCTTGATATTAAAGCTCTTGTCTTAACTAAAAATTTATACCTTCGGGTAACGTCCCTTCTCGTCGTCTTTTCTCTACGTTTTCATAATATTCGGAAAAATTCACGTAAGGCTTGATTCTAGCATTTCTGTCCGTCAATCTTGTACCGGGTGGATACATATCCGACGTTGTGGAAGTTTCACTTGTCGATGTATCAAAATTTTCATCCGTAACTCCAGTACTAGAATAATCTTCATTCTCCGGTATCGTTGTTATCGGAGCTGTTTCTACAATTGGATTAAATCTAACCGATTGATTAGTTGGACTTTTCAATGCATGGGGAAGCGGAAAATTAAAATTTCGAACAAGAAGAGTTATGTCATCTCGTTTACCGGTGGTCACTGTACTTTGAGTGTTACTCATATTAACATCATGATGAATTCTTACAACTTTGTCTACAACAGCTTGAGCAACTCCCGTCAAGGTAGACTGTACACGAAACTGAAATGTATTTTATACAAATACAAAAGTGTGTTGCCTCCTGATAAATTGTATAATTGTCAGTAAATAATTTTTTACCTGTTCGACTGCTATAAGAGCTAATTCTTTATTAACTTGATCGGTACCAGTTGCTTCTTCTAACGATTTATAAAGACCACGAGACATAAGTAATAAAAACCTACAGGAATCATCGAGTTCTATCCCACCATGAATTTCAGGTTCGGCAATGATAGGCTCCGCTGCGGCGGACGCTAATTCTTCGAATTCTCTATATTCTCCTTTAACAAGATAATTTCCAAGACAACGCGTATTTTCCTGATTTCCAAGATGTGATCCTTCGATATAAATTGTTTATTATTTATAAATAAAACGAAAACAGGTTGTAGCGTTATCGAAATACCTTGCCTTATGGAATCAATATCCAAACCTAAGTGAGATAATCGCAACAATTCATCTTCGTTCCGTAAATCATGATCCACGCTTAACTGTATAACTCTTAAAACTTGATTACTGTCCGTTTTACATAATAAAGCTCTACTGTCACCAACATTGGAAACATACAATCTTCCACCATACACAAGAGCAACAACTGCACTTGTGCCTGTCGATAGTTCACAGTTTAATGAATTTAATTTATCAACCTGTATAAAAATGCTCTATGTAAATATTTATCATTTTTGTTAGTAAACTTTGTCGATAAACCGAACGAACCAAGTGTGGAAATTTTTGGTATGTTTCGTACGAATTTAATCCATCGGGTATATCAAACTGTAAGCTAGTTCGTTCAGCCAAAAGATCACCAATGGAATCTAGATACCCTCGTTCTACAGCTATAAACGCCTGTCTGGAATAATGAGTTATTAAAAAAAAATATAACTGCTTTGTAAATCATATTTTATCTTTATGCCTGTTTAATTATACACTTAGTTACGTTAGTCTACATACAGATACGATATACATATGTAACAATTGTTTATAAACGATTCACATACATTGTAAGATTTGTATTACAGCATCTACATAGCTAATATTCTTATTGTTGGTTTAATAAAATATCTATATTATTATCTATATTATTATTTAAATACAGTATTATTCATCTGTATTACAATTAAAACATGTAATAAAAGCTTGCAACGCTGCTAAAAAAGCTTACTTGCCAAACAGTTAATGCAAATAATATAGGCAGAAAACTATTGAATTTCATTTTTATAAAAATATGACTTGTATGTAGACTTTTGTAACTAAGTGTACATTATTACCTAAGAACTTCTTTGATCTCTTCATCCGTTGATTTTCCATTCAACTGCCCAAGTAAAATCTCTGCAGCCATTCGTTGCATAGCAAAATTTGCTGCTTTTGTCCCTTCGTGACCATCGAACACTCCATAAAGGAACGTTGTATCGTCGTAACGGCAATGAAAACTGCGATCTTCGAATGGGTGTTCCTCTTGTCTATATCCATCCTCGCGATAAATTTGATTCGTAGAAAACCCTACTCCTAAACAAGTATTTGAAAATTGTAAATATTTACGTACATGTACATTTGTAGGTTATGCGGTCTATAATAGTAAACTCTTACACACCAGATTGCTTGCAGACTGGTAAATCATCCGTCCAACTGTATTGGCTGTCCTGAAAAGGCATTAAATTAGGGCGTTCTGCCCTAGTTGGCATTGTTAGAGATATAAATTAACTTTGATGAAAAATTTCAACTGATATTAGGTATACGGACTTACGTTTGTAACATATCGACTAAATATCGATATGAGTCGATTAAAAATACGGCTGAGAATCCGAGAATCTGTAGCAATCGATCGAGCTTATTTGAAATAAGCGCCAAGTATAAACTGGGACGCGGCTCGTATCTTAATTACATGTAGGTATAATCTGTGAATATACAGGGTGTTCGGCCACCCCTGGGAAAAATTTTAATAGGAGATTCTAGAGGCCAAAATAAAACGAAAATCAAGTATATCAATTTATTGATGGAGGCTTCGTTAAAAAGTTATTAACAATTAAATTCGAAAATTTCAAATCATTCTGAAAACATTATTTTTAGTTGCGGGGGTCAATTCCAATCATTTTTGGTCATTACACATACCTCCGAAATCCTACCCATTTTCTAGAAAAAAATTCAGTATTGGCGGAACTTTAAACGTTAATAACTTCTTAACGAAGCCACCATCAAGAAATTGGTATTCTCGATTTTCGTCTTATTTTGACCTCTAGAATCTCCCATTAAAATTTTTCCTAGGGGTGGCCGAACACCCTGTATTTGCACACATACGAAATGAAATTATGTTATTAAAAACAAAAGCAGTTCTTATCCTACCTGCCAAATTACATAACATTTAGGTTCATCAACACTATAAATTTTCGTAACTAATAAAGAATAAAATCAACTGGTACTGGACATATAATTACCAAGCACCATAAAAACTTGACAAATTACCCTTGAAATATTAATGAAACTAACATTTATTAAATCAACAAAAAGTTATAAATCATTAAACAGGTTATTACGTATTATATATTTATTTAAATCTTGATTCTATTAATTGATAAGTTCATTTATCTCTATAGATAGATACTTTACAGATACAGCAAAATATTAGTTTAAAATATCGCTGATACCTTCAAAGAATAAAGTTTTCTTTTCTTAAGTATTCGCTTTTTTAACATTCTTACGTTACATTTGCTCTTATAAAGAAAAAAATGCGTCGAAATCCACGAGCCGATACCGGTCTTACAAAGACGCAACAACTCCGTCAAGCAAGGGCCGCCGCTTTGATACAAGATTCAGAAAAAAAACGCGAAACAGAAATAAAACAAGCAAACCCATTCGGACGACGAAAGAGGGTGGTAATGCCTGAGCCAAAGAAGGTGGATTTTAAAAAGCCAGGATTGACCAAAGCAATGTTAGCTAGAATGAAACACGCAGAGAAATTTATACAAGAATACGAACGCAAAACTGAAGCAACAGTATCTAGTGACCGGGTACCTAAAAGAACACCCGCTCCAATAGGAGGTGATTCCAGGTCGCGACAGTAGTTAAATCTGATTTAAGCGAACAATTGTAACGTGTGTTAAGCAAATGAGCATTTGAATAATTTTTTAATCTTTATAATGTTCATCGTTCGTTTAAAGTAAAAGCAATATTTCTATAGTACGAGGTTTCCATTACCATACACAAAATCATTTTTAATTAGGATGGGTAGAGAAAGATTATTGCAGTCCAAAGGAAAAGTACGTACTCCAGTCTCATCTCCTCCAAGAACATTACCAGTAGCTAGGAAAGATTTACTAGCTGGAATCAGCCCCATGAAGTCAAAATTGCCTCAGCAAGCTTTACCTAAAAAGACCAATGAATTAGCCAAAGCGTTAAATGCTGATGTAATCCAGGCAGAACCAATTGGCAAAGGACCGATCAGTAACATTGTGATACCTCCTGGAACAGTGAACAACGACCGTACTACAATTGTTAGTGTACCTCAATCACCTGTACAAATTGAAACAAAAATGACGTCGCAAATGGCGAATCGTTCAATTCAAATGATCAGGTGAATTTATAAAATATTTGTTTCACCTGCAATGGTAATGCAAATTCCTTTCGCTTCTAATAGTGAAACTCTTAATGAGCAAGATGCTGTAGAAGTTAAAGCAGTAAACAACAAACTATCAGAATTACAACAGGCTAGACGAGATTTTGTTATTGCTGTGGCAAATGTTGGTGGAAATGTTGTTAATATTGCGGATGAAACTCCTCCTCCTGATCTTTCTTTTTTGAGCGATAGCAGGTAACCCAGGTTATCTAAATAATTACAGAAGTAATCCTCTGATTTTTAAATAAGTTGTAAAATGTGTTATTTTGAATAAGTTTTTTCTATGCATGTTACGGGTGCTATAACAAATTTAAAAATCATCAAAATTGGAGGTGGTGCCCCTAATGTAAATAATTACCATTATATCTATTAATGATATTTACGTAGATCCCCTGAGTTAGACAATGAATTTCTCCAAGCACAATATGAAAATGTTCCATCGGATGTTCTATATGCTCGTGAACTCATGCAAAGAGCTCTAGTTGATATGGAAGAGAGAGAAGCAGCCAGAAGATTGGAAGAAGAATTTGAAAGAATAGCAGCTTCCGAATACATGCCAGATGATTTACAGCTCAATGTTCCTTTTGAAGACCAACTTTACCAAGATAAAGATACATCTTGGGAAGAAGATGAAGATATTGGCACAGCTATGCCACATCCATCTAGACCAAGAGCTCATAAATCTCCCGATCCAATGGAACAAAAAAGTTATCCATACAAATCCTTTGATATAGAGGAACTTGAAAGATTTTTTGATCTTCAACGGTATCCTCCTTGTCCAAAGTGCGGACCGCCATCAGGTAGAGAAGGGTTACATCCTGATTTATGGGACTTGGCAGATCCATGGTACCGATCACCTGTACAGCCTGACATGCCAGATCTCATGGAATTTGATCTAATTGACTTTTAAACTAATAATAATCAAATACTGACCTTCTTTATCTTAATGCCACCACATTTTACCACAAATAATTCCTTGTAATAATTCACTGTAAAATATTCATATCTTATGTAATGTAAAACTGCTATACACATGTAAATAATAATAATAATAATAGCAATGATTATTTTTAATTTAGACTTATCACACATGTAACAAAATTTTTTACTTAATGATTACCGAATACACAATAAAAACAAAATAAAAATACAATTAATAAACAAATATAATACGAGTTAGAAATAATGTTTATTCTTTATTAATTGTGTTTCATTCTTTCAATATAATTATGTGTCTAATATATGACTAATGATCAATATGTAATTAGTAAAATACGGTTACTTATTGAAATTGAAGGGAAATGAAAAATATTTCGAGTTATAGGGATTCAATAATCAATTTCAACTAGATAGGTACTTAAAACAAAAAAAACAAGTACACTGAAAACTATATGTTCATTAAAAATAACAATTCGATACTTTTATATTCTATTTAAATTTAAAGTCGTTTTAACTTTGTAATGAGTACTTTTTAAGATTTCAAAACTCAGCGCTGATATCGATAAAATTTATAATTTTGCACTGCTTTCATGGATCATGTTCTTTTTTTAAAACGACGGTATTATCGATTTCTACTAAAACAGAAACAAATTACTGGCAATTAATGTTTACTAGACACCGCTCAGGCCATCAAAAGTCCGCGAATTCTTTTTCAAGTCGTAAAGTCAGTTTATATGTATGTGCAAATTCGAGTTGAAGATGATAACTAGCACTATCTAGTTTAATTTTTACTTATTTTTCGAATTATTCAGATTTTAGAAAATAGAAATAAATTAAGATTTGACCATATATGACTCATAGAGCTTCCAACTGCTTCAAACTCAAAGAATTCAAGTTATACATATGTGGGAAAATGTCACCACGTATCTCCAGGCTCCAGGAAGGGGGCTCAGGAGAATGGTTAAATGAATGCGTCCAGCGTAATGGTAACAAAGGAACTGTTTATTGCAAAATAACTGGTACGCGTGGACACGTCTGCACGCTATGAGAGCTGCACAAAGGCCGGCTCGTCATCAGACCGCCATGCGGCATGCGGCTTTACGCCGAGCACAAGTTGTGCTGCACAACATGGCTGCTTCCCTCACTCTCGCAGCTAAAGTGAGAGAGAAGACCGCAGTCCCTACATACGTATAGAGGTTCATCTACTCCATCTATGACACGAGAAATGCAAACGAATAATATTAATAATCAATATATATCGATCACCATCGAAATATTCTTTATGATTACTTGACTACCGTTTAAAGATAGCTTGTGATAAGTGTACTCTGAAAAGCTAGTTGTATGTTCATTGTATCAACCTTAATAACATACAACATAAATCTCGACATACCAAATGCTGGAGAACTCAACTCTCGTAGTTAATGTATATATTAGTGATTGTGCGTGACGTTATATTTAATTACAATGTTTTATTGTCATCTTGTTTGATTCATAAACGTGTTCACCAACCACGGACGTCCTAGTTTTATTTCAAATCTTTACAATGGACCTACCATAAAATTAAATTAACTGTAATTGACAATATATCTTTTATATATAACTACCAAATCACTGCAAGTATAATGGCGACACCCACTAATGGTAATGGTAACCTTATCGACGAATTTGAAGAAGCATTTCAGGTATAGTGTGAAAACTATTTTGATTCGTTGGCTAATAATTCCTATAGATAATATTACGTTTGTTGTAAATTCATTCTATAATGTAAAATATCACTTGCAGCAATGTTTGAGTATTTTAACAACAAAGGACGAAGGGTTAGGAAACAATGGGATTGGAGTGTCTGGTGGTTTGACTGTGGATAAGGAAGAAGCTCGTAGCGAAGTTGAACAAGTCACGTTAAGATTTATAGATCTTGCCAGACAAATGGAAGCTTTCTTTCTACAGAAAAGATTTTTACTGTCTGCACTGAAACCAGAACTAGTAGTGAAGGAAGATATCAATGATCTTAGAGTAGAATTAGCACGTAAAGAGGATCTTATAAAAAGGCATTATGATAAAATTGCCGTATGGCAGAATCTGTTAGCAGACTTACAAGGTTGGGCAAAGTCGCCGGCACAAGGTCCAGCACCTAACGGTAAGAATCTAAAAGATTGTAAGATAATAATGTGTGTAATAATTTTAAAATGCTTCAGGTTTACCAAATGGTACACAAAGTGGACAAAATCAACAAACTGCAAATGGAGGTGGAAGTGCAACGATGCAGCAACAGCAACAAATATTGCAACACCAACAGCAGCTCCAACAACAACAACAGTTGCAGCATCAAATACAACATCAAATGCAGCAACAACAACTTCATCAGCAACAGGTATTTAAGTAATACCGTTACGAGAAAAGCTGAAATTCCTGTATTTGGGCAGCTGTTTAAAATTAGCATCGGAGAAATACCTTTTTTAATGTGACACATAACATTTGAAAAAATGCGTGATAGCGAAAATTGTATATTTACAGAAAGTTTTTTTTGTTGTGGCTGTCATAGTTAACAGTAACATTTTGAATTATTATTTTTTAACGTTTATTTCACCTTAGTTGTAAACCCAACTTATCAGTAATGTAAAGTATTGAGAATTTTTTTTTATGCAAAGTATCATTACACCATACAGTTAGACTCGATACAGACGAACGATTTTTTGGCAGACGATCGTATGTCTTTCCTTGTTTTTCCAATTGAAAACAACAAAGACAGATGTATAATGGTACAGTAAAAAGTTGCTCGTCTGCATTGGGCATTATACTTATGTCACGAGATTATTTACACTCGTTATAATACTCTCATTCTGATTGAAATGGCATATTTATTGTTATTAGGTTTTTATATTATCCATTAAAATTTGAAGATGAGTACCACTATTGAATGATTGTATGTGCCTGTGTGTATGCATGTGGGTGTGACTGTCTATGATGTATAAATATATTAAAGTATTAAGTAATCTTTTGTGATTGAAATATTTGTCAGAATCGTAGAATTTTTCTTTTCTTTTTTTTTTCTTTTTTTTTTCTTTTTTTTCTTTCTTTTTTTTTTTTTTTTTTGTTAAATAATATCTAATCAGGACATAAAATTGTTCGGTCCAACTGCACAAAAAGCAACGTATATTAACGTTGCGTGTAATCAGTGCCTTATATAATTCCTATCCACAGAAGTGTAACGTGTAAGAAAGAAAAATTAAAGTGCTTTTATTAGTAACTGCGATATAAAATTATAAAAGCATGAATTTCATTTATAAAAGAAGGAAGTATCAAATAGATATACTTGCATAAACACATTGTAAAATGGTGCCAAAATGATTATTATTAAAATGCGTACAAATGTTTAGCCAGAAACTAATATAATAAATCTGATAACGGCAATAAAAAACTAAATAAGCACAGATTAGTCTGCTTGACGTTAATAGTATACCTAACGATCCCTATTATGTACATATTATAATTAGGAGCAAATAGCGATATTACTTCAACGTGACTTCATAAACAAAGTATATACTTGCATACATGTATACATATCTATTTATATATTTTAATTTTTCTTTCACATTTTTCTCAAATCATATATTTCTTTACGTCGCGTATTATACATTGTCAAAAATAGAAGATATTTCTCAGTATTTATAAGCCTCCTTGTTTATAATATGATAAATATCTTTTGCATGTAAACGTATGCATGCATTTTGCATCAATATAAAAGTTATTAAGGATGAATACCTTTATATTTAAAAAAAAACATGTTGAAATCTTGTAGATGATAACTATAGCATAATTACACATCAAAAGTTATTTTATAATTATTCTAACTATTCTTCTGTACTTTATAAATTGACATGTGTCTTTTTCACACAAATGTCTAAATGTGATACTAAATTAGAACATTGCAGCGATTCGTACAAACGGATAACTGCAAGGATACGTGTGCCATTTCACTTGTGTTGTTCTCACATGCAAGTAGATGTTTGCAGAATAAATCTCTGTTCATGGTGAAAAAAAAACATTGTGCTTTCTTTCATTTCCCTTGCCTATCAAATTACTGTTCCTAACTACCTACATTGGCTTGCAACGATCAAAATTCCACTTTTATTTTCACTTGTAAATCTATATATATCTATATATATATATATATATACATATATATAGATAGATAGATAGATAGATAGTATATTTATATTATAGTATATGCATATATGCATACATATGCATGTATGTACAGTACTGTCAAGGTATCTACGCTAAGTAATTTTAACGCTATCATCGATCTTGAATCGTTTTCATCCGACATCGTATTTTTATGACCGTGCCAGAATATCTGATAAAAATATAATATGACAGTTATATCATTATGATAGAATGTTTGACATGACGTTGCAGGTGCAGCAAGGATCGGGAGCTCCTCCTACATCGGGTCTACAAGGGGTTGGAGTCTCGGTTGGACAACAAGGGATGTTTATGACTCAAGGAGGAGTAGGTGTAACAGGTGCAAGGGCAGGATTCCCTGTTGGAGGTGTAGGAAGCAGTGCCCTTCAAGGACCGCTAGCTTTTCTGGAAAAGACAACGAGCAATATAGGAATGCCGGAAAGGCGGAGTTGACGCGGAAGGGGGAGGGGCCGGGGTCGGGGTCGAGGAAGAGGCCGTGGAAAAGGGCGAAGTGCAGGAGGAAGTCTACCTCCGCCACCACCACTCCTCGATACTTCGGACCCGTCATCGTATGCTGCTGCTGCCGCAGTTGCAGCTGCTGCGGCAGCGCCCCTTCCCTCTCCACAGCAGCAGCCCCCGCCGTCTTGTACATGAACGTGTTAACAGCAGAGTTGGGCATTAATTGACTAATTTTTATCCAAATAAATTGATTACGTGATGCGATTAAAGTTAATCATTAGCATTAACTGTGGCTAACGTTACTCGATTAGTGATATCAATTAATTTATATTAATTGATATAATTAACGTGGTATCGTGTATTCCAAATCAACGAATTTAAACTTTCGTTGCTTTATGCGTATGTGGTCCCAAATATCTTTTTAATAAATGTTCTCGACGTTAACACGTTGACTGTTAGAACAAATTCGTGAAATTTTCTACGAGACCAACTAAATGCTGTAGATTTTCATTTTATGAACTTTTTTAGTAATATGTTACTCATATATTACTTCTTGCATTTTGTAAAGTTTGGATCTCTTCTGATTGCCAAGTCCTTAACTACATTGTAACAGTTGTAATCAACAAACTTATCATGATTTATGACGAGGAAAAAATCTTATCCCAAAATTCTTTAAACCTTATAAGTTCGTTCATATTTCGAATTTCATTATAACATTCGACACACATATATTAGACACTATATACTTGCAGAGAATGTAAGACAAAAAGAAATCGATTTTTTTTATTTGGAAAAAGGAATACTCTCTTAATCATTAATCGCATATCGATTGATCATTGTATTAATCGTTAGTTGCTGGCGACCATCATTGATTAAATTAATGGTAATTTTTCAGTGGTGTTGAGTTCATATCATCCAATATTTCTTTTTTGCGCGTTTAAAAAATTTTATTATTTAAGAATTTATTACTAATGATTTATTTAAAGGTTAAAAAAAGTTACAGAATATTTTCTAGCGTGTATTGCAAACAATTCGAACACACTGTTAAAAAACAAACTAGGCACATTTTTATTCAAATGATAAATAACGTTGATGGACCAATACAAAATTTACAACTTTATTGTTTTTTTGAATTTCAAAATAAATCTACACAAATATATTCCTATTAAACTAAGATTTATTAAACATATAAAAAATAAATTATCGATGTTTTTAACTTGATAGCATCGAAGCAATTAACGATTATCTATTTTAATTGTAATCATCAATCGTTACTTTAATTAGAATTTGCCCAACACTGGTTTGCAACAATTTATTTGTTATTGTAAGATACTGTTCCTATCCATCGTTGTTGTGAGTTTATAATCACCGCAATCGAATCAATATATAAATGAAATTTAGTATCCATTTTTTATCAACCATTTTTTATTATTAAATATTGAAACGTATTGTTTCAATTTATTTTTATTTTTAATTATAATTCTGCAAGATATTTAAATTATCTGCATAGAACAAATAACACATAGATACATCAAAATACCATCTCATTCATGTAACGTACTCAAGTATTTATGAGAAAAAATGAAAATACGAATTTGGTCAATTGTCGAGGATCAGAACTGAATGTTTCAATTTCCAACAATAAAGCCACTAAATTTCATTTGCATATTGTTCCAATATCGGAAATTATTGTAATCGCAAACTTCCCCCAAAAAACAATGGATTTTGTTTCCATTAGTAAGCATCGAAATGCTTCATTGATTTAGTTCTAAGAATGTGTTGCAAATAAGTTTGCGACATGCTTGTGAAAATAAGTGTGATAAAAGTATGCGTGATGCAGGCCATTAGTTATTCTGAAAAAGCAGGGTTTCCATTGAAAACATATAGTTAAGTAGTGCCAGTTTTATTAAATCGTTTCTATTATAAATAACGAACATGTAATATCATTCAGTATCCTTTGTAAAAATATTTCTTTTGTTTGTGATTTCTGTGAATCGCAATCATTTGTTTGAATACTTTGCATCAGTCTCCGTATTGTAATAACTCAGAAGACTATGCAAAATGTGATATATACCCACGAGACAGAATAATCGGTTCGTTATTTTAAACTATTTAAGGGGAAGTGGCAGCAAAAACTGTACATAACAAGATTGTGTGGTAAAAAAAATAAACATAAATTTCACATGTACATAGAATTAGAGACACGTTTTTTCATACAATAAATCATGTATTTTATTATATTAAGTTCGAATAATTGTTAGCACTTTTACAAGTCGTATGTAATGTTTACACAAGGTTGATCTAAACTGTCGGATGTATTTCAGATACGACATAAATAAAGCGTAAATTGCCCAAATATCAATATACCTCCCGTAGATAAAACCATTTATTAACCCATTTCTTATATAAATTTAGTATATATTTTATATTCTTTTCTGTACGATATTGTACAAATTTGTTCCCGTTCTATGCCTCTTTCCTTTTTTTTTGTTTTTTATATAATATGGTTATCGATAGTCATTGACATAGTCGTTGATTATCGTTAACCGAATTTAGCTTTTTACATAATATGAACAAAATTAACTGTACAAGAAAATTAAGAAATCATTACATTTATATTAAATGCTGTCGTACTGTAAGGTAATATTATTCTGTACAAAAACGTATAGCGATTATAGATTTGATAAGTTGTGTGAGTATCGGTTCAATTTAGGTACATTCCCGTTGATTTGATTCGTTGTTTTTTTTTTTTTTTTTTTTTTGTGTTCGATTGTAGTGCATTTACACAGATATGAATAACGTCGGAATGTAAGAAGGGAGGTGGGCACCAAGTATATAAAATGTATACGTGTTTTTATACATATGCATATAAAAAGAACCAGACAAAAATATATATACATATGTACACGTGTGCATACACACATATATACATACGTATATATAAAAATAGACCATACAACTTGCACCGTACAACTTAAAATAATTGTAAATTTTAACACAATGTTTGTAAAAATTGAATAAGCGTACGAGTTGGACGACCCGTCATTCCAGCTGGTATGTATGATAGTAACTCATCAGGCCCGGGACCCATTACTCCTGCCGTATCTAAATGCAACCACGGCGTATTGTTTGGAACAAATTCACGTAAGAAAGCAGCTGCCGTGCACGCACCAGCATATTTGGTTTTCGAAACATTATTTACATCAGCTGACTTAATTTTCTCTGCAAGTAAAACCGTGTTACTTTGTATATTATTTTTCCTGGAATATTATTGAGCAGTGGCACGTTATGCAATCTTCGAGACATGTTCTAAAGTTTTGATCGAAGGTGGTCTTCGAAATAAATGTTTCATAAAACTTAGTATGAATAACAAATACTGTAATCATTAAATTAGCAATTTAATAAATACTTTTTCAGATGAACTTTCGGAATTAAAAAAAAAATTAACGCATTTTATATATAATGTCGTCTACTGACTATAAATATGTAATTTCCTGTACATTATATAAATGCTAAAATACATAGAATTTTTTAGTTTAAAAATGTTTAAGCTAAGCACAGAGTAAAAATAATTATTAAATTAGGTGTACGCGCTTATATTATTTCTGAATTATTTGAAATTAGATATTTCTCTTATATTATGTAATTTATTTCTTTTGCTGTTTCGATAAAATATGATTGAATTTAAAAATATTCTTCCTTATTTTTTTTCTTTAGACGAGTTCCCCTAATTTTATTTGGTCTTTGGCCCCGTAAAAGTATAACGCGCCACTAGCAAAGAGTATTATAAATACTACTATATTATCATCTTACTTGTCATTTCATCAGTAAAATGTTGCCAAAGTGGAAGTCTCCATACTCTATCACCGCTAAGAGTTCCAGCATTTTTCAACTTTTCAAAAAGAGTACCATCATTTGAAAAGACTCCAGTTGCTGCTCCTCCTAAACTGATCCTCATTGCACCAGTCAGCGTTGCAATATCCAAGATAAATCTACACACATGCATATATATATATATATGCATATCAATCGTCAAATATTTGATATATATACTGGATCATATCCAGTATTAGAAATTTTTAAATCTACTTAACGACTACCTTGGATTAAATTCCTGAGCGTAGCAAAGCGCATCAGCAAGAATTAGTCTACCTTCTGCATCTGTATTATCTACAATGATACTTTTTCCATTCATTGCAATTACAAGGTCCCCTGGTTTAGTTGCAGTGCCTGAAGGTAGATTTTCAGTGAGCGGTATTAAACCAACAATGTTTACTTTCAGTTCAAGTTCAGCAGCTGCTCGAATAGAGGCTGCTACGCATGCTGCGCCGCTCATATCTGCACGCATTTCGTCCATGTCAGATGGAGGCTAAAATTATCATCTGTATGATCGTCTAATTTCTAAATTTTCTTATAGACTGAATCAACTAGTAAGTTCGTTCGCGTATGCAGTTCGTGCAGAATTATCTCAAAACGTTGCTCATATTAGCTTCAATGAATAAAAGTACACAGATAACTCTCCATGAGTGGCACACTGTTTCAAAAACATAACGAACTTACTACTCAACCTTATACGATTTTACCTTGAGACTAATACCACCAGCGTCAAATGTAACACCCTTTCCAACGAAAACTATTGGTTGAGAATTATCGTTAGCACCTTTATACTGAATTTCAACGAACTTTGGTGGTTCGCAACTACCATTAGATACACTGAGGAAAGAACCCATTTTTTTCTTTTCCGCCCATTCTTTATCGTGGACCTGAACACTAATTCCTAATTTAGTCAGAACCGAACACACTTGCTGAGAAAATATTGTGGGTGTCATCAGATTGGCTGGAGTATCTGCAAGTTGGCGTGCCCAGTTTTGCGCTTGAGCTTTGATATTTCCGACTCGCCATTGTTCTCTTGGAATAATAAATAATATCTAATAATGTAACCATTATACACGATGATGTCCATACATATAAATATACATTTATAAGAATAGAGGGATTTTTGTATCTTTGTCTTTTCCCCGAATTTTAGATATTTTTGGGTTTATCTAATGATATCAAAACCCGAAAATATATTCTTAGAATATTTGTTTATGTGTCTATCTGTATGTTTGTTTCGTTTCTACATAAAAATAGCCCAACGTGGTTTGACAAGATTTTGTACAAGCATTGATATCTGTACAACTTGCAAAATAAACTACTTTACATTGGGTTCTTATTTTATCTTTGTGATTTGCTTTAGGATGAGCAGCTGCATGGATTTATCTATTTGTATTCTAGGAAAGAAAGATGCATAATATTGTCTATAAGGAAGCATTATAGTAAACTTAAAAATAAACTTTAAAATCAATTAACTTCTTATAATACATATGAAAATTTACCTACTACTCTCTAATGTAAAGTACACTTCATTTTAAAAGGCTCTTCTAAACTGAAACTACGTACAAAAGCTAATAATGAAATAAATAAAAGAGGAAAATGATACTCACTCTTCTTCTTGACCATACAGTGAAACTTTTGGGAAAGCCTTTTGTTTTTCCTTATTTTTCAAACCTTGATAGAACCATGTTGATAATGCAGCTCCTTCAGCAGCAGCTTCCGCATCTCCTAATGTCTCCAGATTTATATCTTTTATACCCACATCATCCAATAAACGACAACCAGCTAATTTAACATTATTGCAATAATCATTAAATCGTAATATACAGACATTGATAATTCAAATTATCAAAACATTAAGGAAATATACAGACAAAAAGATATATTTACAAAAAGAGCAAATATTTACCTGCTGCAGCTGTACGTACACTTTCTTTTCCTTCGTGTACTTCTTCAAGTTGATTAATGCCTAGGTTTTTCTTTCCAAGACCAACAACTGCCACTCCCACATAATCCTTTTCATCCAAACCCCAAAATACTCTAGCATGACCTTTGGGAATTTTTGGACCTGCTCTGTAGCGGTACAAGTATTTATATGTTATTTAAAATTTATAAAATATTAAAACACACATTATTATGGTAAGGGGTAAATTCATATACGATTAAAAATTTTACCAAAGAACATACTGAGACACAAATTCACAAATTTATTTGTTACAATAATTCTAGGCATCATTTATAGCATATGCTATAGCATTTGCAATTTTAAAATATAATCTAAAAATATACTATCCTTCGCATACATTCTAAACCATACTTCTTTAAAATTATTCTAATTTCTCAAATAATTATTTTAATTAATTATTACAATTACTTTTCTCATAATTAGAGCTACATATTAATTCACATTTGTATTCTCTACTCTATAGCAAAGACAATTGATTTATATTACCAATACATCAAAGATAGGCGTCACAATTATTTTCAATGTACTTATTATTAATAAAAATGTATAATGATATAGAATTACTTGTAAAATATAATATAGTACAATGTAAAACTATATTTGTATTACCAAAATTAGTTTCCTTGTTTATGTATACACAGATTTAAGTATGTAAATTTGTTATGGGGTTTTATCGTATTTGTAATAGTGTTTGTTTTAATATTATCATGTAAATAGTAATGAAACTATTGAAAATTGACACATTGATATTCTTAAATATGAGCCATGAATATTGTTTGCTTAAAATGTACTACTAATCGAAGGTAAGTAAAGTAATACTTAAATAGAAAATAGTAAATGTAAATATTTTTCTCTTCTATAATGGTATTACTAGAAATTAATATTATTATTTCTTCCTAAAACTATTATTAATTGAAATTGAAATATATATTTATATTACATGTAATATGTACTTTAATTCTGTAAATAAAAAGTATTTACAATTTACTATTTTTTATTGCAAATTCTATTTTTCCTTATCTCTGTGACTAATGTACAAAGACTGTTTTAACACTGATAGTAGGAACTTAATGCAATTCAAGCACATTCACTATTCCTTAGCTGAGATAAGATTCTTGGCACAAATTCATTTGAATAGACAACGATCCAGTAATGTTTATATCGGTTTGTATCCCTCTATTTTCTTGAATTTAGTTTATTAGGCTATTTTGGCAAGACATTTATTACAAGGATCACATTATATATATATATATATGTATAATTGGAGTTGTGTTTTCGAATGAGAATTTTCAGTGTGACTTAACAATTCAAGGTATTCCCTTTTTTATCCGTATTATTACATGTCACAAAAATATTTTTTACATTTTGGATTATTTATAATAATAAAATTTTATGTTGCACTTGTAATTTACATATCAGATAGGATATACTAAAACAAATCATTCAATATAACAAAGTAATAAACAATATATATGATGTAATTACAAGTAAATATTATTAACATATAACGAAAATTATGACTAAAGACACAAATAATACGTACTTATTAAGATCACATAAGAGTGAGATAAAATTTATATATTAAGAATGTTTTGTTACAGGTGAATTGTGCTAAGAATTACTGTGCAAGTATAGCGAGTCCTTGAATTAAACAGTTTCATAGATAAATGGTTGTGCCTTAACTTATGTCCTTGTACATATTTTATATGTATATTCATTTATTCAAAAATAATATTCCATACTTTTCGTTAAGTAATATGTATAAATCTGTTTAAAGTCTGATTTTACAAGATTCATACTCAACATTGTTTTCAATCTCAATTATTTTCCAAGAAATATATCTAAATATGAATTTCATTAATAAAATCAAAGGTAATTTTCACCGTATGAACATGAATATAAGTTGATATAAAAAATATGTACCTAACATATTTTTCAATGCTCTACCTATATTCCATGTTTCATAAAAATTAAAATATTAAATATTATTGTTAATCAGGGGCTGAGCAGATAATTCGTCTTGCAGAGAAAACTTTGGAACGAACTTTAACCGCATAAATCAAGGACTTACTATACATTCATTTTGTAATGCACTAAATATGTATTATCAAATTAACAAGAAATTATAAAAAGGCCACATTCCATATTATACAGGGTGTTCGGCCACCCCTGAGAAAAATTTTAATAGAGGATTCTAGAGGCCAAAATAAGACGAAAATCAAGAATATCAATTTGTTGATGAAGGCTTCGTAAAAAAGTTATTAACAATTAAATTCAAAAATTTCAAATCATTCTGGAAAAATTATTTTCGGTTGCGGGGGTCAATTACAATCATTTTTGGTCATTATATATACCCTCGAAATCTTGCGCATTTTCGAGAAAAAAATTCAGTACGGTCGGAACTTTAAACGTTAATAACTGTTTAACGAAGCCTTCATCAAGAAATTGGTATTCTTGATTTTCGTCTTATTTTTGCCTCTAGAATCCCCCATTAAAATTTTGCCCAGGGGTGGCCGAACACCCTGTATATGATCAAAAACAGACATGTGCCACTAATACAAAAGTATGAAATATTTATCATTAAAATTCAGTCTATTAAATTATATCTAAAATGAAAAATAGTTAATCGAAAACAGAATAAGTAACAATACCTATATCTTATTAAAATATCTAATTAGAAGAAAATATTTGTGCTATACGATACTCAGAGTATTACTTTCTGAAATAAGTCAGTCTCTAATAATTTCGATTTCCATGTAACAAACACTTTTTTAATTTGGCTTACAACAAATTGCTATAACATTTAGAATAAACTTTTACTTCTCGTTGTTGTCTGTGCCTAAGTATCAAATTAAATAACTTTCAAAATACACGTCGATGTATGCTAAGTATCATGTTAAAACGTGATTATCTTCAAACGAGTTCTAATATTTTAATAATTCCTTGGGAATTAGCAGCTACCACAACATTAGACATTTGTCTCCAACAAACCGCAGATACGAATTCATTCAGATCCTCTTCTCTTCGTTCTTGTATTTCTAATATGCTTCGAACAGCATCAAATTTATAAGAGAATAATTGTTTCGTTAGTCCTTTGTAATATACATAGAGTGCATTATTTTCCGATCCGCATGCCACGTAATCGCCATCAGTGGCGAGACCTACAAAGTTTTTCTCATTTACGTGTCCAACGAATGAGCGCAAACAATGCGGATTATTAATGTTCCACATTTTTAACTGCGAATCGGTGCTTGCGGATACTATTTCCTCTTTGTTGATAAACTTAACGTACGAAACAGCTTTACGGTGGCCTTTAAATATGCACAATGCTTCCTTCATATTACGTAAATCATAATAGTGGACGCAATGATCAGCTGATCCAAATGCCAAATGGCACGAACTACGCGGATTAAATTTTACGCAACATACATTAGCTTTCGCTTCTAAAGAAGCAACGGAATGATCATTGTTCAGGGACCATAATTTGACTCGAGCATCGTCCGAACCTGATGCTATAAGCCTAGTGTCCACATCGTTGAAGTCGACGGACCAGCATCTCTTTTCATGTTCTTGAAACGCTTTTGTTCTTTGACCAGTTGCAGCGTCCCACACTGTCACAGTCCCCTCGTAATCGGACGACGCCAACATTCCTTTGTGAAAGGAATTCCATGAAACACACGATATTTTGGAGCTGGAAACCATTTCTACACAGGGATAGTGTATGTCCACTGTATCCCTTATTACAGCACTATAGTCGAATACTTTTATACGTTTTGTAACACCAGCTATTGCAAAGAATTCATTATCCTTATCAAATTCTATGCTCGAGACAATAGTGGAATTATTAAAAATATCCGACGAATAATTTAAAGTTGCCAATGGACGTAACGAATTGTATCTTGAAAATTTCACAAGATTTTCTCTAAAAACGTCAAGCCCTGAACTCGTGCCGTGCCATGTGTCACCCTGACCTTGAGGCTTATGTCCAAGAAGTAATTCTTTCGCACGAGAGTCGAAATAACATTGCACAAAATCGTCAAAATGAGCATGCATCCTTTTCCTACGTACAGCCAAGGTTGACCCAGCCGTGTATTCATTTTGTTTTTGGCTACCCGAGGGATTACCGAACGTATCGTTTCCAGATGTTCCAACAGTTTTTTCATTTGGTTTCACCATATTCGAATCTATTATGTCTATAAGGCCTATCATCTCTCTTCTAATAGCCGACACTTGCGCAGTATCATTTTCGCTTGATTTCTTCAAATCTTCTATTCTAGGACATTTGCTCTGAACGTCCCTTAATATATTTTCAACCTCTTCCATATCTTTTTTAATTAATGCTATCTCCTTTTGTAACTGCTTCTTTTGTTCTTCTTTCTGTTGCAATAAATGCGTTAAAAATTCATGCAGCAATTTGTTTTGTGCCGCACATGTTTCCGCTTCGAGCAAATGTTTCCTTTGGGTTAATACCTCTAACATTACATTTACGTCCGGTAAGGTGAGATTAGCACTTTCTGCGGCTACGATATCTCTTAATCCATCGTACGGCGGTAAAGATATATCTGTGCCTATTACTCTATGTCTACCATCGACCGTGTACGAAGATCCTAATTCAGCGAGACCTTTAATTCTAGTTTTGTATTTTGAAATTAGTTCGTGTAACAAAAAGTTTGGGAATATATCCTGTTGCGTTAACGTGTAGCTACATTTTGGACAACGCCCGTTAGCTTCCAGAGATTTTACAATACAACGATAACAAAACGTATGACCGCAACGCGTGATATGGGCTTCGTCGATTACCTCAAAACAAATAGGACAGAGATAATCGTTATTTTTATCTTCGAGTGTACTGCTAATCCTATGGAGAACATTTGTCGATTGGTGTTGTTTACTTATTCGACTACTACATTCACCCGCTCCCCCACTACTTCCAGCAGCACTATCATTTCCCAAGTTACTATCACTGATAGCTGACATTATTATTCTTAATTAAAATTATTGTATGCTATATTTTATATGGTATCGCTTAAAATATGTTTCTCAATTTTAACGTATTTTTTAAATTTCATGTTGATCAAAGCCTCTTTTAAGCGTGTTAATAGTAATTTTGATTTTGTTAATAATCAGTTTAAATAAAATTGTTACTTTCTGAATAATGCGTTTTTAAACTGATTCTATATAACAAAATATGTCTGGTAACTCCTTCTGTGCAGCGAGCTTTTTGCTTCATATCATGCGTACAATACCGTCTCTCAGTCTAGTCTCTCCTGAAACAATGAAAATAATGCCAGTGAGCTTGCGGGACATAAATTTCACTCAAATTCAAGAGTTTTGTTAACAGAAAATACTTTATGGAAAAATTGTTCTTTTAAAACAACAAAGAAAAAGCAAATCTGAATATTATGTAAAGCTCAGGCAGCATTATGACAATTGTTTCAGGCTGGAACTATCAATAAAACATTTAAATATTATTAATGTTAGTCCACATAATTTTTAAAATCAAAGTACAAAAATAATATATAAAATTGTATCGTGTGTTACAATTTATGTTTATTGTGAGTTTTGTGTCGTTCTTTATGTAAAATGTTTATCTTTTCTACTAATCAAATATTTACGCAAAACGAGGAAAACACAGTCTAACGTTTACCATACGATACTTGTACCTGAATATGAATATGCGTCTACAACCTGGTTTCACATATTGTGCAAAAAAAAGTGTGTTTCATAAAAAAGGATATTAACACAGATTTTACACAAATACGTGATACAAAAGACGCAAATACAGTATGAAATATGTTATAGGTTACGAAAATAATTACAAACTTACAATAAAATACTTTTTTGTAGTTTTCCTTTAACTAGTTCATCGTATTTCGCCGCCGTGGGTGTCAATAAAACCTTGCTATCATCTTCTGTTTCATACACACCGAGCACCAATCCTTTCTGTTGGAAATTGAAATATTGTAAATAAATGTCGATCGTAGAAATCTTTTAAGTATGTTAGAATGTACAATGGAATTTTAGCCTTGCAAAACAAGCGCATCTTTCGTTAAAAATATGTTTTACCGTGAAAAGAAAAGAAACGAAACAGAATTATTAATACACATTGCGAAAATTATTCGAAATTTCCACGTCTCGATAAAGCGTTTCTCGCCCCTTTCCCTTCTGAACGTTTTCGAAGACCAAGAAAATTCTTCGCTTCGATAGTTGCATAAAAATGGAAATATACCGTTTCTTTAATCAAAGAACAGCGACGAATACTTTCTAAGACATGAATGAACTATAATTACCTTCATGGTCGAGATGCAGGATAAGAAACGTAATTGCGAATTTCCGTATTGCAGACTCTTACCCCTGATAAGAGACAATGCCATAATTTGTTCAAGAGAGCATTTAGGTTGATATATATATACGTATATCTATATAGATACGTACAAATGTGTACGCATGTATGTACATATACGTGCACGTGTACGATTTTCCCCCAAAAGATACGATATCTAGCAACTTGGTCACCAATGTGTAGATCAGCAACTCTAGTATACCACAATTTATTTATTTTTGTATTGCCATCTGGCGGGGACTTCCAAGAATTACAAACAGATAATTTTAACGAGCTTACCGATAAAATCAGCATAACTTACACACACAGCGCTTAAAACGTCCAATCGTATTAAGGGGTTATCAGAAGTTATATAAGTCTGACCTTAAAACGAAGGTTTAATTTTATTAATTTGTCTTGGTCGAACTATCGATTCTTTTTTAAATTCTTATGGAAACTAGAATGTATGAATAAGTTTTAAAAAAAGTATCAAAAGATATTAAATAATTAAACTACAATCATCGGCGTCCATAAGGTGGCTTTCGATGTAACGCTTGCCGATGATCACGATGCATTTAAAAAACAAATTTAAATAAGTCTGTAACGTACATTAATTTGTTCCTATTTGACAATTATACAAATAAAATAACAATCTTTGAAGTAGTGAGAAACATTCTTTACAATTTTTTTATCCATAGTTTTGGTTAATAAAAGATAAGATAAATTTTTAAAAATTCAATTATTACGTACTACGAAAAATGTTTAAGCGTATCCCATTAAAATTTCAATTGAATTAATATTTGTAAAAATTATATATACATAGACCTTTAAAAAATTTTATTTACTACTAACGACCGGCCTTTTTCCACTTTACAATACTATTTGTCTTGTATTATACATATAATTTTTTACACAAGTAAAAAAGTAAAGTAAAGTATTTTTATTTATCTTTAAATACGTTTTACTTAAATATTATATGTACAATTATAATGTTAAATAATCATTTAAAATTTGTTTTAACTTAATTATTTGTTAAGAAACTCCGCCATAGGATCGTCTTCGCGTTGTCGTTTCATTTGGAATGCTTCAATTTCTTCCAACGACAGTTCTTTCACTTCGTACATACTGTTGTAAGGACGTTTCCTTTCGTCTATCTGCAATAATCTTTCTGCTATCTTCTGAGTTTCTAATTCTTTTCGTAATGCTCGTTGCAATTCATCCTCACTTTGTACTTTATGTTTCCTTTCCTTATTCTTTCGCTTCTCCTTCTGTTTCCGTCTTTTATCTTTTTTCTTAGAAGATTTCGATTTTTTTATTATCTTTGGTTTTATTTCCTCTTCGTCGGATGAGCTATCGCTGCTCGGTGATTTTTCATTAGATGAATTTAATTTTTCATCGTCGAAACTTTGTTCTTCGTTCGTTATTTTTTTACTTTCACCAATCGTGGCTTCGGATGCTCTTTTACCTGCTTCTCCGGTACAATACGAATTTTTAATAAACGAATGACAACATTTATAGCCCCATTTACCAGCTTGCCAATAAGATCCCCACACGGACGTATGGTTATTTGGAAATACATCTTCTTCGTATTTTGATCGAATCACTTGTCTATCCTGCCCTTTAATAATCTGTAAATCAATGTAACTTATACAATTCGTAGAATGTAACATATTTTAACGTTGTATAAATTTTAAAGCAAACATACTTTTCCATATCTAGAATATTCTACATATTGTTCTGTCTGTGCCAATAAAAGAGCGGATGGTAGAGCATCAAGATGCTCTTCGCCACCGTATCTATTAATTATACTTCCGCGAGCTTTGTCCTTCAATTCGTCACGCTTCTTATCATATTCCTGTTTGAGCAATTCCAATTTTGTGGGTTCAGCAAGTAAATGAACGTCAACGCCCCTTTCGTGTGCTTCCCATGCAAACAATTGAGCATTTGCATGCCGTTGCGTATCTCCCGAAAAACGCGCAAAATTTTCACCTTTGTAGTCCACTCTGTAATTAAATATACTTATTTAATTAAAAGAGGAAATTGTTTGCTCTATACATTATATAATTTAAATTCCTACGAGGGTAATTACTCGTTCATATGGAACAAGATTATATTAGATTAAACTTCATATCTTAATCTTTGATTTCAATGTTTCAGCCAATGGTTTAAATTATTAAATATACCTACTTAAATCATACTTTTATACCATATGAAGGTTAATCAAATTTGCAAATTTATACAATAATACATACTCTCTCTCTGTACCGATATAAGGATTATCGCGCATGGATCTAGTCTTAGGATCGTAATATGCGGAATTTGGATCCAAATTTCTTAGATATTTAGCTGTATCTTCTCTAATTCGTAAATTTCTAACAGTGATACGCTGTTTAGAATCTACTTTCGTTCCAGGCATATCAACTTCATCGACATATTTATCTTCATCTTTATCTGAATCTTGCTCGTCATTTTCCTCAGCATTTAATTTTTCTGCACGCATTTGTCTTTTTGCTTCCTCGATCTTTTGATATTCTTCAACGATAGCTTTGTGTTCAGAGGGATCATAACCAGCCCACCTATGTTAAACATACATATTTATAATATATGTACAATATTCGCTATATGTAGATTATTATCAATAATTGATTAAAAAATGATATTTAAATTACCTATCTCTTTTACCATCATAATCCATAGATAATTCAGGTTGGGTAAATTCGTCCGGTGCAATATCTGCATTTGTATATTTTGCTCCTATTTTACGTGGACGTTCCATGCATTCCTTTCTTTTGTGAGTCATAGCACCACAATTCTCGCATGCACCTTTGCGATACTTTGTTACTACTTTAGATGCATCAACACCACGATTATACCACTCGTCTATTCCACTAAATTGCTTTTGCTTTTCGGGTTGTGGTCTTTGATGTTTTAAAGTAGGTCCCTTTAAAAATTTTTACATAGTTAACAGACTATTTTTCACGACGTTAATATTAGTAGCATAGCTTTAAAAAATATGAATTTATCAACAAAACTGTTATATACCTGTGCCCCAAAATACCATGGTGTAGCACTGATATATTGTGGAATATGTGGATTGATATCTTTGCCTTCTTCGTCTACTGCAGCCGGTGCTGTACCAGCTTTCCTCGCTTCTTCCAATTCTTTTGCTTTTCGCCAGTCTTCTCTACTTTTCTTCCTGGGTTCATCTTCAAAATTACTTGTATTTTTTATGATTTTCGATACAGGTACATTGGCTAAAGTGTTAGCCATTTTTACCAAACAATAATTCAATTATAATACAGTTTTTTAAGCTTAACTTCTGAAGAATCTTTCTGTTTGACGTTTCGTATTATGAAACTTGTTACACAAAAATCCATTGATTGATTGCATTTGATAGTATCAAATTGCACGTTAAACGCAATCCGTTTTCCTTGATTTTCTTTCGTTTCGGCTTTAATCACCGCACATCTGAAACTCTAGATGGCGTTATTTAAATGTTGTAATAGGTTATCAATGATTTACGATCTAAACATCCTTGATTTCATAATAAAAAATACTATATTATGAATAAACATGGATAAAAAAAGCTCGTTAGATCGTTACAATCTGGTGATTTCACTTGCAAGATCCCATATAATTCCAACCCCACTTGTATTTCTGATTATTAATTTTGCAAATGCAAAGATTATTGCAAAGATTAATATTAATCTCTAATTAATGTACCTGATCGACTTTAACTTTGAATACTTTATTTCCCTTTAGTATAATAAATATAAAGACTGATGCAAGGGTTTCTGTTTCTGTTTTATATATTTTCAGTCGGTCCAGATGTATTTTTAATAAAAAATATTTCTTTAATTTGAGTAGAATTACTATAGATATAAGAAGACGTTGCGGTGAAAAGTTACGCTTGTTGTTATCGCAAGAAAATAAAAATTGATAAGAATTATATACTCTATAATTTTAGGTAATCTCTACGAGGAAAGCAGTGAATACATTTGAATTTTACAAGCTTGAAATTGTTATACGCTCATAGAAGGGAAACTAACATAGAAAACAGACATATTTTATTTATGAATTTCCAAGTAATTGCACAGTGATATCGTTCGGTAGAAACTGAAAATGTCGTAGTAAACAGTAGTTCCGACTAACGTTTTGTAATTATTTTGATGAAAAAAGTAATTTTAATGAATAAAGCTTCGTACAACAGAATGTTATTCAACATTTCCAATTTATTTTTAACCAAGGAATCATTTTTACCGATTTACTTTACCCAACATATACACATATAGTTCATACCATGAAAGATGATGTATGAATTTTTAGAATCCTATTTAAAAATCAAAAATTATTAACTTCATTGATGAAAATCACCTTAAACGGACCACGTTAAAAAAGTGGGGATTTATCGACAGTATTGGGGCCTTATAAATATCATGTATCAAATTCAATACATTCGCTTCGATTATTGATCCGGAATGTATAATTAATTTGTTTTAAAGTATGTATAATAGTTAATACATTTAAAAACAGTAATATGTTCTAGTTTCATTGCAAGAAACAGCTGCTTCAAGAATTGGAATGTAAGATCAAAATGGAGGCAGTGCTAGATAGATCGATACTGTTTCGTAATGTCACGTATTGTTGCTGATTCTTTTGCTTGTCGCATATTAGTAAGTAAATGTTTATAAAAATTTGTTCCGCACGAAGCATTATGTCATTTGTTTAATTTATTAAGAAAATCAATTAATTAATTGTTAATACGCCCGCGAAATTTAAGCCCTAATGCAAAAGCTGTTTTTTAAAATTATTTTTGTTCTTTATATACTTTGTTTCTGCAACTTTAGCAGAAAAATATAAATATCACTTAACAATATGAATGCAACTAACAAATAAATTGTGAGAAATTATCGAGATTGTAAAATATTCCAATTAAATTGTAAGACAACATTTTAGTGAATTATACATACCTTTGGAAACATATTCCCATTTAAAGTACAAGTATATATTTTGCTTGTATATATTCAAAACAATTATTTTAGCATATATATTCCAAACAACCATAGTTTATTTATATTTTATTATATTATATTTATATTATTAAATATGAATTTAATGTTTACTGGACTGTATACGCTATAATATGTATTTTTATCTTTCATAATTCAGAATAGAGCATGGAATGGATGGATCATGTCCGTTACTCCTACCATCCTTTGGGGAAAAAGGCAACTCTGAGAGGGAGACTGTATATTCGTCGCAAAAAGTGGGTCTCTACAGACCAACTTCGGATGCAATTGATTTAGGATATCATACTTTAGACAACAATGCCTGCCGCTCCACATCATCAACGGTTGCAATATCAATTCCGATTAGACAGCAAACTTTGCTCCAACAAAAGTGTGTCTATGTTACGGATCTTTGCCAGCTGGACGATACCTTATTATTGAAGATATTCAGTTGGCTGGGTACCAGAGATCTCTGTGCAATTGCTCAAACTTGTAGACGTCTATGGGAGATAGCGTGGCATCCATCTCTTTGGAAAGAAGTAGTAGTACGCTATCCCCAAAATGCAACCGTTGCATTGAATGCATTGACTAGACAAGGATGTCATACTTGCATTCGTCGTCTTGTACTCGAAGGTGCTGTTGGTCTAGCTGGGATTTTCGCCCAGTTACCGTTTTTAAGTTTAACTTCCTTAGTTTTACGACATTCGCGACGGGTCACAGACACAAATGTTGCTGCTATTTTAGACAACTGTATACATTTGAAGGAATTGGACTTGACAGGATGCATTGGCGTAACAAGAGCATGTAGCCGAATAACGACGTTGCAGTTGCAATCATTGGATCTCAGCGATTGCCATGGTCTAGAAGATTCTGGCTTGGTGCTGACACTTTCTCGCATGCCGCATCTTGCTTGTTTGTATTTACGACGTTGTGTGCGTATAACCGATGCCAGTCTCGTAGCTATTGCTTCTTATTGCGGCAGCCTAAGACAATTGTCCGTCTCGGATTGTATAAAGATCACAGATTTTGGAGTACGCGAATTAGCGGCACGACTTGGCCCATCGTTGCGTTACTTCTCGGTGGGAAAATGTGATCGTGTGTCAGATGCTGGTCTGTTTGTTGTTGCTAGGCATTGTTACAAATTGAGGTATTTGAATGCTCGTGGCTGTGAAGCACTTAGCGACAGTGCTACGTTAGCTTTGGCGCGTGGTTGTCCACGGTTGAGGGCTCTTGATATAGGAAAGTGTGATATCGGTGATGCAACTCTCGAAGCTCTATCCACCGGATGCCCAAATTTAAAAAAATTATCATTGTGTGGTTGCGAGCGCGTCACAGATGCTGGATTGGAAGCATTAGCATATTATGTACGAGGATTGAGGCAACTCAATATCGGTGAATGTCCTAGGGTCACATGGGTTGGATATCGAGCAGTGAAACGTTACTGCCGCAGATGCATCATAGAACACACTAATCCTGGCTTTTCAAGCTGAGTCTTCTAAATCATTTTTCGCTTACTATATTTACAATCTATTTATTAACAACTCTTGGTTTGTCACTCATCTAGATGCTAATTTGTAAAAAGACAACTACCCAGCAATTGTGAAAATATAGATACATACATATCATATACTATGAGTCATATAGACGTATATGTATATGTATGTGTATACATATATATACATAATATATGTTTTATAATTTCCAAATATCACCCCCTGCTATTTATTGATTTTATAAATTAATATGTGAAAGTAATTTTTTGAATTTCATGTAATTTCTATATTTATTTTATAAATAAAACTTTTTCGAAATTTGATAATATTTTAAGGATTACCTTAATATTTTACTATGTTTTTACCTAGATTCTATAAGTTGCTTTCTCTTGTGGAACGTTTAAAAGTAAACATTTATTTTCTGACGTACAAATATATAAAGTTTACTTTAAAATAGAAACACGTAGCATTTATTTTCGCATTAATGAATCTTATTGTAGTATTAACTATCATACGCTCTTTCCGCGTTGGAATTGTTTCGGCCGACAGTTTGTTTTAGTTTCTCTTTTTCAGTAGTATTTGTCTGTCGAAAATTAATTTACTTAACGACAAAACTATGTAGATGTATATTTAAATATTTATAAAATGTTCAATTTAAAAGTGTCGAATTGAAAAATAAAGAGCTTCTGCCAAATTCAAGCTGTTGTGAAATACATAGACTGGCGACAGGCGGCAACAGTTCTATGTATGTATATGTCCGTGCAAGTAAAGGGCGCATTTATGTAGTATATTGTACGAATTCAAAATCTAAGAAATTAGATTTGTACAGGAACTGAAACAAATAGAGACTGAATTAAAATATGAATCAACAATTCCAAAATTTAAGAAATCGTGAGGATCGATTAGAATTACAAGCATTTGTTCAAAATTCAAACGTAGAAGAGGTGAGATAAGTTTGACTCGGTGGTTCTTAACCTGTGGTCCGCGAGCCCCAAGAGGGTTGTAAATAGGCATCTCGGGGGTTCGCGAACTTGCACAAAGAAATTTTAAATATTTATTTTTGTTGCGTATATTATTTCTGAAACTATCAACTTAATCTTTTCGATGCTTTGACATTATGGTAACTACTAGACTAAAAATGTAGAACATTACATAGAGTGGGTCCGTGGAAAAGAAATGTTAAGAACCACTAGTTTAATTATTAATTAGAGTAAGAAATGTTAAGATTAAGAAAAAGGATTTGTGTAGCTCGTGAAAATAGTACGTGGTAGCATTTGTAAAGCAGATGCATCGAAGATATTAGATGATATTTTCCAAGCATTTTCTGATTCCGAAATTTGTCAACTGAAACGACGTAAATTGGTTGAATCTATATTGAAAGTGTTAGGAAAAGCTAAAGTACCTGCAGGCCATGTGGATGCGATCGTTAATCGGATAATATTCGACATTCCAAAATATTCTAAGCAACATCTTGTTAAACTTATAGATTTTTGTGTTGCTGGTATTTGTAATGACGATGATGAGCTGCAGAGGTAAAATAGTCTATGTTCTCTGTTATTTTATCTTTATCAAAATACAACAGATTCATAATACAGTTTTTCTGCACTAGCTGGAAAGATTTATTACCTGTGTTGCTCGAAGCATTGGAAGGTGAAAAATATATTGCTTATGTAGATGTAGAAGTTTCTGGGACCGAGTTTAAAGCATTAATCATTAAAAAAATATGCGATTATCGTTGGAACGTTGATCTTCTGCCATCATTGGCAAACATGTTTGGGTAAATATTTTTCTATGTTTAGAGGGCTTTTTGGCTATTTTTTTCATTTATAAAATATACATTGCCAAGTGGTATTTATTTTGATTAATTGACTATAAAAAATCATTACTTTCAAAGTACAATGTTAAAAGGTTGACTAACTGCTCCTATCGATCTATACATTTAAGTAAATATCTCTTTATAGTTTTAGCAAAATTTACTATAGAATCATTGAAACATGCAACTTTCCAATGTCAAAAGGTTTCTTATTTCTAATTTGTACTATTGAATTTTATTGCAAAGGAATATGACTTTAAATAAGGCAGATCACATGGAAGTTCTTAAAGCATTATGTCGTGCTTTGTCCAATCTATCCCTAAACCAAGTGCCTCCTTTTGTGTATCAAGCTCTAAAATTGTGTAAAGTTCGAGACAATCAATACCTTTTAGATACACTTTGTAAATACTTTGAGTCTTATTATGCAAAAGCGCTTCCTATGGAAGATCTGAATAGCATCGAAGATATTGGTATGTAAACAAGAACATGTGGATCAGTGTTATGGATCGATGATTATTATATGTTACTTTGATTGATTTTTTCTACACATATTTACATACAGGTTTAATAAATACAAAAGAGGTACGAGATATTGAGAGCACTGTATTATACCACGTGTATCAAGCAGCACAATTAAATCACGAAAATATGAAAGATTTTATTCGTTATTTGAAATGTGTTTCTCATGCTCCAGAGTATACGTTACAGCCATTTATATTTGCTGTGTTGCTATCAGTTTCTAGTATACACGAAGATCAGGTAAAAATATAGTAGTCCAAACATCAGAACAGTCTCTATTTAATATTATACTAATTCTAATAAATCTCTATTATACTAATCAGGTATATACATTTACTAGATTTTTGAAATACTGAGATTGGTTATCATTAACAGTAGCTCGGACAAAGAAAAAAGAGAGAATAATGCATGGTTGAGGCAACTTTTACCCTCCCCTTGTGTCATTATCAATATTATTCGACAACTCATCGATAGCAGGTAACGAATCGGAATTTTTTTTTCGGCATATATTTGTTCCAATTACTGCTTACTTTGCTTCTAGCAATAAAGATCGCCATTTGGTACTAAAAGGACTCACGGGCCTGGCGTTCACATTAATGAATACAGATCAAAAAGTGAAAAATAGTATAAAGGTCGTGTGGTCTGTAGGAGCAGAAATAATTCGAGAAGTAATTAAAAAGCGTCATGAAACGGTTGCTATCGTATTGCAAGAATTAGTCCATAAAATAGTGGCTGATGGCATACCGACAATTCACTACACGGGTAACGAAGAATAAAGTCCTAATACAAATTGATCAACAAGCATGATTATCGTTCGTTTGTCTTTATTAGAAAACGTTTTCTAGATTGTTTAAAGTATGTCTGTCGTGAATTATCAGTAATTGTCTTGGATCACCAAATCTGGATCACGACTCTTCTTGAACGATTGTTATTTTTACCGACTATAGTGGCTATTCAAGTTTTATATGCTATTTTCCCATTGATGCACGTTTCGCCTAACATTCGAGAAAGCCTTCTTCTGACTTTGAGAAAAGCTCTGTACAGAAAAGGTATATCAAAACGACAAATGGCGGTTACTGGATTTCTCGAGATGCTAAAGTACTCGAAAATGCATTCTTTGGATAACTTTAGGCTTAGTCAACGTTGCAACCCCGTTGTGTACGCTATTAGTTCCAGTTCTAGATCAACATTAACTCAGGTATAAACAGTCAGATATTTACCACCGTAGCGTACAAACTACAATAATTTTAATCATGCTACCTAGGTAACTTTAGAAAGCAATACACAACGAGAAAAGACAGTGGAGTGCGATAAAACGTTGTGTTACGAAATATTGGATATATTGAAAAAGAGCTTTACTTACGAATTCGAAGTTAGATTACATCTATATAAAGGTAGAAGTACAACAGTTTACAAGTCAAGAAGTAATACCCTTTGTGAATGATACTATGTTTTCAGGCTTCTATGATTCTGTAAAAAGAAATACTGAAATAACGGAAATCGTGCTGGACATACTGCTTTCACATTTGAATCTCTACTTTGATACAGATGATAATGTCTTGCCACCTATAAAATTCGATCTGTGTACAAACGTTCAAGGAGCAGAGGTAGTTTTACAAGAACCTATCGGAGAACTGATATTTGTAGTACAAAAGATATATGTCGATACGCTTTTGAAAAAATCAAATACTTTTGACAAGGTGTACAGTATTTTGGAATCATTATGCAAGAGAATGACAGCTACCGAATTAGAGCATTTAAATCTGGTAATTGAAACAATAACACCAAAGTTCCATACGAATATTTTCAATCTGTCAATTATTACAGGAACGTGAAATGGATTTCGCAGATTTTCCGAAATCACAAATAAAGTTGAAAAGTCTCGGTATTGCAATTACGATTTACGAAGCTTTAATGGCGCTTCGAATAGGAGAATACTCAAAAGGGAATCAAGAAAGCTGCCGCAAAATCGACGATTTATTCAAAGGATATACGCGATTAGTGGACTTTGTTAAAATGGTAGTTTGTTATGCGTGATCATTTTTTGACTTCTCTCTTTCACGACATATTCTAGACTAAGGTTTTCCATTATGGCATTCTTGACAGCAATCCATAAAAATGAAAAAAGCCGATGGCGGTAAACGTAAGAAAGATAAGGACGCAAATAATACAACGAGAAAACACGATAAATCAAGTAATATCAAAATGCCAGACACCATTATGGATTTGGATACAATTCATCGAAGCTTGTTGCTATTATACTCGTGAGTATAGTGTTACTTTGTCAACTGTAATACTTATAAAGTAACACTGTTTGACAAACGAAAACCATCTACAGACCCTCAAATCAAAACAATGATATCAACCTTCGGGAAAACCACAATTTTTGTTGCTATATATTCCAAACATGCGAACAGCTCTTACAACGAACAAAATTGTTAATGACTGATACATCGCAAAAACAGCTCAAACAGTATATAAATACATACATCGAAATTGGAGGGTAAGCTAAAAAAAAGATAAGGAAATGTTTGTGTGCCTCTTTTTCATTCGTCAATGATAATGAATCTTTTGTTATTTAGGTTGCTTCATGAACATTTCTTATTAACTTTAAATGATGCATTTGACGACGACCAACAGGTAGCAATACTAGCTTTACAGTGCTTTTCGGAGATTTGTTCTTGTATATGTACATCATTTTCATCAGAGTTGTCACACTTTCTTGATCGGATTTGTGGGTGATCCTAAATACATAAACACAATAATTTGCCACATTATTTAAAGGAAGTTCGTTTCTGCCTGCTATTTATTTCTTTTTATTGTAGTACGGTCAAAGAAAGATTCAGTATCGAGGGATGTTAACTTCCAATTGCAAGAAGTTATTTCCTCGTTGAATACTTGCTTGATAGCCTCGCTCGACGAAAAAGTAGAGAGTGATACGAGAAAAAAAATACCATTCCTATTATTACAAATTTTAGAACAATTTACATCTAAAATTAATTTTGAAAAATGCGATCTTGAAAAGGTTGGTAACACCGATCTCTTACGATATGCATTTTATCGGAGAATTGTGTTTTGTGCTTACAATTATTTTCGTCTGTTAAAAAAGGTGCACAAATGCTTCAGCAAAATGGTTAAAACAAAAAACATTGAAAGTTCTATCGTTCCAGCTATTATTAAATTTTTGTTACGTTTAGAAGAATATACTCAAGCGTACGGAGAATCGTTGAACGAAATCTGTTTGAAATTGAACGAAAAAGTTGGCACTATCGACGATGTAAGCGATAATTTTAAATTTACAGAATATCTTCTTGTCTTACATTTTCTTTGTACTGAAAGCTCACTTCTATCTTCGTACAGACGCAGATTGAATTGACGTCGAACGAAGAGTATCAAATTATATGTGATGATACTTTTGTGCAAATCTATAATGTGTTGAACGATTGCATAAAAGAAAAATTGAACAATGTTTCTTGGTTGCTGTTGCGGTTGAAAGCAGAAGACACCATAGCCCATGCACCTGGAACAATTGATGAAGTATGTAAGTAAAAATTCTAAAGCACAAATTAGATTTTTACAGTGGTATCTCGCATTTAATATAAAAATCAACCGTAACGCTCAAACAGGGAACAATAATTTAAAAGAAAAGGAGCGAAATTTGTGTAAGCAATTGTCCTATCTTACACAAGTACTTCACATATTAGCTAACACGTCGATAGATCTAGGCCCGTGTATCGATGTCACGTTTAAGAACTTACAGTGTTTGTATCATCTACTCGGAAATCTTACAAAATATTTCTATGCAAAATCGAACAGTCAAAACGCAGCATTCCAAACAGCCAAGTATGTACTGGTATCGTTTTATGTAAAATTGATTTATTATAAGGCTATTACTACATTACATTACTATATTTTTTCAGATTCATTCAAGTGATACAATTGGCCGGCAAACCATTGAAATCTGCCTTTTACAACTTAGTGACGTACGTCGAGGTATTTACTTATTCAATATTTTTTCTGTTTTTTTGAAACAGTGTTTCTCAATTGTGAGCACTTACATAAAAGAGAAACGTATTTTTATATTTATTTTTGTATATTACTATACTTTTAGAAAGTGTGCTAAGAACTTTTCTTAGAGAGAGGGGTCCATGATAAGTTGAAGATTGGGGAACACTGATTTAAAAGAATAATTGTCTATACTAACATCCTCATTAACGATTAATTGATCGTATATATTCTTTAAAGGAAAGCCAAAACAAATTAAATTCGAAATCTGATTTGCACGCGCAACGGAACAAAATTTTAAAGGAAACAAAAGTAATACCGCGCGTAGTCTACGAAATTGAACAATTCAACAAGGAAGTATTGTTACTTGGCAAAAGGACGGGCGTGAGTATTGGGTATAAAGCAAATATGGGCAAAGTTTTTATCCGGATACTGTTCAAACGAATAAACGTTATAAATAAATTGCTGTATATTGGTTTTATTTGTCATTTATTATTTTAATAAAAATTTGCCCAACTCTGGTACAGAGTAATATGCACTAATCATCTTTTGGTAGTTCTGTAAGTGTTTGAAACTTTTTTTACATGTATTGTGCAGATACCATTGGAAAAGTATATGAAACGTAGCGTGACAAGAGACTTTAGAATTAAGAATTCACAACTGATAGAAAGCATTGAGAAAATGGATGTGAGCATGGTAAGTAACAGCGATAGAAAAAAAAATTGATACTAATCCTGCATTTTTAATGCCATTATAATTATTTCTAAATGTGATCTTAATATATGTATTCTTATGTTTCTACCTTTGATAGCTTACTTTGTTACACACGGAAGACACAGGAAATGACACTCGTAACTCGAACATGGACGAGTCAAGTACCATTGCTGATGAAGCGACACCCTCAAAAAAACGAATTAGGATGGAAGATTGAAATGTTCTTGTTTATAAAACTTTTTAATATGACCTTTCAAGTTTTGTACTTTTGAAACATTTATAATATAATATACGAATGAATTTACTATTGTTAATCCTTATCATATCCTTCGACGTGTCATCGTATGTCGTGCTGTCATTTATATAAGGTAAGGGCCACACGACCGTCGAAACGATGTGCGTTTCTATGTTCTTCATTGGCTTGGAATCGAAAACAACGAAGCCAGACAAGATCGGCGTTCCTACGACTGTTTTGATTGTTTTCAATTGTAAGACAAGGAAAAACATAAAAACGGACACCGTTCGACGCTTGTGTGACCCTGGTCTTAATTGACAAACTTGTCTCGATAAATTCCTGTTAACGATAAAGAAGCTTTGCAATTACATCAATGGTTTCTAAACTTTCTAGGAGGCGCTTGACTAAAAAAAATTTCTACATCCAAGTTAAGGGAGACCATATCTTCACGAGAATCAAAAACTCGATTTTTTTTATTAGCTTATTTAAATGTATATATTATAAGGAATGTTCCATCCATAATTATTAAAATTCAACGATGAATGCTACAAAAATGAAAACTTTTCTTTCGTAGCCCCCATTTTCGAACTGAATTATATACTGGTTCAAGAATAAAAGAAAAAATGTCGCGAAATATTTTAAGAAACTAAATGTTTTATATTCCAATGAGTAATTCGTGTTTTTACACTTTATGTACTTGTTTATACGTGCCTTGTGTAACTACAATATGATAAACTTTATTTTTTCGAAGAATACTTTTCATATAATTCACATATCAAATCGACCCATTACCTTTCTGGAAATAGCAAAGCTTTCCCACAAGGAAAGCCTATATTGTATAGAGTATGTTGCGCAGAGACATAGCATTACATATTTTATGCTACAAAGTCCAATGGTCTGTTGAATCCTCCTTTTCTATTCATATACTGTCTGTACTTTCTTTTCAGAATAACATGCACAGCACCTACATCATTCCCTTCGACCTTCTTACCCTTAGTAGTGTCAAAACCACAAAAACCCATTATTCTCATCATTTCTTGTTCCTCGGGTGTCTTCCCTTGCAGATCAGCTTCTATAAAGTATTAGTTCATGAAGACCACTTATAATCTTGGAATCATCGTTTTGAAGCAGGGATTCTAAACGTCTCCTGGTTAACCGTATCTCTATACATTGGTTAATTCGATTAAATGGGCTACTCTACCAGGTTCGGGTTCGAGATAGAATCCTTGCTTTCAAACCTATAGTTTACCTGTAATTATAGGGCGTTCTGCTGTGGTAGGTTTTGCTTTCGGTTTAGGTCTATCTCGGTCTCTTGATCTTGATCTGCTATACGAACGTCTGTGTCTTTCTCGATCACGATCACGATCCCTTTCTCTATCCCTTGACTTTACTCGATCACGCTCGACGGATCTATAATTGTCTCAAATTTGTAACACACTTTTGCTTTGGTATGCAACTTTATCGCTAAAATACTCTATGAACTTTTTAAATATAAAGGTGTACCTTCTTCGTCTTTCACGAGAGCGTCTTCTTCTTCGATCTCTCTCTCGTTCTCGTTCCCGATCACGATCACGAGAACGATCTCTCCTCCTTGCCGGTGAAGGTGTACGACTACGACCCATATTACGTGATTTCAAATTCTGAATTAACCTAATATTAACATTATAGCTATTATCGGGACGACACTCGTTTTAACGCTTTGTTTTTCAAATACCTAATAACAGAGGAAAATAGATACTGATAAAAGTAATCGAATAGTATATACGGATATCCTTATAATAGGTTATGTTTATGTACATTGAATGTAGTACTGTACAGGATTGCGGTAGATGCCTATGTATGTAGTAATAAGCAACGTCACAATGTAAACTATGAAATTTACGTTCTTTAGATTAAAGTTTCTTATAACAGCTAATTTCATATGTGCATGCTTTGTTTTTCGAATGTTACGAGCAATCAAAAGTCATTGTAACAATTCAATCCGCAACATATATCGATATTTAATCGTATTTGTTTGTGCCTATGATATGCTTATACGCTAAAATTGATCGAGCAACGATTATTGTCAATTGGTATTAATTATATAATGCGAAATTAAGCATTGGTATATGTAGATAAAATTATAATAAAATGCATATAGATTTGGATGTTTCATTTAATGCGATAAGTAATAATTCAATGTGTAAATGTTTTGAATAAAAATTGTTTAACAGATTTACATTGGAGGTAAAAACATGTCGGAAAATCGTTTACCTCGTATCGATCGAGGAAACGAGCAAATTTGAAAGTAAGAGGGGGTTTACAACCGTTATGGGAATATTAGAATATGACAAAATGTATAAATTTAGGACGTATAGGCCACGGATTGGCTGAATCGTTGAGGGTCAAAGAGGTAGGCGTATACTCGGATAGAAATAGAACATAGAATTTTCATCATGAACTTCTCACTCAATCGACTACCCACGGCTTGGCTGGTTAAAGCTAGCCGCTATTTATATCCGTTTATTAGATTTAATCTTAAATGTAACGTAACCGTTTGAAAACGAACTCGTACAAGTGATTCTCTGCATCTAAACCTCTTGTGTCGATCGTAAATTCGAGATTGAACGTTGGAATGATTCAAAATTCGTAAAACATGCAAAGGGCGGTACTTTGTACGAGAGACATCTGATTACGACAAATAACGGGAAATCCAAGTATTCTTATTAAAATGTCCGTTAGCAATAATTCTGGGATCATTTTGAGACGACACAAAGCTGAGGATATAAGAGGCCGTCAACCGTTCTCGCGTCATTAAGTTACAATCGTTCGAAGAGGCGTCACCTTTTTTATATAAACGTGTTGTTCATTAACAAACGGAGGGCAGACTCAGTGACGGATTAACGTGTAATAAATTTTGTGATCAAATACTTTCGTGATGGTAAGTGAATTCTCCCATTGACAGTGGTTCATGAAGTTACAGTGGCAAAGATGGGCATTTTTTAACCAAGTAAATGTGAAATAAATCTGATCTGATCGTATTTGAACTCGTAACAATAATTTCGTTGGATTATTTGTTCGATATTGAATCGTGTATCGTTTCTTCTACTGTTCGTTTATGTGTTGATAAAAGTAAAACGATTAACAAATAAATGGAAGGATCGAGGTTTTTCGAAAACGCATTTTTGCATTGTTTCAGCGTGAGTGTATATCCATTCACGTCGGCCAGGCTGGCGTCCAAATTGGAAATGCTTGCTGGGAACTCTATTGTTTGGAACATGGAATACAACCTGATGGACAGATGCCGACAGATAAGATCGGAGATGATAGCTTCAGCACGTTCTTTAGCGAAACTGGTTATGGGAAACATGTGCCTAGAGCAGTATTCGTCGATTTGGAACCTACAGTAGTCGGTAAGAGCAGAAGGAAAGGGAGTCAGACGATGGTTGTTCGAAGGACACACTAAAGATTATGTTAATAATGAATTAATTTACACTGAGCGTTTTTATACGCATGCCAATTATTTGATTCGTAACAAAATTGCGGTGTAAACGGTGGTATATCGAGTTGGTACGGTACGATGGTCTTTTTTAGACGTATCGAATCAAAATAATACGTGCATTAAACTCTGTAATGCAGTAAACATTTAATTTAAAAAACGGTTAAATTAAGGTTACGTTCGTTCGTATCTCGCAACAGTCATATATGTATATCTCATCTAGTTAGAAAATTCGGGTAAACAAAACCACGTGACCTCAATAGAATCTCATTGGTTCGTTGTGTCTCCGGCCAAGAGTATATTGTAGACACGACGCATAGTAAATCGATAAATATATTTTTATTTAAATTATTTCATTTGATATTTCTAAATAGTTGCTCTTATTGGTTCTGTTGCTTGAGAACTAGTTATCGTACGTTAATATATTCCATAAGACGATCAAGTGGAGCTAAGCAAAACCACGTGACTGTGCTAAGACACTATTCCCCAAATACATAAAGTTACAATAGCATTTGTAAAAATTACTAAAATAACAACTATTGTACAAGTTCATGTGCGCTATGTTAACAAGGGAAAATATTTAAAATATCTAATAGATAATTATCTAGGTAAAAGATTTTGAAGTACGCTGTCGGTAACGATAAAATTTCGTTATTTCTTTCCGTTTTAAAAATATCTACAACTTCCGTTATTCCCCATTTTTCTTATCAAGAAGACTCAAAGACTCGAGCTTTATACGACACAATTGTAAACAAAGTCCATATTTGCAGATGAAGTACGAACCGGAACGTATCGACAACTCTTTCATCCGGAACAATTGATCACTGGCAAAGAAGATGCGGCGAACAATTACGCACGTGGTCATTACACGATTGGCAAGGAAATTGTGGACTTGGTGATTGATCGAATACGGAAACTATCAGATCAATGTACCGGGTTGCAAGGATTTTTAATTTTTCATTCGTTCGGAGGCGGTACTGGATCGGGATTCGCTTCCCTGTTAATGGAACGTCTTTCCCTTGACTATGGAAAAAAGTCCAAATTAGAATTTGCAATTTATCCAGCACCACGAGTTTCTACAGCGGTCGTTGAACCATACAACTCTATTCTCACAACTCACACGACTCTCGAGCATTCGGACTGCGCTTTCATGGTCGACAACGAAGCAATTTATGACATCTGTCGACGTAATCTGGACATCGAAAGACCCTCCTATACCAACCTTAATAGATTGATCGGACAGATTGTTTCCTCGATAACGGCTTCATTACGGTTCGATGGTGCTTTGAACGTCGATTTAACAGAGTTCCAAACAAATTTGGTCCCGTATCCGAGAATTCATTTTCCTTTGGTTACTTATGCTCCAGTAATATCGGCTGAAAAAGCGTATCACGAGCAAATCTCGGTCGCCGAAATCACTAATGCGTGTTTCGAGCCAGCGAATCAGATGGTAAAGTGTGATCCTCGACACGGCAAATACATGGCTTGTTGTATGCTATACAGAGGAGACGTTGTTCCGAAAGACGTAAATGCCGCGATCGCTACCATTAAGACGAAACGATCGATACAATTCGTAGATTGGTGCCCGACTGGATTCAAAGTTGGTATCAATTATCAGCCGCCTACGGTTGTACCTGGCGGTGATCTCGCCAAAGTGCAGCGAGCCGTCTGCATGTTGTCCAATACAACAGCCATCGCGGAGGCTTGGGCCCGCCTCGATCATAAATTCGATCTCATGTACGCAAAAAGAGCTTTCGTTCATTGGTACGTGGGCGAAGGCATGGAAGAAGGCGAATTTTCCGAGGCTCGCGAAGATCTTGCCGCATTGGAAAAGGATTACGAAGAAGTCGGACTAGACTCCGTCGATGTCGATGCAGAAACAACCGATGAATATTAATGCTATTTGCTTTTTCTTTACCTATTTTTATCGATTGATCTGCTTCCCCCCCCCCCTTCGATTTTCTCACTGTCCATCGAGGTCCCAGTTTCTTCCTTCGCTTAGCCCTTTTTCGTCAATCGTTTATTATTTCTTTTACAGTTATGCTGGTTACTCTTATTGCAATAAACTTATTGCAAAAAATTGTTATATCGGTACTAGTTAGTAGTTGAAAAGATCTGCGAATAAATGGTAGGTGTTGTGAATATGAATATAGCTTCGTATTATACCATAAAATTTTTATAGTCGTGACTAAAAAGTCATGGGCGCAAAACTTTTTTTTTTTTTTTTACACACAGTGTACCTTAAGGAGGATCAATGATCATGACTGTATTAAGTTGGCTGAGGCCGGTTTTTGCTAGAAGTGATATAAAAGTATACATAGTATATAGATGAAACAGAGTGGAGTATTGGTAACCATGAAGGCAAGGTAACGATACGCTTAACACGAACTGTACGTTCAACGATCGTTATTGTCGTCGGCGAATCCCTGGACAGAAAGCAGCCACGCGGCAAGTGCATTTCCTTCGGTCTTTTTATCGTAAATTGTAGACGTAATTTTGTTTTATTGCATTACACAAACGGGGCTGGGAAGGCGAAATTAAATAGCGGATTAAATACATCAGCGCGACGCCTTAACAAATTAAAAACGTAAAAACATTAACAGTACAATATAGTTTCTTATCATAGACGTAATGCGATGGCAGTCTTGAGTCCTGGAAAGATGCTGTGATTGTTGCATGGTTACTTTGACTTCCGATCTTCTATTTTCTATTTCCTAGTCCCTATTTTCGTTCGTCTTCTGGATACACACTTTCGACTCGTATTGCGATCTTCGACTCTTCTGTCTCGCGTCTTAATTTTCATTCGGATACTTGTTCTTCGTTTTTATTTATTTGCGATAAGCTTTTACTCGTGGCAGTGTCTGGAAATGAGAACAGCCGAAAACAACGCGATCAATAAAAACAATTTGTTTGATAGGGTATATCATCGACAATCAATTTTCAAATTAAATTCAACACGACGCGACTCGACACAATTTTTTCGGGGATGACGAAAACTAAAAACGAGTCACGTGTATGATACGCGCGAATGGTATGTCGATCAGTACCGTTGTGGCAACGATCAGAAAAGGGCAAAATTTTATTCAAATAATAGTTGACCAACAAAACAGTTACATTTATTTTTATCTGTTTATGGTAAAATATTTAATTTAAAAATTTTGGAATTTAAAATTCCAGTCAGGAATGGAAACAACTTAAGTTTTATTAGTTATTTGAAATTTGTTTTTAGATAAGAATTTTGCCCATCTCTAGCGACGATGACTTGAACTCTAACTGGCGACTAAGAGAAACAAATTCTAAGTTTGCTGCGTCTATGCAAATTACTGTAGCGCCAGAGCTCGTCTACGCTAAGAGAAAAAAATGCTCAGACAGAAACCCTCCTGCCTACCTTTTTCTCTTTGCATGTCTTCTTAGTATTTCCAGAACGTAGGAGTTCAACGGTATGTCGCTAATTAACTATCCAGATAAACGATGAAACGAGTTGTCTTACATCTTTATATCGGATCTTTGATCCTTTCAAGATAACTCGTTGCTCGATTGATTATATGTTATACTCAGGGACTTTAATACCGGTATTATTCCAGCAAAGCAATACCGAAACCGAAATAAATACCGGTATTATTTAGCAAGATAATTAATTTGAGTTTCAGAAAATTGTACCTATCAAGTGAACCATAATTATACGAATTATTTTGGTGTCGGTACGAAAAACAGCCAATAAGTATAACGATAAGAAAATAATACTGGCTTTTGACCTCTGTTTAAAAGGAATCTTGAAAATTTGAATTTCAGTTTTTATAAGGGTTATAAAGGTACAATCGAAAAATACCGGCATTTTCCATTATACGTACCAAAGTTAGGACTACCTACGCCTCGACTGGCTTCTTCTTTTCCTTCTTCTTCTTTAGGAATGACGGTGTCCTAAGGCCTTTCTTCTTCTTCTTTTCCTTCTTTGGCGATTCCTCGCTAACGCTCACATCCTGCGACACGGAACCCTTAACACGGAAGGTCCCAACCGTAACCATAAACCTTCTTGCATGCACATGCAAGCAGCCAACTTTTGCTAACGTACATAGACATTCAAGATGCATTCACTTTCACTCACGTTCATTTTCATTTATATACAAATGTGTCTATAACGATGAAAATGATTAAAGTAAAAAATTTTGAATGTAATGCCTAGTCTGCGTTAAATCGATCTGTGTTATATCAATACGAAATAAACTTGGTCACTTTCATAGTCACCGGCACAGATGTTTCAAAACCATCTCGCTTTCCATCACCCACAAGCTTCGGTGTTTTCTTGTATAATATACGTATACTGTAATTATAAATAATCGGACGCCCAGATTCATGCAAGCGAACACTATCGGCAAACTACCATCTTTGTAGCATTACGTATAAATAACAGTTAATGAAAGTACTGTTTTTGTGCATGATTCTAAACAAAAGAAAACTTGATTGACAATGAATGATGATACCGTCAGATGCGAAAATTCCTCAATTCATCTTTCCGAGTTGTAATTGCACAGTGCAAATGAACGCGGTTTATGCAAAACAAATTCATTAATAAATAATAGAAAATGGAAGTGCAATTTCGTTTTGCGAGATATCGATCGTTGGTATCGACAGTGTTTCATTGTTTGCCTTCACACACATTTTAAGTCCTCGAGCTTCGTTGTTAGCGGTAGAGCTATCGACATAAGGATACATTCTTTTCGATTAATAGGTATCCAATAAGATCAACGTATAACTATTCGTGACTTTTATTCAACTTAACGGTTAAACTGTTATTTATTGATTGTGAGATATTTTATTTTGTAATTGGAAATTCAATTTTCACTTAATAAATAATGAATTGACATTTTATAATTTTGTTCATCTCTGATAGATACTATCGGTATCGGATGAAATATCATATTTGATCAAACATGTTTGATACATTCGCGGAAGTATCATGTGTAACAACAATATAAATTGCTTTCGAGGCAATAGTAAAGATATTGTTTATGATTGGCTCGGGACAAAGCTCGACGACAATACAGTATAGTAAATGAATACGAGCAACAAACCTCTTTGCTACTTTGAGAAAATGTACTGTGATGTGCATCTGAGTGATCGCCATTTACGGTATTTTCTCCTGAAACATAAAGAATCAAGTATTACATTATATAACATTACAAGAGACGCCATGTGTAATAATAAAATGCCACATAAGCTGTAACCATAAGCTTTTCAAATGTGTCGTGGCTTAAAGGAAAACGTTTAATGTACAAAATGTTAACGAATCGCCGATACCAAAGTCAAGCACAAGCTTACCTCAAAAAACAGAAATCAACACGATTCTGGTTGCCTCTTCGAATGTTTCGATTCTTCGAAAAGGGGGGAGGGGAAACAAGCAGTATCCGAAGAAGATGCTTCGATCGTACGTCGTCTCAGTGCGCAGAAGTTCAAGATTCGTTCGAAGCAACGTTACAAAATCGTCTGAGATGAATATCAAAAACGGACAGTAAGAAAGATTTTTATCGTAAACCTTTCTTCTTTCCAAGCTTTTCGTGAAAACATTTATTTCGTAGACATAGTACGGCTCGGCGTATAATACAATTACGACGTACAAAAAGAAAATAACAGTAGAACACAAAAAAAAGTAACTGTAGAATACTGGAGAAACACATAAACAAGCAAGAATGGTAATGCAGGCAACCATTTATAAAAACAGACATACTAAATAAATATTTATCAAATTGCCGATTAACATAGCGTGCAGTATCGTTTACGATTGTGCGACAGAATTTGTTGAATTTGTTACAAATCTGTAAGTTAAAAATAAAAGTAGAAAAAAAAAAAAAAATCGTATGTCAGTACAAATGCAAGACAATGAATGATAGATTAGAAAAATACGATAAACAGATATTTAATATAAAGAAGCGTGTCCGCTGTTTGAGTTGCATATAAATTACTTAATGGAAACTGCTACATTTTTAAATTGTCGATTCAAGCGAATTTTAAAGAAACAAAGCTTGCATCATTGCATAAATTGATGGTCGCGTCCGGGGTAAAAGATGTTTGACTTTTTAATAGAGACGATGTTTTAAGCGAAACCCTGTTTCTTGAATTGTTTAAGTCGCATTCGAAGAATTCGTCGTCGCTGTCATCAATATCAAGACACATGAAAGTATCATTTAGACCATTTTCTTCAACTATCTTGTTAATTTGGCTGTTATTCAACAACACTGATTGTTTAAGCTGTACACTCGAGCTTGTCTCTTCGCTTTCCTCGTCTATGGGCGGCAAGGAACACCCTTGGTTGTCGTTAATTGTGCAGTAAATACACTCAGTATACAATTCGCGAGGCTTGGAAATCGCCGGAAGATCATAAAGCTCAGACAGTTTTAATAATTCTGTTTCTATATCACTTCTAGTCGAGTTATTCGAATCTGCACCTTCTTCCATATCGTTGGCAGTCTCAGAATTCGGGGATGGGCTCGACAATACTGATTTAATATTGGTATAGGTTTGATCAGAGCTCTGGATTTCATCCACTACTGTAAGATTCGTTTCACAATCGCAATTCGTCTCGACTCGAAAATTCAATGCGAACGCTTTATCATCAATATTCGTCGATTTCCTTTTTGCTATTGTACGAAATTCGAAAACAACTTCCGTGTCTGTCTTTTCGCATGATTCCAGATTTATGGTCGATTTGTTCTCCACGTTTGTTTCATCCAAACTGACGGAGGAAGTAAGTACCGCATTTTTCTCCTGATTCGTACTAATCGTTAAGTTATTCACCTGTCGTCCATCTTGGAAGAATTCTACCTTCTCGCTGATAACATTTCGGGATTCTTTGAGTTCCACGTTCGCAGAGTCTTTAGCTTTCTTGAAGGAGCAATCCATTGCATCGACAGTGGTGTTCGAATGCTCGTGTTCAAAGTCATCTGCGTCAATTAAGTGGTGAACTATTTCGCGTACAATGAAGACAGGTACGTTATTTCCATTTAGATCCTCAATCGACGAAGTTTTCTGAGATTTAGCGTGTTCCTTTAGTTGCGATTCTTCGTCTTTAAAAATTGACAGTAACGTCGACGACGAAAGTGGATGAGATAACGAGGATGTGGACGATGATGAGACCCAAGACGATTGCAAAGCATTACGACGACTGTTCGGCTGGATACTGCAAAGAGTGCAGACTCTTTCGAAAATTTCAGCTACCAGACAAGTGATATTCGCGTAGGTATCGTTCGCATCAAGTTGTGCAATGATTTCGTTCGCGCTGTTGCTAATGTCGCTTTGAAAAATTTCCCCGTTTATTTTTAGCAATTCTAAAATCTTTTCAGACGACAACTCGTCAGTGTCGGATCCTTTGTTTGAAAGACTCTCGGGACGTTCGTATGAAACAGTACTGGCAAATTCGTAACTTCCGTTATTGTCAAATGAATCATCCAACCAGATACAATCGTTAAAAGCTTCCTCGAACATGCATTTCTTTTCCTTCCATTGCTGCTGTTTACACTCTGAGTTTTTCATTTCGTTCGATCGAAATGAAAAGCGATCTACGTTATTGTCGAATTCGTGTGATGACAACGGCGATTGTGGTTCTATGATCGTTGTCTCGTCAACGTTCTCTGGACTCTCGTAATCTACAAGTGGAGTCAACCTGTATACCAAATTCATATCGGCTGAATCTAAGCTATATTTGGGCGAGACGTTGAAATCGAAATAGGACAGATCGCTCAATTTCTTATCTAAAGAAGGGACGTTTGACTCGATGCTATTCATGACTTTGACGATCTGTTCCTCAGAATTTACATTGTTTGATACGTATTCCTGTATCTTCTTATTATCTGCTGCCGTTTTCTCGTCAAGAGATTCCAATAAGTCTGTCTTATTTTTTCTTTTTAATTTGTTCGACGATTCTTCTGAATGTTCTTTCTTCCCGTGATCAGTCGAAATGTTTTCGAAAAATTTTCGCTTCGCATCAATCGAAGAATTGATCTTCATTTGTACGATCGGAGCGTAGTCAATTACCGTGGGTTTCATACGTACAGCGACAACATCATTTCGAGTAATTTCTAAACGGGGTTCTTGAAGATTACGATGCCTGCGATCAATGCAGACTTCATTCCTGTTCTCGTAGTCATATTCGCTTTCGCTTCGACTGCATTGTCTGCTCCACGAATCACGATCTGCAATTACATTTTCCAGAGAAAAAAAAAAAGAAGCCATAAATGTACTTTAACGTTGATTTCGTTTGTCTATCTTCTTTCTCGTAGAGGCAGAAGATTTTTTTTATGATCACGGATGCTCGCACCTATGTATACGAAACTCGTCGCATTTGCGATACCTGGATAAATAAAAAGTAACGCGTTCTGAGAAATAGAAAAAACATACACGGTTTTTCGGACGTCTTCAACGATTCGTAAATAATTAATAAAAGAAGCGTGCTGCGATACATTTAACGTGCGTTAAAGATTTTAGGGGGAAAAGCCAAATGAAAGTGAGAGGGTGAAAAGAAGGAAAATTAATGGTAAGACCCAAATTGTGCTCCGACAAAAATGTAAACATGCACGGTGCAAGCGTTAGTGATCATAAATAAAAAGAGAATTAATGATAACGGATGAAATTAAAGAGCAAACGCAAATGGAACAGGTTGCAAATATCCTCATGCTTGTGGTATAAGCCTTGTTCGTTAATTGCTAAGAATCGAAAAAGTTCGATGAAAAATGAAAATAATGGGAACAAGGTAAACAAAAGACAGCACGATACAAGACTCTCCACCTGGCTTGTGTCCAACATACGTACCACACTCCCTCACTAATTCTCAATGGTAACTTACCCTTGATAATGTGAACAGTTGCTCAAGTCGAAAGATCAATATTTTGAAAGTTAACTTACCATCGCTCAATACAACCTCGGGTTGACTCGGTGCAGGCACTTGTTTCGTTTCTATTCGCAGTACTCGAGGTTCTGTAAACGATTGACGTCCAATTATTAATTAATACAACTCTTCTATACCGAAAATCTTTTGATTTCAAGAACAATAACATAATTCGTATTAACAACTATTCCCCCTACATGTAACTTTTGTATTAATAACACGGATTAATGAATACAGAAATCATAGTTATAACCTATAATTATAAGTTCAATTTAAATAAAAAATAAGATATATAGTTATTCTTGAGCCGAAACGTCGATTTAAATTAAACAAGAAACTTACAAGAAATTGTAAGTTATTCTCACGATAATAAGTTGCAAATATTCGAGCAAAACAATACAGCAAATTTATATTTCAATTAGGTAAACATTTGAAAAATTCTTATTTACCATCTCTGCTTTCTTCTTCCGTTTCCGAAGTTATCGATACCGGTGATTGAATCGGACTTTTGGCAGTGCTCGATTCGTGTGTTGCACGGCTGGCGTTGAAAGAGGACAATGCTTCCGATTCAGACTGCGATTCGTCATCTTAAGGAAGACAAAATTGATTAAGGATACACGTTCAACAAGTTAAGCAATTCATACTGTATAATTTGAGAATGAGCAACCATAAAATTTAAAATCAATAGGTTCGATATATTAATTAAAATTAATACGAAAAAAGGCCTAAATTTGTGGTAATTAGATCAAACTATTCCTCCTCTTAAAACAAGAATATATTGCGTTTTAAGTAAAACAGTCGACAAGTTTTTGTCGCTCGCTTACATGGATCTCCCTTCTGTTTACGCTCCACTTCTTTCTTGTACTGATCGAGTTCTTGATCGGTAACAGCATCAAATGGATTTTTGGCGTATGGAGTCTTGTAGACCATCGCATTATGCTGAAAGCCACGTTGAATAATACCTTTGCTGGCCGCTCCTACCAAAACTACTTGCTCTCCAGTTCCACTGATGGTAGCATCCTTTTGTACACGATTAAACAAATATTTATGTTAATTTGTTTATACCAAGGATAGGTCGTATCATTTTCGTACGAAAAATAAAAGCAAAAATAGAGTAGTCGGAGAATACCGCTGTAGCGTTACTATTACTAAAATATCTGAAACGTTACCTGCATTTTCTTAGCTTCTTCCCACGTAACACCTTCCAATATGTGAGATTGTGGTCCAGCTGATATTTTGTCTGCCCTACGGTAATCTTTGATCTGACAAAAAAGAAATCGTGGATTCGTACTTGAATAGTATTGAAATAGTTAACTAATTCCGTACATCTTTGTGCACTAACAATTGATTGTACAAGATGTTAAAACGAAATGTTAACACTTATACGGAGAATTGAACGTGTATGCGAACATGTTCCAACTTTGACAAGAAATTGGGACAAAGATAGAGATTTAGAAAAAAATGATCTCTAATATATCTATGATGCCAAACTACGAAATGTGCAACATTTGCGACAAAAAATTACAAATGTAATTGCAACAATACCAAAAGAAATGTGCCTCGGAGCTCTGGAGACTACCTGTCGAAGGTTTCGAAAATGTAAACGTTGAAAGCTCAATATTTGTTGGCCTTTAGGACAATTCTTGATGCAGTATTCAAAAAACAAAAAAAATTCACTTTTTAAATGACGATTTTAAACGATTTGGTCTAATTATGAAAGTTCCCTTCAAGAAAATATATATAAATTATTATGGAAAATAGCTGAAATAACAGCCGGCTTGTGCAAAATATTGAAACTCATTATAGTTTATGAATATTTTTTATAAATAACATGTCTTTGACTGTATTTTCTGCTCTTTTTAGAACACGCTTGTCAAATATTGTCTTCGGTCTAATGATATACACGTAAAAAGTTAAAAATGCACCAGGACACAAATCCGAGGAGCCTTACATGCAGGTTTGAATATTTATAGTCATAAGTATTAAAACTGTGTCGGTAGTTTATGAATAAAAACTTTTGTAAGATAAACATGCGATATGTTAAATAGGAAACTTGTTCTTCCCACGTATCACGTCCTGATCAGGTTTCTCACTTAACATATTGCATGCATATTTGTCTTAAGAAAGTTTAACGACCGACACAATTTTAATACTTACGATTATGCACGCTTAAAGGGTACTTTGAAGAAGACACTTACCTGTTGCTGTATTTGCTTAAACTCCTTTGGATTGGTATTTTTCGGTACGAATTGAAGAGCACCATCGATCTTCACCGGTGTACTGCTATGGGTCGGAGAGCCATCAGACACCCACTGCACACAAAACCAGAACGTTAGTTCGACCCCCGTCCAATGTAATTCGACATTCGGTACAGCATCGTAAAATCGTTTCCCGCACTGTCTGCGTATGCTATGTGTGCCTGCTTTGCTGTTGACGTTGCCGTGTTCCCCGCGTTAACACTTGATGCACGTGCCGCGTGCTCGATGCTGCAACTTATGCGAATCGTTCGTCCATCGAGTTATCGAGAGTTCGAGTTCTTCGACTGGTTGATGCCCCAGCAAATCATTTATTCGATTTTTCTCCTTTAATCAGGAGTAACATTCGTTTAATGTTTCCGAATCTATCGATCGCGAATATTTCTCGAGAGCATTTCCGTATCTCTCTTCCTCTCTCTCTCTCTCTTTCTCTCTCTTTCTCTTTCTTTCTCTATGGGGTCGATCGATCTGGTTTTGTAAATGCAGTGGGGCGAAGAATCGAACGTTCGCCACTTCAACGATACGATGAACAGGCACACATTCATACACAGTACCGAATACGAATAGATCAAATGATCTATGGTTAGACAGGCATCGTGTCTCTCGAGCAGACCTGGGTACTTTCGAAATAACGTTATTTGAAATATTATCTTTTATAACATATTATCACGTCCAACGGTTACTTCATTTTTTAAGTACCATTACATTATCTTGATTCGCGAAGTAACCTTGACAGTAACAACTCTGTATTTGAAATGATAAAATACTTTTGGAAATAACAGAACTGTTCAGAAATCTTTTACTGCTTGAAATTAATAAATCACTTTACATTGTTAACATTTTGAGATGGTAATGATTCAAAGAAAAAAGAAATTAGCATTACTGCACTATCATATAAATTAATAAATTATTTTGTATAATTTACCTATAATCCTATACCTATAATTATTTTAACAAATTCATTATCATTTATATATATATCCATATTTATAACTTTAAATTCACTGTTTGATAAATATTTATATTAATTACAAATGTATAGGAAAGTGGACGAGTTCCGATACAAAATTTCGACAACATATTCCATGGATAAAAATAAAACAAAAATGTTACGTTATGCAAAATTCGTATATTGGCGAATTAATACGTATTCATTTGTTGTATGAACGAAAATATACGAATTTATTTAAAATAATCTTCCAGGAAATAAGGGACTGATATATTATTTCAAATAGTTATTTCTTATTCTCGTTATAAATAAAGTTTTCCCAGATCTAATCTTAAGTTCAATTTCTAGGGAATATGAAACGCGTCAGATTCGAGGAAAATGCATGCGGCTCCGTTGTTCACGAAACCCGAGCTTATCGAATCGCAGATTCGCGGAAGGGACTACCGTGTCGATTTCTGTTTTTATCCACAACATGCTATCATACATGCTACGAAGGGTTATTTTAGACGAAATCTTCCTATTCGTCCTATTTCGCGTAACGTGTCCCTTAAAACGAGAAAAGGTCCTGTTTTCTTTCCGAAAAATTACCTATACACGATAAACAGTAGACATATATTTATTTGAATATCAAGAAGCTACAAGAGAGAGGTGCAATAAAGTCTATTAACGACGACAATAATTTTTAGTATTGGCCGAGCGACACACGATATCGTAGAAGCTGTTCAGTCAGAATTACATTTCATGTTAATCGCAAGTCAATCGTTCAGGGTTTCTCGTACCCCGATTATAAAATTGCATATATACATACACGCATACATATATATATACGTATATATATATATATATATATACGTATGTATATATATGTATATATATGTATGTATGTATGTATGTATGTATGTATGTATGTATATCTCCCACTCGCTTTCTCCCTCCCTCCGTCTTCCTGGCTGTACTTTCACAACATATTTCCTAATAGACTACCGTAAACTGGAATGTACCAAGAATATGAAAATTGCGCTGCGCGTGTCGCGAGTAACAAGCAAAACAATGCACTGTAGTTGAACAATTGGATTAAAGTCATCCATCTGCGAGTATTTGTAAAAAAAAGTGTTCATTTATCAACATTGGAACACACGTTTGTCTTACTTACTCTAATGAAAAAAAGCGATGTTTATAAGAAATTGCACGTATAATCTTTTTTCGTTTTAGTTAGCCGCAATAGTTACTTCACCGATAAATAGCTCTTCCGAGAATTTCTAATATAACAACATGTGCATGTAAGGTATTGACGAACATTGACATCGACATCGACATTGTTTAAACGTACTATTTTTCCTTCTCGTTAATATAGTTTGCAAGTAATTTTTAAATTTTACGCGAATTTAGTTCCTCGTACATATTATTATCGTATGTCTTTTTTCTCCTTTTCGCATCTACTCATTTTTATTCTCAAAAGTGATAACCTCTACCTTTGTAATTTTTTTTGGATCAGGAGTTCCCGTCTCAAGTATTTCAACCTTCTGATACACATTGGGCGAGTTCAACCAACGTGATCTATCAGTGCCTTTGCGACCACCTTTCCAGAGTCTGCAACAGAAATACAAAAAAGGCGATTAGACGCTTCGATCGGAAGTTACGAATTATTGTCGCGCAACAAATATATTTTAAGCGAAATTATATTGTCTTTATTTCGCTCTAATATCAATGAATTTACGTCTATTTAATCAACTTCTGTATTTACCCTTGTTTATATAGTTCCTCTTCCTCAAGTAAATATCCCAAAGATGAAACTGCTGGTGGTACTTCTACGTCATTCCGAGGTCGAGGAGGATCCCCTTTCACCAATGGATTCCTGTATATATAACCCGTGCGGAATCCCTACGAATGATTAATGTAACATTTGTATAGTGGAACAACCATTATCTGTATTAATAAGGAGACAATAATGAGAATGAAAAGTCTTTTCAAATTACGATTATTTATAGAATGTATTTAAACACAGTGCCCGAGTGTTCTTCAGTAGAGTTACACAAAAAAACTAAAATGATTACAATTTTCTATGCAGAAAAAGTTGCGACCAAATAGAAATTTACTTGGAAGAAAATTTGAACACATTTTTGCCAAATCTATATTTTAAAAAATAACTTTCGTTATACCAGATAAAGTAATGACGAACTGACTCGATGGTTTACACTCATGTTCAATGAAATTTCTTTGCAGTTCGACTTGGAATTACAATGATATCTGTCATACCTTGTTCATGATAAAAGATTAAAGTTGAAAAATCGATATTTATCACGTTCTGCATCGTCATTTTTTCTAATGGTTGTGTTCTGAATATCAAACTTTGTTTTATATAAAATTTTACAAACCTTCTTTAAAGATGTATCATATAATATAGGGTGTTCGGCTACTCCTGGGAAAAATTTTAATGAGAAATTTTAAAGGCCAAAATAAGACGAAAATCAAGAATACCAATTTGTTGATTGAGGCTTCATTAAAAAATTATTAACAAAATTATTGTTAAAAATTATTAATAAAATTTGTCCATCTACACGAATTTTTTTCTCGAAAGCGCATAGGATTTCGGGGGTATGTGTATTCACCAAAAATGATTGAAATTGACCCCCGCAACTAAAAATAATTTTTTTAGGACGATTTGAAATGTTTTAGTTTCGTCGAAAAATTGATATTCTCGATTTTCGTCTTATTTTGGCCTTTAGAATCTCCCATTAAAATTTTTCCCAGAGGTGACCGAACACCCTGTATATAATAGCATTGCTGTAACAGTTATAATACTAACTTGGCAGTGAATCTAATTAATAAAAATGTCAAGGCTTCCTGATCTTTTGTTGACAGCAAACTTTGCTATCAGCATTTCAATTTCTATGAATTGCAAAGGCATTGCACACAAATCGGAAACTTTCTTGTTAAAAGGGTGGTTCTGGGAACTAGGACAAGTTATATATAACTCATTTCCAAGCGCAGATACAAGCCATTGATATAGGAAGAAGTAGAATCTCGCAGTGGGAACAAATTATTTTCTAATGAAATGATTTTTGTATTTGTTGCAAAAAATATTTCTACCATAATCGAATTATGGTAGGAAATTAAAGAACAAGGGATATAAAAAACTTAACACTTCTTACCGCATTATCCAGCATCCGCATGAGCGCCTCGAATTCAATTCCGCCGATTCGCCAACGCTTTTCAAGTTTTTCAGCAAGAACCGTGCTTTCAGAGATCTGAGTTGTTTGATGCGGCGTTGGTGGTTTCCTCGAGGCCTCGAATATTGCTTTCTTCGATTCTTCGGAGATGAGGTTCAAATTTTCAAGGCCGGCGGGCATCATTTTCAATTGCGTCTCGCAGGCCATTACCATATTGTAAACGTTGTAAAAAGCTTCCTCGACAGTCTCCCCACAACAGAGAGCACCGCGATTCGTCAACAACATCACTTTATTCACAGGGCCAAGATTTCTAGCTATTTTTTCTTTCTCTTCCGGTTCAAAGGAACCACCTATGTATTGATGCGTGCTAACCTCTCCTATCACTATACTCTCTTGTCCGATTGGTAGCAATCCGCATTTTAGCGACGAGATCTATAAATGGGGAAAGAGATTCCTTTTTACAAAAATATCTAAAATCTGTGCCAATACATTTTATGAGTAGATATACGAAAAACATATAAACATAGGGGCACATGAATGCTTTATTAAAGACGTTATTATAAATAGAAATAAATGGCTGTGTAACAATTACTCATAAAACGAATGTAATTATATCCTTTCTTCCTTCAATAATCATAGAACATATACGAAAAATATGAAATTTGAACGTACTAATAATGTACTTATTTGTATTTATAGTTCAGTGAAGGGTAGAATTCGTTCGAAATCAAGTATATCGTTTCTTTTATTGATTGAATATATTATTCAATGAAAATAATAAATTATTAAAAGAAAGACTCTAAGCCAAATTAAATACTAAAAAAAATTATAATAATAAGTTAATGATGTTGTAGTGTATATTCCAGACAATATGATACAAAAATAATTGTCCTGAAATTGATAAATGGAATCATCTATTGAATTAGATAAATGGGATATCTAAAACGATACAAGACAAATATATTACTACAGTTTTTGTACTTGAGTGATAAATCTACGTTAATATAAAAAGAGATGTTACGTACATTTATCTACCTTAAACATTTTCGTACATGTGTCCTAGTTTGGAAAACATTGCTGTATAAGAAGTAATTTCTTCGATAATAAGAGCAAATACTCGATTTTGTATATCTATAATCAGTTTACAAGAGGCATACGGAAGAGAGCGTCATTAAATTTTCTACTTACAGCAGTAACGGACGGAGTGGTAATATGAACGATGCACTTGATGTCAGGTCTCGCAGCATGGATTGTCGAGTGTAATTGAAATCCTGTCACGTGAACGCCGAAATTAGTTGTTCCCTGCTCCACGATTGTCCCTTGCATATCAACTTTGACCAAACTCGAGGCAGTGACCTCATGGTAGAGCAATCCATAAGGATTAATTAAAAAGTGTTCTTCATCATGGTTCAAACGGGCTGTAATTTGTCCACCGACACTCTGCGTCCAACCATAAAGATCTAACAATCTGAACATTGCCGCCAACTTACAGCGCAACAATTTCTCTCCCTTCGCATAACCCATACTTTCAACTCCGCGTATATCGTTGATAGGTAATACACAATTTGAATCTGCAATGAAACACGTTAGTCAGATAATAAACGAGTCAACCGATATATGAATTTCTATTCAACGAACTTACTTTTGAACACGTTTGCGTTGAACCGAGCACCTTGCGCACCCATCATGTCCGAGATTTGTTGCAATAGGCCGGATGGCCCAGCACCGTCTTTCATTTGAGTCTCAATAATTCGTTCTAATTCCTCCCGGAAGAGTCGTGAATTCATCATCATCTCGACTCTCTTTCTCCTCTCCATTTCCCTCATATCCTATAAAAAAAAAGTCGAAAAGTGTAATTTCAGTACGTTCTTACAAAAGGTAAATAAAACGAAATAGGTTTTTATATCTTACCGCGTCGATATCGGCAGGCCTCATTTTACTTTTCTCTTCTTCCGTCAATCCGTCCATTACTCCGTTCGTATGTGGCTCGGACAACGCTTGCTGTTCGCTTGTGTCCGCCATCCTTAACGCGTTTGATATCTCCTTCAATTTCTCTGAATTTATCCCCTTGTTTCCCCTCTATTTAAAATTATTTTTCGCCGTTATTCCTGCCTCCTTCCTCCTCCTCCTCCACTTTTTCAACCACCGCCGCCGTCGTTGCAGCCACCGCCTCCTCCGCCACCTTCGCCGCCGCCGCCACCACCACCACCGCCGCCACCACCACCACCACCACCACCACCACCTCCTCCTCCTCCTCCTCCGCCTCCTTCCCTTTTCTTCGCTGGATACCGACTGAAACACAATTTTTTTACACGTGTTAACATCAGTTCCTTGTTCCGTGACAAAATTAGGTTTAAGTCGTAAAACTAGTTACTAAACTTGACCCTTTCATAGTGATGTGGCTAGTAGTTATATTTCGTTTCATTACTACTCTGTTTTAGGAGATAAAATAATGAAATGTAACCTATACATTAATTTCAAACTATATTTTCAATTATTAAACAAAAATAATTCAAATTCGATTATTGTTGCAACTGTTACGGTGCAACGAAATCGTTAAATACATTTAACGAAGAAAATTTAACTGAGAAAGGCATTCGATTTCAAATTTCCCGCCATCTTTTCGTACGAAAAATCATCAACGTGTCGGGACCTCCAATCTTTCCGTTTTCGTGGCCGCTGATGCACAGTAGTGCATCGAGCTTCGTCGATTGACAAAAAGCAAGGAACGCAGGAAAACCGACAGAAGTCAGCAAGCGATCAATAAACTCACGGGTAACAGTCAAGTGTAACGCGCGTTGAATGTGTAGACAGCAGGGGTGACTGACGACAAGAATCCCTAGAGCGACTGAAATCGTACCGCTCTTTTTTCTCAAATTCTTACTGTGCTTATTTATACCACGCTCAGATCTCGCTTTACGTCTTCGTCTCTTCGCCCCACGTTTCACATTCCTTGTATCTTTCTGTCTTGCCTCTTTCTGGAAGGTCGGAAACAAGTCCATTCAACAACTCACTTTCTCTCCTACGAAATTTAGGGTTAGGTTACACAGCAGCAGTTGTCGAACCTCGCCCTTGCACCGTACCGTACCCAAAGTTTATATTTTACTGCGTTTCTAATTTTGTAACTACTCAACGAAATCAGTAAAAGGAAAAAATACTCTCATCCGGTGTACGCATCAAATTAGTACTTTCTAAAGTATGAGATACGGGTGGGGATATACACCTTTTTAAAAAATGTGGAAACCACCGCATTAAAGGAAATTGTTTTTGTAATATGTTAAATACCTGTACGCGCGCAAACAAATATACACAAAATTTTACTCAAACTAGAAATAATATAGTAATAATATAAAATAAATCAACTCAATTTATACAATTAATATATAAAATGAAAAAAATACTTATATAATAATTTATTTACGATAATTAAACGGTTAAATAGATAAATTTCTATTCGTTCAGAGTTTCTAATACTGATATAACGATAAGAAATCTTTATCTTTTGTTCGTTATTTTTATCCAGATAAGAATTTTGTACACATTAACGAGCAAGCATCGGTATAAACTTTCACGATGCTAACCCTCTCTATTTTTTGCGCCAGCGATGTGAAAACAAACAAACGTGTGCTCTGATGTTGGTTAATATGATGCACGTTACTATCACGGAACAGAAACAGTAAATTGCTCGGTTATTCGTTAGATGCTCGACATTGACACATTTGTGTTCATGATAACCACGTCTAATGGCTCTCAACTTGAAAGCCTACGCTCAACTCGAATACACATCTTCTGTGAATCCTAATCTAAAGTGCCAAAAACGTGGAGATATCGTTCCTTAACAAAATTGTTTCAACCATCGCTTCTACTACACAGCTGTTTTTCATCGAATGAACGGTTCCATTATATGTATAAATAACCATAATAAAAACGAAGGAGCAAACATTTGGCGCCATTTTCATTTCATAAAAAGCATTTCAGCACTTTAACTTAACTCAAAATGCACGATTTGTCAGACGACTAAAATTATGTATAGCGATCCGTTAATTAATCAATTCAACGGTTTTCTTTATCGCGTTAGGGTACAAGTAGAAACGGATTCACCGAAATTTATTGATCAAGCAGTGCGTGACAAGTTTTTGGGAGTGACATCATGTTGTACCGCCAACGAATTTCCGTGATATTATTTTTGACGAAACCATGCAAATTAGAAACAATTTGAATATCACATTATGTATTCACAGAAGTACACAGATAGTACTCTGGAACTTCGAGTCGAGCGTAACGATCGATACACTTTTCTGTTCGCGGCCATTTCTTTTCTGTCGTTTCTACTGTAACTTCTTCAATTTATACGAAAGATTTCGTATGACTCGCTTATGATATAAATTACATGATTATCCATTCTCATTGGAGAATTTTTATTCTAACTTTCATTGGGCAGCAGTAAAAACAAAAAAAAAAAACGTCTTTGATATCGCTATTTGATCGAATCATACATAAACTAAATTCTTATTTAAATAGAATGTCGAGTAATGAATAAAATTTGTAATACAAAATAAAATATTTCGAAACGAACAAAAATTTAATTGTTCGATCGAATAAATGTTACAAATAAATTGCTGTACGTTAGTTTTACCGGTTGTCTATTATACAAATAACATTTTGCCCAACTCTAAGCCGAATACGTAATTCACCGTGACTAAATAGTGTTGGTCCATCAATTGATGTTCATCAACGTTATTTAACAGCGAACACCAATTGAACATAGCCTATACACGCAACCGGTAATTGTAATCACTTACGTATTTACACACACAATCTCTCAAAAACGTATGAAATTTTGTATTCGCATCTATTCCGATAAATCATCAAAGTTACACCTACAATTCAATTAAACGATTTAAATGTCAATCCACCGAATCGAAAATGCATATAAAATCGGTGAACGTTTCTAGCCCGTGATAGAAGATCGGTAATATAAAAAAACATTCGATAACGTGTGTAACTACCGAGATAATGGACCGAACACATATCGGGCACGAGATACTTAATGCGACGCGTCCGCTGTTTCTCGACGCGATGATGTCATAACTTAAAACGCGAAGCTTACTCTATCGTCGTTCGTTGGGCGGTACCACGTTCGGCTGATGAGCTACAATCGCGTCGTATTTACCATAAGAAAACATGCAACTTTCACGAGTCTGATTAGTAAACAATCATTGCATCACAAGCCACTGTTAATCGCATTTTACTTACATATTCCTCAAATTAACACTCGGATCATTATACTTATGTTGCCTACGGCACCGCTACCTGCGCGAATATTCATTAAGCTAAGTAAGTAATAATGACATTGATCGTAGAAAGAAAAAATTTCAAACTAATCGTTCGATGCTATGTATGCTATGATGCTATTTGGAAACACGAAATCGGTCGAAATTGCTAGATGAAACCGACCACTGAACGCACAGGTGAGCGGCGTGCCTTCTATAGAATCGAAACCCGAGAGAGCAGCCGGTTTATTTCCAAGCCATAGACTATAGATTGCGCGCGGGCGGTCTAGAGTTGTTACGAGAAAAAGAGGAGGCGCAAGTTCATTGCTGGGAGATGTGCGTTCGTTTAGTGTAGCTACTTGTTAAACTATATTTTCCGCGGGAAAATCAAAAGCTATTCTAAGTTATCGCTCGATTGCAGGGCACAATGCAACATGTATGCATATATATGTAGATATGTATTGTCGTAACTGCATCAAATACGTGTCAACGAAATAACGACGATCATAAGGACGTCGTGACGAACTCAGTGTACGGTTATTCGTGCGAATACGCCCAAATGACCGGAATTTAGATGTATTGATTTACTAACCACTGACGGATAAATGTAAAAGTATTCGATGCACGCACGTTCGTTGATCGTTACGAAATTGAGTTGACTTTTATTTTGATCATCCCACCGTTGAGAGCTTGGTCAATATTACCGCTTGGGATGCCTAATTTCATACGACGATTCATTACTTTCAACGGAGAATATTCTTAACAAATCGATTAACCGCATGTACGGGGAAATCAACGTACGCATTCTGCGACACTGTTGCTTATCGTTGCTGCCAGCAAACAGATAACCCAAGAGTAACACAAATTCAAAAACTTTTAACGTACGAAGAATCAGCAGAATTTTTACTTTCGTTGCGAGTTTTTACCGGTGTACGCATAATCCGACACAAAATTCTGGCTGAATGGAGAGCTAAACGACAGATTGGCGTCACTTTTGCGTTTAAAAGAAACATTGCGGTATCGGAAGAGCTTTCTATCTGTTTTAAGGGGAAAACAGGAGAAAAAGAAGGTCAACGATTTAACAATGCAAATGGCGATACAGCTACCGAGAGCGATGGTTTTCGATGGCGTAACTATCACAAGTACCTTGACAATCACTTTTGAAATACTTTCACGAAGTGGTTGAACGACGAATGGAAACGAGATGACTGATAATCAGTGATCAAAGATTATCCAGAAACAATTAACGACACACAAAAATAGCATCCAAGATTGCCGCCTAATCGACGACACACCCCTTACGCTACGTCATTCCTGTCAATTATTTGGAACTGCGATTCTCTCGCGGCTCAACAGCGTCGCGAGTCTCGAAATAATTCCCGATAAGCACAGTTTCTGTCGTAGCTCGTATGAACTTACCTAGCAGAAAATCAGCGAATATCGTCCAAGGTTGGGTATGTTCGTATCCGTTTCGAAAACCGTTCGACTCGCCGTTCGTATCACCGAGCGGTCGTTCCGTTCGGTGGACAGCCTCCCCGCCCCCGTCGCCGTCGATGCTCTTCCGGCGGCTGGCAAGCCTTCTCCACCTCCTGGTTCTTCCGTACTACCACCACCACTACCACTACTTCTACCACCTCCACTTCCACCACCTCTTCTCTATCTTTTGTCGTTCCCACTTGGAACTATGCGTCTCCCTTTACCGTGTTCCGCTATCTTGGTCAGACACCAATTAACCTATTGTTATATATTTCTTTCGAATCTTATCCGGATCGGTGCGAATTTCCATACTCGTCCCAACCTCTTTAAAGTCACACACGAACACCGATCGTCGTATCCTAGTGTACTGCCGTTTTCGTCACCGTCACACTGTTTCTTCCCTTCTTCCTCTCGATCCTGTCCTCTCGTTTCCTGTTCTTTCTCTTCGCCCAATTCCACGTTGAGCACGCGGAACGTGCGCACAATACTGTTGCGCATCCGATTCATGAAACTTCATGAGCAACCCTAACGAGAGATCGATTCTCGAAAACGTTCTGTGTGGTTGGCTGAGCCCTAAACTCTCCGTCCAATGAAAACGTTTGGCATTTAAACAGCCAATAACGCATCACGTATGATATTGTCGCGTGTACTAGAAACCGCTTTTGTGATATGATCTTGCGAAATATTTGAAATGACATTATTACAAATACACGAGCAGAATGTTTAGGATTCGTTTTAATGTGATATATATGTGCATTAATTAGAGTTTCAGCAGTTTTACGAAAATAATGAAAATAATGGCTTATTTTGGAATATAAACGTTTTATAGAAGCCATACATATTATAATTTTATTTGATTCGACTGTCTGAACGAAAATCGTAACGTTTCACGTATTACGTACACATACCCTATAACGTTAGATAGATACTATTAAGACTCGGTACGATTTCTCGTGCGAAAAATATATTGTAAGTGAAATTAAATAAAAGAGAAAGAAAAGTGTAATAATTATCAGAGGCCAATTAATTAAACAAGCTGATGTCACAGATACAAGATTCGGATTGTTTTTTTCATATTTCATCAACACCGAATAAAATTTATACAGAAAACATGAACACAGTTTGTAATCAGTTGCGAAAATGTACATATTTACGTTAATTTTATAATATTACTGTAACGTTTGCATTCATAAAATAAATTTAAATAACTTCTCCTTACCGTGTAACGTTTTTGCCTATTTTTAATTAATTTTTCCATACCTATGACATGTTACTGACGACTAAGAAGCAACAAGTTGCATATTATTACATATTAATGCAGCATAGCATGCAATTCGTTTCTCTATTCGCCAATTCGTTTGACTTCTTTTCATCGTACGTTACACATTAATATTCATAGTTTAAAGTACACCAACATACGTCAAGTCCTACACAGTTATACTTTTGAATTGTGATGCCATTTTTAGATTTAACAAGGCTCGATTGATGGCGATACAATTAATATTAAACGCATCGTTTAGACGTATAAGTCTTAGATTCAGCATAACGACAGAATCATAGTATAAGATTACGTTGGACTGTAGTTAACGAAATTTTAATAAATATTAATCTTGAAAAACTATAAGAAAATATATAATGACACAATTAATCGTCCCGAAAAAATATCTATGTACACAATAACGTTCTAGAAAGAATCAATACCACATATCAACTTGTAATGATAAATTTGTCTCTATTCCGAAAAAAAGAAAATAAAAAAGCGGGAAAAATGTTTTGTATACACCTATGAAATTACGTTGCAACGGGTAAATCTTTTATCCAGCGATAATGTAGTTTCAACATGATCAAAATTTTGTTTGTACAATAAAGGAATCTTCCACATATGAAAGAGTGTTTTACCATCGAAATAAGCGTGTAACAATGTGTTGAATTTATATCGAATCGAAACGTTTATGTTCGTCGCGTCATCGAAACGGGTTTACTGATAGAAATGTTTTTTCATTTTTTTTCCTTACATAAGAACCTGTTCGACGCTCGTGCAGACTCAACTGTGAACCAAGTTTAGAGCGGTACCGATGTCCATAACATTACCATCCAGTCAGTATTAGCTTAGTCTGGGACCAGACAACACTGCTTTCCATTTCCTCCGGTCGCTAAGTCTGCGGGCACGTCGACATTCGCTGTATTATCAGTTAAAATCTTATTGGGACCAATTTCTATCTAGAACATGAATCTCAAATTAAATACGAATTTGTTTACGTCGCTAATACGACAAGTACGTATGCATGAAGAATTCTTTTGCCTCGCGCGATTTTTCTTCAGATTTAATAACAATATACGGTAATTATTTTTATACAATGCTAGGCGAAAATTTGACTTGGGTAATTTAAATCGAAAGTAATACGACGATATAATTAAAAAATGAAAAAAATTAAAAATCGGTAATAAAATCGTTAGCTGACGTGGCATGTAAATTTCTAACGAAACAACAGTCACCTATTTTCGAAGGAAAGTCATTTTAGTGTTGACATTATTTGGAATCGGATTTCTATCGATGAATTTACAACGAACAAATATTCTAATCGAAACTAATACGCCTAATTACAAAAATATTTAATGTTAGCTAATAGAACAAGCTAGGTATACTTAAACTTAATGAAAAGTGTTGCTCAAGTGTGAAATTCTACAAAAGTTTCATTTTTCGGCTAAATACGAGGAAAATTTCATTCGAATAATTAGATGACAAACGAAGATACTGTATAGAGATTACGAGTTCAATATGGAATATAATTTTCGTTATATAATTCGGATTGTAATTTTCATTCTAGAAATAACAGATTAGAAATTGTTTATCTATTACTGATTATTTAAAACTTGTATCGAGATAAGATTTTTGCCCCTCTTTGTTACTTGGTCTAACAATACGATATGGCATGCCCCAACTTCACGATTCACAGCACGCCTTTTGTTTACCGAACTTAACGTTAAATATATCTATGTGCATAGCACGCACGAAGATGATAAGAATTTTTTACAGAATTGTACATAATTCGCATTAATCTTGCGTAACCGCGTGGGTTTTTAATTTCTCCAATTGCAAACAAAATGTATTTGATTAGCGTAGATTGAAAAACCATTTATTAAAAATATTTGTTGAACAGTGGATATGAATTTTGATTTCACGATTCACGAGAATAATGTCTAGCAATTTATTCGTGATGTTTATTCGATCGAACAATTTGTACTTTTTAATACTATAAAAATGTTATTTTTATCTGTGGTATGCTGTGTACGATATAATATAATAATATTCAAAGTAATTCGTAATTAATGTAGTTGTGTTACCTAAACTTCAGATACCACGAATGGTGTACTCAAAAAGGAATCTAAGTAGAAGTGCATCGCATCTGAATCGCTGTTTCACACCTCTAACCGAATTTTCAGACGACGAATTATTGATGAAAGAAAGCGGTAATTACCGTTGTTAAACATTTAATAAATCGTTAAGGCCGAAGTGAAATTTCCATATATTTTTTTTAACTAATAACTAATTACTTTTATAATGTCTG